>NC_089592.1:60662651-60978310 GCF_019320115.1 Miscanthus floridulus | reverse complement strand
GAACATTGTTCCTAATGACATTCTAAGTGTAGCTAAGTTGTTTAAGAGGACATTTGACATGTATTTGGATAGACCACACATGAGCACAAACAAATGCTAGTATAAAACCAAGCAATTCAAATAGAAACACACCTAAAATGATAACATTCATCATGGTATGATGCTTATGAATGAATGAATGATGCTCATGTTTATGAAATGCAAGTGTAAATGTGGAAGCCAAACACCTGTGGTGTTACAGCCCTTCCCCCTTAAAGAAATCTCGTCCCGAGATTACATGACCTACCATTCCTCGTAAAAACTTGGATAAACCTCACAAAGATAGTCCTCACGTTCCCACGTAGCATCTTGCTCACTATGATTATTCCAAATCACCTTGTAGAACTTGATGACTTTGTTATGGGTCACCCTTTCCACTTCTTCAAGCACTTTAATAGGTCTCTCTTCATATGTCAAATTCGACTGAACCTTGATATTGGTGGGTTCAATAGCTTCTTCGGGCACACAAAGACATTTCTTGAGTTGGGAGACATGAAAAACACTGAATATAGCTTTCATTTCTGGAGGTAACTAGAGTTTGTAGGCTACAGTCCCTTTTTGTGCAATGATCTGGTATGGTCCAATATACCTAGGTGCAAGTTTTCGCTTTACTCCAAATCTTTGTACTCTCCTCATTGGGGATACCTTCAGATACACATAATCTCCAACTTGAAATATAATAGGACTTCTCCTCTTATCTGCATAACTCTTTTGTCTTGATTGAGCAGCTTCGATATGTTGTTGAATGATTTGAACTCATTCTTTAGCTTCTTTGACAAAGTCAATGCCATAATACCTTCTTTCACCAGGCTCAATCCAATTCAGAGGAGTCCTACACTTGCGACCATATAAGGCTTCAAATGGAGCCATCTTGATACTCTCTTGATAACTATTGTTATAGGAGAATTCAACCAAAGGTAACCACTCCTCCCATGAACCCTTGGAAGAAATCACACATGCTCTCAACATATCTTCCAAGATTTGATTCACACGCTCGGTTTGATAGGCGGTCTGAGGGTGATAAGCAGAGTTGCGAATCAATGTGGTACCCAAGTACTTATGTAGATGTTCCCAAAAATGATTAACAAATTGGGGCCCTTGATCTAATACAATACTCTTAGGTACTCCATGCAATCTGACAATTTGTTCAATGTATAGCTTTGCATATTGATGAGGTGGATACTTGACATTGACAGGAATAAAATGTGTAGACTTGGTGAGACAGTCAACAATTACCCATATAGAATCATGACCCTTTTTGGTGTTTGGGAGTCCGACAATAAAATCCATACTAATGTCATCCCATTTCCAGCTTGGGATGGATAGCGGCTGAAGTAAACCCGCTGGTTTCATATGAATGGCCTTAACTCGGCAACAGTTATCACATCTTGCAACATATGCCGCAATTTCTTTCTTCATTTTGTCCACCAAAATCTAGTCTTCAAATCTTGGTACATCTTGCTGCTACCCGGGTGAATGGATAGCTTGGAAGAATGAGCTTCCTCTAGGATTTGATTCCTCAACTCCCTATCCTTCGGCACTACAAAGTCGATCTTTAAACCATAGAACACCATTCTCATGTAACCGAAAATGCTTACTTTCTTCTTCTTTCATCTTTCTCTTGATATGGAATATACCAACATCAGCCTTTTGTAGCTCAATATCCTTGACTCTAGAGAACAACTAACTATGATATTGTGTAGGACTGCCGGATGCATTAAGTTGAAACCATAATCCAACAAGGGATTACCATGATGCTTGCGACTTAAGGCATCGGCAACTACATTGGCCTTCCCCGGATGATAATGCACTTTGAGGTTGTAATCTTTGATCAATTCTAACCATCTTCATTACCTCATGTTCAACTTAGGTTGAGTGAAGATGTACTTAAGACTCTTGTGATCAGTGTAGATATGGCAAACATTACCAAGCAAGTAATGTCTCCAAATTTTTAGAGCATGGACAACTGTTGCTAGCTCTAAATCATGTGTTGGATAGTTGACTTCATGCTTTCTCAACTGGCGTGAGGCATAAGCAATGACTCAGCCTTCCTGCATTAAGACACACCCTAAACTGGTTCCTGAGGCATCACAAAATACATCAAATGGTTTCTCAATGTCAGGCTATGCCAACATAGGTGCAGTAGTTAGCAAGGTCCGCAAAGTGTGAAAAGCTGCTTCACACTCTGGTGTCCACACAAACTTCTCATCCTTCTGAAGTAACCTCGTCATAGGCTTGGATATCTTAGAGAAATCTAGGATAAACCGACAATAATATCTAGCTAGACCAAGAAAACTTTGAACTTCATAAACTGAGGTTGGGGCTTTCCAATCCATCACTTCTTGCACTTTGGATGGGTCTACAGAAATTCCATTTTCCGATAATACGTGACCTAGGAAAGGTACCTTCTTTAACCAAAACTCACATTTACTAAACTTTGCATACAACTTATGCTCTCTTAGCCTTGATAATACCACTCTTAAGTGCTCTGCATGTTCTTCTGCTGTCTCAGAATAAATCAAGATATCATCGATGAACACAACCACGAACTTGTCAAGTTTAGGCATGAACACCGAGTTCATCAAATACATGAAGTAGGCAGGAGCATTGGTCAATCCAAAGGACATGACTAAATACTCATAAAGTCCATACCTAGTGGAAAAAGCTGTCTTAGGTATGTCTTCTGGCTTAATCTTGATTTGGTGATAACCTAACCTCAAATCAATCTTAGAGAACACTTTTGCTTTTGATAATTGATCAAACAAGATATCAATGCGAGGTAAAGGATACTTGTTCTTGATGGTAACATCATTGAGTAGTCAATAGTCCACACACATCCGCAAAGACTTGTCCTTCTTCTTCACAAATAAAGCCAGACAACCCCAAGGTGATGAACTGGGGCGAATAAGACCCTTATCTAAAAGTTCATGCAACTGAATCTTCAATTTTGCTAACTCATTGGGAGGCATTCTATATGGTCTTTGGGAAATAGGTGTGGTACTAGACAGCAATTCTATCTTGAATTCTATCTCTCTGTCCGGTGGTAACCCTAGCAATTCCTTAGGAAAGACATCTGGAAATTCACATACTACTGGAACATCAGGAAGGGCCATAGGCTGGATAGCATTGGCCACATTATGGAGATCAAACTCCCTAGGAAGGGGTACTAGAAAAGCCTAATTATTCTTGGGATCTCTCAACATAACAGTTCTAGTCGAGGTATTAATAAGAACACCATGGTTCTTCATCCAATTCATTCCCAAGATCACATCAATACCCAATCCTGGTAATATCACTAAGTTTGCAGTATATTCCCGTTCACTTATTTGGATGCGTACACCTCTAACTATCTGATTGGTAGAAATGTTGCTCCCAGCAGCACTTATGCAATAACCACCCTTGTCTACTACAACTATTTTCTAATCATACTTGGATGCAAATGTTGGACTCATGAACGAATGCGAAGCTCCAGAATCAAATAAAACAACGACATGATGATGATTCACAAGAAACATTCCCACCATGACAACTTCACCAGAGGGAATCTCTTCCATGGTGGTATAGTGCACATGTCCCTGACATCCATTTGAGTTGCCTTGCTTCTGGTTGTTGTTTTTCTTGGGATAAGGGCAATTTCTTGCCCAATGGCCAGTCTTGTTGCAATTCTAGCATGGCATACTGCTAGGTGGAACATTGAAACTACTTTGTCTAGTGCTACCCTTAGGTAGGGCAATGGAGTAGGCCTTGCGATGTTCCTGCTGGTTCTGACTAGGCTATGCCTTCTTCTGTGGTGGTCTATACTTCAGAGCGGGAGGGCGGAACTAGGGTCTCTCGGTGGTAGGAGCTTGGGACTAGGACACACCTGCTTCAAAAGCTCTCTTGTGATTCTTGGATGCTGTATAGATGTTGTTATGATGCTTTTGGGTTAATGCATCACTAATAAACTCATTGAATGTAGCACTTTTGTTGTTAGCTAGCGTCTTCATTAGCTTCGGGCTAAGTCCCCGCTTAAAACTAGCAATCTTCTTTGCATCTGTATCCACAAACTCTATGGCATACCTTGATAGGTTGTTAGATACTCAGTCAAAGTCTTAGTACCCTGCGTTAGCCTCATGAATTCTGTATGCTTCATACTCATCAGACCTGGGAGAATATAATGTCCCCTAAATGCAGTCTTGAATTGATTCTAGGTGATTTGTGCATCTTCAAGCAAAGTGGATCGATGGTGACTCCACCATATGCCCATAGGTCCATGCAGCTGGTGCGATGCATATTCTATCTTCAGGTGCTCGGTGAGCCTCAAAAGACGAAACTTCTGTTCAATTTTATTCAGCCACTCATCTGACTGCAATGGTTCTTCTGCTTCCTTAAAGACAGGAGGCTTGGCATCGAGGAAGTCCTTAAAAGTGCTAAACTGGTTAGGTTCAGGTCCTTGATGTTGATCTCTTCCATGTCCTTATCCAGCATTCTGCGTGAGATCGCGTAGCACCTTGCCCACGACACGTTGAGTCTCCATGAGCTGAACCATCATCTCTGCTAGGGTAGGATGCGGTGGTGGGGAAAGATCCTCATTGCCATTGCCATGGACATCACTGCCACTCACATCATCACTAAAAGTTCCCCTACGAGTGTGCGTTATCTGTGAATTTGCAACAACAAGTGATTATTGGATGATGTCAAGAGATTGTAGAAGAATTGTGTAATCATGCCATACTATAATTACTAGAGAGAATTGTAAACTTATACAATAACACAGAGGCACGATAATTCATTTCCACAACATAACATTGCCAAATGATCGCTTATCGTGATTGCAACGCATTCCATACATAAAGAGCTAAGACATCAAGCTCGCACTACTACAGCTAAACTACTCCATGGGGTGGTCGCTATCGATGTCGGACACACCATCACCATGGTCGTCCTCTCAAGGCTTCACCTCTTCATCTTTAGTTACCACTTAAGTGAGACACGCGTTATAGAAACGGTTTACTCAACAATAAGATTATTAAGGGGGAAACAATGCAAGAACATGAAGGGATAATGCACCATGATGTATGCTCGTTCCGTACGTCCTCACAAACTTAGAAAAAAATAATTTCTAACGACATACGCAGTGGCATCCATATGTTCTCTCGATATAATCGTCACTAAACGAGCTACACGTTTCATTGTTAATGTACCTGCAGAAAATTCATTTCAGCCCAACCCAATAGATATAAGTACAGAAATGTAAACCTAGGCTATAGGCTGCAACTAAATACTTCCATATATGTATACTCATACATATACTTCCATATCAAAGCTACCCAATAACAATTTATACCCATAATTAAATACGTACCATACACACATGCAAGCATGCATATACAGCCGTATCAAAACTATCTCTCCCCAACCACACGCTCACATCTTGCGGTCATGCCACTCATCAACTTACCTTCTTACCTTGGCGTAGAGGCATTTGATCCATACATTACCATTCAAGTGAATAGCATCCATACAATAGCACACCATATGGACGACAAAAGTAAAACCCCCCATGTTAGTACTTAAATAGCCACCTAAAAGTCCTTAACTGGGCATAAAGGAGATGACCACTGGCACACTTTAGATTTTTATAACACAAAACCTTTGTTTTTAAATACACATATGACAAGTTTAATGTTGAATCCTTGCTCCGATGCCAGCTGTCATAGAACCGTCCAATTTATAAGAGCACAAGTACAATAGCAATCACCGAAGCGATCAAACCGTCATACTTGAACCCATATAAACCCAGTAGTCTAAAGAAATCTCGAAGGATCTCGAACAACCAACATACAAACCAAGATCGTAGAGATTCAACACAACTAGTCACATGTTACATCACAGTTCACAAATATTGCTCATACATCGTAGTCCAAATAGTTATTACAAACCAATTTAGAAAGTAGTGGAAGCAAAACAGTTTAACATCAACATCACACGTAGTTTTAGTACAAAGCCAGTGTCATAGTCATCTCCACTAAAAGCATAAGGGTGAGATGATATATAGAATGACCATTGCCCATGGTCCTAGTCCTCATCCACTGCAGGAGCAAGACAGTTCTTGCAGTAGCCAAGATATATAACGTTATCTGCAATAATGAGAATAAAACCCTAAGTACGAGAAGGTACTCAGCGAGACTTACCTGTCCAACTAATATACTAAGACACCAAGGAGTATGCAAGGCTTTATAAGTAGAGCTGGTAGATATTATTTGCAGAAAAAGCATAAGTTATCAATTATCTCTTTAATTGTGAATCACCAGTTATTAATCCTATCTCATACTAGATTAGCAACTATCCTGTGCCAAACATGTTGGTACCATTAAGTCATCACAATAATAACCATATTCAGTTGAGTTCTTGCATAATCTCATAACCATCATTTCCATCTTTTCCATCATTTACTATGATGAAGTGTACTCCTGTCAAGTTCTCACTATCCAGGAGAGACGATGATTCGAATCGATTCCTACCCAGTTGGGGAATTATTCCTAACACACACCCAGGTAGACCAGATCATTAGTTGCATTAGGTCACCTTTGGTACAACTCAAGTAAAATCGCAGGTATGACCAGCGCCGCACAATCAGAGAACCACTCTGCCAAGGGTGATCGAGACTCTAACCCACCCTTGGGCTTACACCAATGGCTCTCCGCACATCCTTACTACCATCCAGAGTGCGCACTTTAACTGCTTATGGTCCCGGCCTGAGTTGAGCTACTCGGCTTCATGGCCGGAACGACTTATCCGGCCAACTATGTGAGAGGCTGCGTTCAACATGACAAGATAAACCTCCAATGGCCGGTCCTTAAACGACACAGACAGAATCACTATAATGCCACATATAAGACTCCGTCCGGTCTCCATTTATTCAACAATACTGGGTTATGTTCCACGATAGCACCATATAGCCAACCGTGATCAAGTTATCACCTATAGCTCATAGGTGACAGGAAATCATCCAACTTCTATCGGTCTAAGTAGAGCTAAGCATGATAAACGTTCCTGGACTTAAATAGGATTCATGGTAGATATTTCTGGTCAAGGAAGGTAATATGCAACAAGTGTTTCCAAACAACTCCTGTCATGTAATGCAGCAATACGAATAACTTTAAGTGACATTAATAAAATATGGAGGCTTATAATGCTCCGAGGCTTGCCTTTCAGGAAAGAGGATGGGCGGTGGTCAGGGCACTCGGGCAACTCCTCCTCGGCGGCTGCTGCTGCTTCAGTTGCCTGAATCTCGGGCTCCTCCTCTTGGCTCGCTCCCTCGAACTCCAGAAGCGTCACTCCCTCCAGCACACCTATTGCATGTATGCGCAAGATAAATATCACGAATGCACATGAATGAAGTTAGGGATGCTCGGGGAATGCACGTGCTTACTACAGTACACATACTCCACTTAAGCTCTATGCAAATCACTTTAACTTACCAAGTTTAGACAACCTAATATACAATTGTTCATCTTCAGTTAAGGACCTAGCACCTGCACCTAAGCATTTTCTCAAGTTAGCCTAGCACCTAAACAATCAACAAGAACAATGCTACAAAGCACTCACACAAGCATTCATGTTTTAGCAAAACAGGAACTATACAGCAGCATAGTAAACTAACCATAACTGAAGATTTACAAATCCAAATGACATGCAACTAGACAATTTGGTAAGCTTATGAAATTTCCTAAAATTCACTTTCAGACCTCAAGGCTTGATTCCAACTTTTGCCAGGTCGAAATCACTTAACAATAGAAATCTGTCCTCACAAGACAGAGAGCAAGCAAAACTGTTATCCAACTTTGAACGACTGTGACTCATAAGCTACTAGGCCAAATGCCACTAAATTTTAATAGGAGCTAGATACATAAGTTATCCACAACTTTTGTATTCACCACTTTCCCAGCAAACCAAATTATGATGGTGAACTTTGCAAAGTTCCTAGAATTGTCCAGAAAGACATAATGCAAGAAAATAATTATTAACTTATGTTGCAAACATATAAATGGACAAAACTAACTTTACTAACTCATCACACATATCAAAAGAACACCAGAAAGTAAGGTGTTCACCACCAATTCATTTCTTTTAATACATTTCTTAATTTATTTAATTAATTAAGAGGAATAATAAACATATATTAAAACTACACCATTTAATCAACAAAAATTACACTAGGTACTACATGCTCCAAGTAGGCTACTGTAAAAATTTCACATCATTTGAATAATTATAACATCCTACACAAAAATGACAAGGCAGAAAGACTTAAAATAACATAAATAGGAAACCTTAGTGAATAGTGTCAAGCAATAGATTTTATATTTTTCTTAGCATCCTTAAGGTACCAGGACAATCTCCAATAAATTTCATGAGCATTGGATTCATAGATTAATTATTAAAATTCACACAAGGATCACCTAATTATAAAAGGGAAATTAATAACTCAAAAACTATTCATGCAATGACTCTCAAATTTTTACCAGAGCTTCTATTCATCAAGAACAGCTCACCATATAAAGTTCATAATTTTTGGAGCACAAAAACTCTAGATATAATTTAAACAAGTTTGCATCTATTTAAAAACACATTTCAAGTTTCAATTTAATTCTTCCAGAAACTCTACTAGAAGTGCTCATGTTATATTTTTCCTAAATACTACACTTAACCAAGATCCTAACAAAATTGGAACCACTCAATTTGGATCTACCAAACTCGAGATATAATTTTTACAAAGTTGCATCAACTGAACAAATGAGCTAGCTTTCTAGATCTGAGTCACTGACGCTTGGGACCCATAGATCGGTGGAGCCCGCATGTCAGTCAAACCAAAATAGAGCACGGCGTGGGATGGCACGGGATCGACGCTATCTCGCCGGTGGTGACCTCTTCGGTGAAACCAAGGCCATCGGCGTGCTCCTCGCGATGAGCCGCACCTAACTACGCCCTCCCCTCAACCGCTACCAAGCTCTAGCTAGGACGGCGATAGGTAATGGCGGACGGTGGCGAGGCCGCGACGATGCTCCGACAGAGTCTGGCCATGTAGGGCGTGGCTAAGCTCGGTACGAGCTTCTAGGGGTTGCGGGGAAGATGAGGGAAGGAAGAGAAAGGAGTGAGAGAGCTCCGGCAATAGCCGGCCATGGTGAGCTCCAACTCCGGCGAGCCTCGGTCATGGCGGCGAAGCGGCTTACCGAGCTCCTAGCTAGCAAATGCTCGTGTGGTGGTGATGTAGGGTCACGGTGAAGCACAATGAAGCGGCTGTGGTAGCGATTGAGTGACGAGGCACGAGCTTGTGCCGTCAATGGCGATGGCGGCGAGCTTGAAGCTATGGCGGCTGCTGTTGGAAGCGAAGGCAAGGCAGGGAAAAGGAAAAGCGAGCGCGGGGCGTCACGATGGATGTTGGAGAGTGAAATTCGACGCTGGGGCTCGACGTGGCCTGGTGGTTCAGGCCAACGGTGATGCGCGGCCACCCACATGGCGCTTGAAGTCTGATCGCGGTCGGGTACTGTAGCTTCGATTCAGAGTTCCAATCCGAGCCTAACAGTGTACCTTCATCGTGTTGCAACTCCTCAATCGTGATGATCCAGGCTCCGGTGTAATTGACAAAGTTGGAGATCTAAGTGAGGGCTACAACTTTGCCAATTGGAGATTGAGCTGATTCGGCTTGGTTAGGGAGCTACAAGGCTAACAAATTGGGTACAGGAAACTAAAACTCGAAGACAGACTTAGAAAATTTTCTGAGTTACCAAATAGACCTCAAAACTGACTTGTGGGCCCTTTTTGAGCATGTTCTGCATATTTTCATGAGATGGTCATAAAATAATTTTTGTTCCTTATATAATTTGCTACAACTTTGCTTTAGGTTGCTTAGATATGCAAACACTCTAAGCTATACTTTTTAAACAGTCAGACAAAAGAGCTCTAGGGGTCAACACAAGTCAAACTATTACTTGGAAGCATAATTAGGCAATATGGTAAACATGAACATTGTTCCTAATGACATTCTAAGTGTAGCTAAGTTGTTTAAGAGGACATTTTACTTGTATTTGGATAGACCACACATGAGCACACACAAATGCTAGTATAAAACCAAGCAATTCAAATAGAAACACACCTAAAATGATAACATTCATCATGGTATGATGCTTATGTTTATGAAATGCAAGTGCAAATGTGGAAGCCAAACACCTAGGGTGTTACAGTAGTCAACTATCTCAATTCTCCAATCATTATCCAAGGCTTCATTACTTAGAATTTCTTGAATCACTCTATAACCTGATGCACTTTGAGCCAAACGGTTAGCTTCTTGATTCTGAGCCCTCAGAATATGTTGAAATGAGACATGAGGAAATTCCCTAAGCAACCTTTGGCACTTGTCATAATATTTCCTCAGAGTATCCTCTTTGCACTCATATAGGCCGATCAACTGATTAAAAATTGTTTACACCAGAATTTGGAAGATAGATTTTAGAAGATCGAGAACTCCTAAAATCATGTCAGCAAGAGATCAATTACGTACAGGTCAGAAATAGCTAATTCGGATGCAAGAACTGAATTGGCTTTCTTCAGATAACGCCAGTAGATAACGATGGAAGCTACGCTCGGCGCCAGGACGAGACATGCTGGACTCTATGAAAAGGGAAAGATTAGAGTCCAAGTTACCTTAAATTAGGAATGTTTTCATTTTATACCAAAGATTGTAACAAGTCGTGCTCGAGTAAGATTCATGTCTAGACTCCAGGTATAAATATCAAAGCCCTGGCTATTGTAAAGGACACCAACCAATCAAATACAAGTCAATTTACTTTTTTTGGCTTCGGCCACCCCTTAGGAGTAGGAGTAGAGTAGATCTCGGCGAGTTCTTCAGTGAGTACGACTGCATCGATCTGGTCGACCTCCACTGCTTGTCTATAAGTACCGTCATGGTTTATACCTCTGTTCGTATGGCTGCATCGATCCAGTCAACCCCCACTGTGACTCTGGTATAGGCTAGTTATCGACTCTTGTCTAATTCAAGTATGGCCTGTGTGATTCTGCCTCAAACCCCACTTCTTGAATTAGATCAAGGTCAAGTTATCGACTCTACCTTTGAATGCCAGTCTTTGGTAGATTCATTAAGTTACCGATATTGCTTATTGCTTTCATTGTTTATCTAATTACAGCAATATCCCTCTGCCCGATTGAGATTGATCTGGATCGGCCTTATATCTTATTTAACCCATCGTTTGCTAATCTAAAACTGATCTAATCTACATCTTAAACGATGAGTTATGCTTTAATCGGCTGTTTTATATCAATCTTGATCGCGCATAGCGTGCGGTTAAGGCATGTTCGATCTTGAGTAGATCTATTGGTTAGCGAGAACCATTTCATGGCCTGTTATCATGGCCTGTGGGATTCTGCCTCTCACCCCACGTGGAGTGGGGATCGTTAGTTAGTAGATCCATTCCTGAGAAGGCATGACCTTAACTGTGCGCTATGCCTGAATCAGCTGTTTAGCCGATATCGAGCGCTTTCATGAAAAGTTCATATTATGAGACCATTAAAGTAGAGATAAGTTGAAAGATATGTTAGCCCCATGATCTTATTATTATATTACGGCCTGCATGATTCTGCCTCATGCCCCACTGATATTAGTAATGAGTTAGGGTCGTCGAGTCTATTGTTGTTTCTACGGCCTACATGATTCTGCCTCATGCCCCACTGGTCATGGCGATAGATAAGATCTAACATGTTCATTAGATTTATCTTTATTAAATGTTTAAGTGGTGTTGAGTTGTTTCTTTACATAAAAAGGGGTTCGGTTACTTGTAATCATTGTGTTGTGGTCAACGCCACCGCTGCACCATGATGAACGCCATGGAGGGCGATCTCCCGAACACAGACCGAGATGTCTTGGAGACGAGCATTGATGGAGGAACCCTAGGCATTGATAGCGTCTATGGCCGCGTTCGCTACCAGTTGGAGAAGTTCCAACTATGTTGTCAGGGCTGACAATCACGAGATCAAGAAGACAGTCAAGATGAAAACAATGGAAATCAGAATGAGGAGCCTTCATGGGAATCATCTTACCCACCACCATGGCATCAGATTCAACAGCCGCACCCGGATAGCGCTGGCTTCCTCCTCGGTGGCATGAAGAGCGGCCTAGGAAGCCCCGAGACGGATCTCGAGCTAGCCATTCTCTAGGGTCGCCTCGGAATAGCCGTGCTGAGCCACCCTCCACTCCCAGAGGAAGCGCCGGGCATCATCGCCATTGTACGAATCGGAGGAGTTCAACTATGAGGCTGGCGTGGAAGACAACATCGGAGGGTTCACCAGCCCTCGGATGAGGGCGAAGTCTGTCATTCACAACAAACATAGAAACAAGAGTTCATCCCTATGAATGGAAAGTTATAGATTGTCGCCATGAGCAGAGAACATCTATCTCACCTCATGCGTCGGAGGCACTGGCTCACTGGCATGTTCTCCTCCAGGGTCCCTTCCGCCATGTGCTTACTACGGTTATCTTCGCCAGCCATGAAATTGATCAGATCTATAGGAAGGGGAGAAAACCGCTACAGGGTCTTGGAGGTGGAGAAATGCGAAGGAATAGGAGCGGTTGCTGGTGTAGATGTGTTTGAGGCCAGAGCCCTCGGTCGGTATTTGAAGCCGTGAGGCAAAGAGGTGGACGCCTCGAGAAAGTGAAAAAGGCAACCGCAATTAATAGGAGGCGAAGCGCCGCTTCACCAATGTCGAAGAGAATGTGGCACTAGATGACTGAGGATAGGAGATCGAAGGGCTCCCTTGATGAAGGCCATGTTTTTAGACCTGAGTTCGGAAGTCTAAAATTGGATATTCTCAAGAATTGGCTCTGTAGCCGAAGCAGACGTGATCAATCGACTGTAGTGATTCTTTAAACCTCTTGCCTATTCGAGTGCGCCTAGCCAAGAAGGGAGATAGGACTCTAGGAAGAACCACATCAGATCAAACGATGCACGCCGAATAATGCACTTATTTTGGGGATACTGAGAGGAGAAAGAGGATTCGATAGAGCAATCAAGTGGGGAATATTTGAAGATGATATTACCCTAGCATCCGAATTAATACTTGACAATCAATTCGCTCGGTCGTCAACTCTAATAGCTAATACCGGAAGGGTATCGTCGTTAGCGCAAAAAATATGCCCGAAGGGAGGGAAAGGCCGGTACAATGCATATCACTCAAGGGGGTAAAGCAAGCACAGACAGAGTGGTGCGTATAATATAAGATGCAAAGCAAAGGAAAAATCACTCGAGGAAATTGTTTGCTAAACATCGCCTATTACACGTTATGGGCTGGAAAACACTTTGCCTACTATGTCATTGGCCAGAGTGTTGAAGGCCATAGAGTTGGCGACGCCGAGGAGGCCCTCAATCAGGCGCTCATGATCACCAGGTCGCACCGCGTCTAGGAAACCATGAGGAAGAAGCCAGAGATTATGGCCAAAATGGGCCTGTGCAGCAGCCAACGTTGTGGCAGCACCATGATAGACGCCATGAAGGGTGACCTCCCTAACGCGGTTTGGGATGTCATACAGGTGAACCACCGGGACGGCGCCTCTAGCATTGACAAATCCCGCCACGTGCTCCGCAGCCAGTTGAAGGCTTTCCAGTTGAGCAGACAAATCTGGAGAGTTCAGAGGGGAGATGATCAGAATCCTGAAGGTGAAATTGAAAGGAAACAAAGGTTATGATATCTCACCTACGATTCTGACCTCGGCTTTGGCCAATCTGTCATCCATTGAATCAGCCACGGGAGGCGATCGGCATTGAGCCATGGCCAGGGTTGATTCTGCTAGAGAGAGACATTCGGCAAGACCCTAGCCATGACTGTCAATGGTAGTGAGTAGGTCATCATTATCAATCTGCCGCCTCAGATAACGAGGGGGCTAGCGATGAGCTATCAACAAAGAAGACCCCAAAGGCTGAACGGAGTTGGCCCTATGACCTGAAGGAGTGGGCGCATCATGGGTTGCACCCTCTTGACGATGAAGACGCTGGCATGATGATGCAGATCCATTAAGAGACCCCTCAGCAGACCTCTTGTTGTTCTCCATGATCACAAGCTTATGGAAGAATAGGGATTACGCTAAGGATGCAGAGGGATTGAGACGAAGCAGGTTATTTCTTGATCCTCAGCCGTGGCCCGTATATATAGCTTGGGAAGGCAGAATCAGTTTCGCCGGAGGTATGAAATCGAAACAGAAACGAACCGACGCTCTAGGAACTCAAGGGACGGAAAGGTAACAGATTTAGATTTATCACCTCCCCCAAATTATGAAGCATCGTGGGATAGGTACAAAGAGTTTGCATCGGCCAGAGATCGACCTACCAAGGTATCTTTGGATTGAAGAGAGTCTGGATCCCCACAAGGCCGAGGATCATCGTGAACCAAGTCACGTCGGCCCATCGATAAAGTTGCACCAGAAAAAGGGAAGGCCGCCTACCTAATGGATACCCAGCCGATCCCTTAGTGATTGGGAAACCGCTGGAAAGAAGCTCGCGTCTTGCCCAATCGGCATTTAACTAAGCAAACAAGAGGAGAGTGTCCACACATTTTGGCCCTTGCAAACACTAGAACAGCTCTGTGAACATGGAGAGAAGACCCAGGCGATATCACAAGGATTCTTCTAACCATAGTGTCTGATTCTCTTGCTCAACAAGGTGCTAAGATGAGCGACACAATCACTCTATACACAAGAATTCTTCTAACCGCTCAAGATCTTTATCGCAAAAAGATAAGCCATGGAGGGTCCAGCGGAGTTGGGAGCGCTCAAAAAGATAGATAGAAGAAAAACATGGCTGAAGTGTTGAGTTGCTCTCGCCAGGGTCAGATAAGCGTTTTATAGCCGGCCCGAGAAGATGAATCCAAGTGCCCATGAAGCAATAGCGCTATTGAAAAAGTTCTGAGGCATAGGCTCATGAATAGGCGCAAGCGGCGACAAATAATGGACCCCCGGCCAAGGTTCTCTACCCATGACTGAGGGCCGATTGGGGATGCAGACGTGATAATTTTAGAATAAACTTACATTTATCCCAAAACTGGGGGGCATGTGTTTACACCAGAATTTGGAAGAAGGATTTTAGAAGATCAAGAACTCCCGAAATCATGTCAGCAAGAGATCAATTACGTATAGGTCGGAAATAGCTAATTCGGATGCATGAACTGGAATCGGCTTTCTTCAGATAACGCCAGTAGATAACGATGGAAGCTACACTTGGCGCCAGGATGAGACATGCTGGACTCTACAAAAAGGGAAAGATTAGAGTTCAAGTTACCTTAAATTAGGAATGTTTTCATTTTATACCAAAGATTGTAACAAGTCGTGCTCGAGTAGGATTCATGTCTAGACTCTGGGTATAAATATCAAAGCCCCGGCTATTGTAAAGGACATCAACCAATCAAATACAAGTCAATTTACTTTTTTTTGGCTCCAGCCACCCCTTAGGAGTAGGAGTAGAGTAGATCTCGGTGAGTTCTTCAGCGAGTACGGCTGCATCGATCCGGTCGACCTCCACTGCTTGTCTGTAAGTACCGTCATGGTTTATATCTCTATTCGTATGGCTGCATCGATCCGATCGACCCCCACTGTGACTCTAGTATAGGCTAGTTATCGACTCTTGTCTAATTCAAGTATGGCCTGTGTGATTCTGCCTCACACCCCACTGCTTGAATTAGATCAAGGTCAAGTTATCGGCTCTACATTTGAATGATAGTATTTGGTAGATTCATTAAGTTACCGATATTGCTTATTGCTTTCATTGTTTATCTAATTACAGCAATATCCCTCTGCCCGATTGAGATTGATCTGGATCGGCCTTATATCTTATTTAACCCATCATTTGCTAATCTAAAACTGATCTAATCTACATCTTAAACGATGAGTTATGCTTTAATCGGCTATTTTATATCAATCTTGATTGCGCATAGCGTGTGGTTAAGGCATGTTTGATCTTGAGTAGATCTATTGGTTAGCGAGAACCGTTTCATGGCCCGTTATCATGGCCTATGGGATTCTGCCTCTCACCCCACTGTTAGCACTATAGAGTGGGGATCGTTAGGTAGTAGATCCGTTCCTAAGAAGGCATGACCTTAACTGTGCGCTATGCCTGAATCGGCTGTTTAGTCGATATCGAGCGCTTTCATGAATAGTTCACATTATGAGACCACTGAAGTAGAGATAAGTTGAAAGATATGTTAGCCCCATGATCTTATTATTGTATTATGGCCTGCATGATTCTGCCTCATGCCCCATTGATATTAGTAATGAGTTAGGGTCGTCGAGTCTATTGTTGTTTCTATGGCCTGCATGATTCTGCCTCATGCCCCACTGGTCATGGCGATAGGTAAGATCTAACATGTTCATTAGATTTATCTTTATTAAATGGTTAAGTGGTATTGAGTTGTTTCTTTACATAAAAAGGGGTTCGGTTACTTGTAATCATTGGCTCAGTACAAATCGATCATCATTGAATATCTTATTGCCATTGATTAATGTTTGCTTGAATAATATTTATCCTGAATGATAACCGATTCTTCTTATACAACCCCATGAGCTTTAACCGATTTATTTTTATGAATATGCTGGAATCGACTATTTAGTCAATCTCCTCTCATATCGGCTCTTAGAGCCGCACATTCAGGACTGTCTGGCAACACCGGCATGTTCCGCCCTTAATTACTGATAAGCTTTCTCTCCTTGTCAATTATAGGGTCAATTTGACTGGCACATCTCAAGAGGATTGCGCAGGATCAACCACCCTTGCGCTGAAGTTAGGCGGATCGGCTCCATCGAGCGGACCCTTCCGACTTGCTGCGTGTGTCCTCGGCACGGAGACAAAAATTCTGTGTCGACAATAATTAACTGTGAGTCTCCAAATATTTCAATCGCTTCGGCCTTTACCTCATGAAGAAGTTGAATCCCTTTGAGAACAGCCTCATATTCTGCTTGATTATTGGTAATCATTGGTTCGGTTGGAAAAGCAAACTCAAAATTTGCCCCCCGAGGCAAAATAATAACAATGCCAATACCACCACCTTGCTTACATGATGACCCATCGAAAAACAACGTCTAGGGCACTGGCTCCACATGATTCATGCTTGGCTTATGATGCTGGGTGATGAAATAAGCTATTACCTACCCTTTAGCTGCTTTAGCCGATTCATACCTCAAGTCAAATTCTGATAACACGAGAATCCATTTTTCTACTCTCCCATTCAATATTGGCATCGATAACATGTGCTTGATCACATCAGCCTTGGAAACAACCATGCACTCAAACTATAATAAATAATGCCACAACTTGGTGCAAGAAAAGTATAAGCACAAGCATAACTTTTCGGTGGGAGAATATCTTGTTTCTGGATCTAAAAGCCTCCTACTTAGATAGAAAACCACTCGCTCTTTTCCTTCAAATTCTTGTATCAAGGCTGATCCAATTGTTTTGTAATCGGCCGATATGTACAACCTGAAAGGCTTACCTTGCTGAGGAGGGACCAGCACGAGTGGATGCTTCATATATTCTTTTATCTCCTCAAATGCCTTCTGTTGTACATCACCCCCATTTAAATTCTTGATCATTCTTTAATTTCAACAAGGGAGAGAACGGCAAAACCCTTTCCGACAAATTCGAAATAAACCTTCTAATGAAATTAATCTTGCCAAGCAAAGATTGCAACTCTGTCTTAGTAGTCAGGGGCACTGCGTCATCAATTGCTTTCATGCTCTTCTAACCAACTTTGATTCCTCTCTCGTGGACCATAAAACCCAATACTTGTCCAGCTGACACTCCAAAGGCACACTTATTAGGATTCATCTTTAGACCATATTTTTTCATGCATTCTAGAGTCTCCCGTAAATCAGCTAGATGCTCTTTATATCCTTTTGATTTTACCATCACATCATCAATGTAGATCTCAACAATCCTACCGATCAACTTATGAAAGATATAATTCATTGCCCTTTGATAAGTGGCACCAGCATTCTTTAGACCGAAGGTCATCACAACCCACTCGAACAAGCCGATTGCGTTGGGACACCTGAAAATGGTTTTTGCTATGTCCTCCTCAGCCATGAAATTTTGGTTATACCCTGTGTTGCTGTCCATGAAGCTAATAACCTTGTGCCCGACTGCTGCATCTACTAACATATCGGCTATTGGCATCGGATAACCATCCATGGGTGTAGCTTTATTCAGATCCCTGAAATTGATGCAAACCCTTAGTTTTCCATTCTTCTTGTATACAGGGACAACATTCGATATCCATTCTGCATATCAGCATGGTCAGATAAACTTTGCCTCCAGTAGCCTTTTAGTCTCCTTTTTAATATCATCAAGCACGTTTGGATTGAATCTCCTTGGAGCTTGCTTAAATGGTCGATATCCAGGTTTGATTGGCAACCGATGTTCAACAATTGATAGGTCTAAACCAAGCATCTCATAGTATTCCCAAGCAAAGCAGTCTTTAAATTCTTTTAATAAATCAACTAATTCTTGCTTATACTCCGGATCTAATTTAGCACTTACGTACGTCGGTCTAGGCCTGTCTCCAGAACCAATATCCACTTCCTCCAATTCATCAGCCGACGTAAAGCCATGTCCCAGTTTACCATCTGTACCATCTATTGGATTATCCATTAAAACAAATCTTCAAAGCCGACTGCTTGGATCGGCTGTTGGCCTTCGCCATCGATTCTGAATTCTGATGGTAATAGAAAGGCCATTTGAATACTAGCTGATGGTTGCTTTCTATCGGCTATTTGCTTGGCACGCCATACTTGAGTTTCACTGGATGCTTGAGCCTATTCTATCTCTTTATTCCTTAGGCGCTACACCCTTCTCTTCTGGCTCCTCGTTAGTCCTCCGGGGCACCATTGGCCTTCCTGCCAAACGTATTCTTTCTTGTTGCTTTCTTCTTCATGATCAGCCCACTCTTGGTCAACAACTTTTTTTCCCAGCCAATCATGAATACTTTTATTTTTTAAGTGTCGATCCATGTTATTACGGTGATGTGTATCCTAGGCATGGATAGACCGGTGGTTGATTTGATATTGCCTAAACTCCCGATATTGATTGTTGCATTCTGGACAGTTATGTCTGGTAGGCAATTTCAAACCTTTGTTCTAGCAGTATCTGAAGAAAGGACAATTCCAATGCAATTCGGCTTGTCTCCTTTCATACCTCTCTTCTTCCAGTTGACGCTGGTATTCTTGATCCTCTAACTATCGCTGATAATCCTTTTCCTTCTGCTGCTGCCACTTATTCAACAGGATCTGAGATGTAACTCGTGGCTTCATCGCTCCATCCTTTGATGTTTCCCCTTGCTCATATCGGCTCTTTTGCTGATCACGATGTCTTCTAATCTCTCTGTATTCATCAGCTGATATTTACATCTTGGGATCAACTATTCTAGCTTCCCTTGATTTGGCTGATGTTAGGACCTTAGTTTTTCCTCTGAATAGCCCAACATCAACCATATTTTGATCTCCTGGGAAAGGATTATCATCAACTTTCATCTTCCGAGGCGTATCGAACTTGAGCCTCCCTTGTTGAATAGCCCTCTGTATATGCTACCGAAAAATCCTACACTCATTAGTGGAATGAGAAGTAGCATTATGGAACTTGCAGAACTTCTTATTCTTTAATTGTTTAGGGGGCAACATGACATGATTGTTCGACAATTTGATCTGGCCCTTCTCAAGTAAGAAATCAAAGAGCTTGTCCGATTTTGTGACATCAAAGTCATAGCGCTCGACTCCTCTTCCCTAAGGATTTGGCACTATTACTATCTTTTTGCCCCAATTCCATTCAGCTGCAGCAACCTCTTCCTCTTCATCTTTGTAGCTGTCATCGACTGAGTATGGATCATAAGCTTCGGCTATGGTAGTACTCTTCTAGAATCAGGTATCTCTGTGCATACTCTGGAATTGGCTATTGAGCGCTGCTACTCGCTAAGCCAATTGACCCAAGTTATCAAACTCTTGCCCTAGCAGCTTTTCTTTCCACATTGGCATCATTCCTTGGATAGCTAAAGTAGCTAGCTGATCATCGGCCAAGCTCAATGAGAAGCACAAGTTCCTAGTCTCTCAGAATCTCTGAAGAAACTCAGTACCCGATTCATTAGTTCTCTGTCTCATGGTTGTTAAATTGGTTATCTTGTTTTCTCCAGTTCCAGTGTAAAAATATGTATGAAACTTCTTCTCTAGGTCAGCCCAATTGGTAATGGAGTTGACTGGCAGCGACGAAAACCAAGTGAAGGCTAGCCCTGACAGGGATAAGGAGAAGAAACGAACTCGATGGGCATCCTTAACTAATGCTTCACCCAATTATGTAAGATACTGACTGACATGTTCTATTATGCTTGTACTATCTTGACCAGTGAACTTGGCAAACTCTGGGAGCCTGTAATTCATAGGAAGAGCAACCAAGTCATACCATTCTGGATATGGGCATTTGTACAAAAAGGTCAGCCCTTTTGGCTTCAGACCGAACTAATTCTTCATCATCTCAGTCACCTTCAGCAGCAACTCGTCAGCTTGCGGATTTGGATTTCTCGGTACTTGCTGACCCATCTATGGACTGAGATCTTGTGTGCCTTGATATCCTAGATTTGGTATCATGTGGAGGGTACTATAATCTGTGTCATAGTGATACCCTTGTGGAATCTCCATCTGCTAGGTCTTCTGCTGGCTTGCTGCTTAAAGTCTCTAATTGTAGACATAAGGATCTATATCTCTACGGATCCTTTGAATCGATGGTGCTATTTTTTGAGCCGACTGTGGTATGTGGCCTGATGTTTTGAAATTGATCACCTGGTTCTGAGCTTGCCCTGCTAGCTATTGCACATGCTGTATTGACGGTCCAGTATTGTATTGTGTCTGATTCGTAGTAGTATCTTGAGCTCATTTAGATGAACCTTGAAGTGCTTGGACGTCACCATTACTAGCTGGTGCTGCTTTTTGATGGCTGGTACCGACTTGATTAGTCCTTTGGGTTAATGGATCTGGAATATTGTAACAAGTCGATCCAACCTGACTAACTGGAATTCCATGAATCGCCTCTTTCATGGCGTTGTAAAATGCGTCAACGAAAGCTTCATTGCGGCTTGATAGGGCATCACAAACAGATTTGTCTATGGTTTTCGCAAAGAAATGCCTATCTTCAGCTTCGACTGTGTCTATCTGTTCGTGTAGTAGAACTCTTGGTAGTAGAAATTTCTGAATAATTGTGTTGTCACATGTTTTGGTGTAGGACAACAAACACTTCTTCTGAAATTCTTCTATAGCTTTGTTGATGGCATCCTTATCTTCATCAGGTAAGTCTTCATAATGTACCATAAGGATGTTGTCGTTGTTGTGAACTGCCATGATGATTGTGGTGTTCCACCAGGCATGCCAGAAACATGTGTCGACACAGAATTTTCATCTCCGTGCCGAGGACACACGCAGCAAGCCAGAAGGGTCCGCTCGATGGAGTAGATCCGCCTAGCTTCAGCGCAAGGATGGTCGATCCTGCACAATCCTCCTAAGACGTGCTAGTCAATTTGACCCTGCAATTAATAAGGAGAGAAAGCTTATCAGTAATTAAGGGTGGAACGTGCTGGTGTTGCCAGATAGTCCCGAATGTGCGGCTCTGAAAGCTGATATGAGAGAAGATCGACTAAATAGTCGATTCCAGCATATTCATAAGAATAAATCAGTTAAAGCTCATGGGGTTGTGTAAGAAGAATCGGTTATCATCCAGGATAGATATAACTCAAGCAAAAATTAATCAATGGCAATAAGATGTTGATGATGATTAGTTTATACTGAGCCAATGATTGTAAGTAACCGAACACCTTTTTATATAAAGAAACAATTCAACACCACTTAACCATTTAATAAAGATAAATCTAATGAACATGTTAGATCTTATCTATCGCCATGACCAGTGGGGCATGAGGCAGAATCATGTAGGCCATAGAAACAATAATAGACTCGACGACCCTAACTCATTACTAATATCAGTGGGGCATCAGGCAGAATCATGTAGGCCATACTACAATAACAAGATCATGGGGCTAACATATCTTTCAACTTATCTCTACTTCAATGATCTCATAATGTGAACTATTCGTGAAAGCGCTCGATATCGGCTAAACAGCCGATTCAGGCATAGCACACAGTTAAAGTCATGCCTTCTTAGGAACGGATCTACCAACTAACGATCCCCACTCCACGGTGCTAACAGTGGGGTGAGAGGTAGAATCCCATAGGCCATGATAATGGCCATGAAACGGTTCTCGCTAACCAATAGATCTACTCAAGATCGAACATGCCTTAACCGCACGCTATGCACGATTAAGATTGATATGAAACAGCCGATAAAACATAACTCATGTAGATTAGATCAGTTTTAGATTGGCAAACGATGGGTTAAATAAGATATAAGGCCGATCCAGATCAATCTCAATCGGGCAGAGGGATATTGCTGTAATTAGATAAACAATGAAAGCAATAAGCAATATCGGTAACTTAATGAATCTACCAAAGACTGGCATTCAAAGGTAGAGCTGATAACTTGACCTTGATCTAGTTCAAGCAGTGGGGTGTGAGGCAGAATCACACAAGCCGTACTTGAACTAGGCAAGAGTCAATAACTAGCCTATACTAGAGTCACAGTGGGGGTCGACCGGATCGATGTAGCCATATGAACAGAGGTATAAACCATGATGGTACTTATAGACAAGCAGTGGAGGTTGATCAAATCGATGCAGTCGTACTCGCTGAAGAACTCACTGAGATCTACTCTACTCCTACTCCTAAGGGGTGGCCGGAGCCAAAAAAAGTAAATTGACTTGTATTTGATTGATTGTGTCCTTCTACAATGGCTAGGGTTTGATATTTATACCCAGAGTCTAGACAGGAATCCTACTTGAGCATGATTTGTTACAATCTTTGGCACAAAATAAAAACATTCCTAATTTAAGATAACTTGGACTCTAATCTTTCCCTTTTTGTAGAGTCCAGCATGTCTCGTCCCAGCGCCGATCATAGCCTTCGTTGTTATCTACTGGCGCTATCTGAAGAAAGCTAATTCTAGTGCTGCATCCGAATGAGCTGGTTTCGATCCACATGCAACTGATCCCTTGCTGACATGATTCTAGGAGCTCTCGAGCCTCTGAAATCCTTCTTCCAAATTCTGGTGTAAACAAAAGGGCTATGGTGCAAGGAAGAGAAGAGATCACACCAAAAGCAAAGAATATGTGAGAAGATGCTACAATTGTAAGAGCCCTGATCATGTCGTAGTAGATTGTTCCTACAATAGTGACAATGATGAGGATGAGAAGAAGAAGCGTAAGAAGGACAAGAAGGAAAAGAAGGAGAAGAAGGAGAAGAGGATGACCTTCCAAAAGAAGAAGAAGGGTGGAGGCTATGTGGTCACATGGGATAGTGATGGTTCTTTGGATAGTGATGGCTCTAGTGATGATGGCAAGAAATCTATCAAGAAAGCACTAGCAAGCATCGCCATCAACAACAAGCCCTCTATCTTCGACACTCCATCGACATGCCTCATGGCAAAGCCTACCAAGGTAAAATATGATGTGAGTGATGATGATGAATGTGAAAGTGATCCTTGTAGGAGTGATGATGATGATGAGGAGTACACCAAGGAGGAGCTCATGGACATGTGTGAGCAAGTGCACACTTGCATTGAGATGAAGAGAAAAGAGTGCAAAGAATTACACAAGAAAGTCAAATTTCTTGAGCAATCTCTTGATGAGCTCAATGCCACTCATGAGAGGCAATTAGAAGCCCATGAGAAGTTTGGCAAAGCTCACTCTAAGCTTGAAAAGGCTCACTCCTCTCTCATTGAGCAAGTCAAGAAGGAGGAAGCCAAGAAGGAGCAAGTGATTGTGTCTTATGATGTGGGACTAACATGTGATATTATTGATGAATCTTTTTATAAGTCCATTGTAGTTGCTCCCACTAACCCTTCTTGTAGCATTTCTACTTCAACTTCACCTTTGAGTGATGGTTTCACTTGTGATGCCTCACTAATGATAGAAAATGAGACCCCCAAGAAGAAGGTGAATGAACTCACTCGTACCTTAGGCAATGCCTATGGTGGAGATGCCCACTTGCTAAAGTGCTTGGATAGCCAAAGGTTTTCTCTCAACAAAAAGGGATTAGGCTATACCCCCAAGAAAGGCAAGGCGGCCTTTGTCACTCCCAAAGCTAGCTTTGTGAAGGGCAATGGTCGGTTTTACAATAGATGTAAGCAAGTTGGGCATATGGAGCAATATTGTAAGACTAACAAGAACAAGCAACCTAATGTGTCCTCAATTAGATTTGATTCTTGTTATATGCTTGTAAAGGGTGCCAATGGTGTGAAGGCTAAGTTCATTGGTACACCAACTGTGGGCCAAAGAAGAAGGCCATTTGGGTACCAAAGACCAGGGTAACTAACCTTCAAGGACCCAAGCAAGTTTGGGTATCTAAAAAGAATTGATCTTCTTTTGTAGGTCAATTATAAAGCCGGAGGAAGGCATTGGGTGCTTGATAGTGGGTGCACACAACACATGACTGGTGATCCAAGAATGTTTAATTCATTCAATGAAAACAAGAGCAATGGGATTGATAGTATCATATTTGGTGACAATGGCAAAGGCAAGGTCAAAGGTCTTGGCAAGATTGCAATATCTAATGACTTGAGCATTTTCAATATGCTAGTAGTAAAAAGCTTGAACTTAAACCTATTGTCGGTAGCTCAATTATGTGATCTTGGTTTCAAGTGCATATTTGGTGTGGATGATGCATAGATCATAAGTGTAGATGGCTCTAACTTGATATTCAAATGATTTAGATATGAGAATCTATACTTGATTGATTTCAATACTAGAGAAGCTCAATTGTCAACATGTTTGATCACGAAGTCTAGCATGGGGTGGTTATGGCATAGAAGGCTTGGTCATGTTGGAATGAAATAATTGAACAAGTTGATCAAGCATGACTTAGTTAGAGGCTTGAAAGATGTCACATTTGAGAAGGATAAACTATGTAGTGCATGTCAAGCCAGAAAGTAAGTTGGTAACACACATCCTAAGAAGAGCATGATGAGCACATCCAAGGCATTTGAGTTGGTGCACATGGACTTGTTTGGACCAACCACATACACTAGTATTGGTGGAAACAAATACGGATTTGTGATTGTGGATGATTTCACTAGATACACATGGGTGTTCTTTCTTGTTGACAAGAGTGATGTATTTGCAACCTTTAAGACATTCATCAAGAGAATTCATAATGAGTTTGAAACAACTATCATGAAAGTGAAAAGTGACAATGGAAGTGAGTTCAAGAACACAAGAGTGGAGGATTTGTGTGATGAGTTTGGTATTAGGCATCAATTTTCGGCCAAGTATACTCCACAATCAAATGGCCTAGTTGAAAGAAAGAATAGAACTTTAATTGACATGACAAGATCAATGTTGAGTACAATGTGAGTCATTCATTTTGGGCTGAAGCAATCAACATGGCTTGCTACTATAGCAACTGACTCTATTGTCATCCCATGATGGAAAAGACACCTTATGAACTATTGAATGGAAGAAAGCCCAACATAGCATACTTTTGGGTTTTTGGTTGTAAATGCTACATATTGAAGAAAGGCACTAGATTGAGCAAGTTTGAAAAGAAATGTGATGAAGGTTTCTTGCTTGGTTACTTCACTACTAACAAGGCATATAGAGTTTGGAATTTGGCTAGTGGTACTCTTGAGGAGGTTCATGATGTGGAATTTGATGAAATAAATGGTTCCCAAGATGAAGATGAGAATCTAGATGATGTGAGAGGCACTCAATTAGTCAATGCAATGAAGAACATGGACATTGGTGATATAAGACCTAGAAAGGTGATTGAAGTTGAAGATGATAAGAATCAAGTGCTCTCTAACTCAAATGTACAAGCTAGTGGTTCTCAAGATCAAAATCAAGCAAGTACTAGTGTCGACAAAGTGCAAGATCAATAACAAGTAGCTAGTTCATCATCTCAATCAAATGCAAGCAATCAAGTGCAAGTGCTTCAACCAACCAATGTGGCAAGAGATCATCCTTTGGACTCTATAATTGGTGATATTTCTAGAGGTGTACAAACCAGATCTAAATTGGCATTATTTTGTGAACACTTCTCATTTGTATCATCCATTGAACATAAGAAGATAGATGAAGCATTAAAGGATGTTGATTGGGTCAATGCTATGCATGAAGAGCTAAACAACTTCAAGAGAAATCAAGTATGGGAGTTAGTTGAGAGGCCTATGGATCATAATGTAATTGGAACCAAGTGGGTCTTTCGGAACAAGCAAGATCAAGATGGGATAGTAATAAGGAACAAAGCAAGATTAGTGGCTTAAGGTTATACTCAAGTTGAAGGTCTTGACTTTGGAGAAACATATGCCCCGGTTGCAAGATTGGAAGCAATTAGGATCTTGTTAGCCTATGCTTGTGCCCACAACATCAAGTTGTACCAAATGGATGTGAAGAGTGCTTTTTCTAATGGGTATTTCAATGAGCTTGTGTATATTGAGCAACCTCTCGGTTTTGAAGATGAAAAGAAACCCAACCATGTTTACAAGTTGAGAAAGGCTTTGTATAGATTAAAACAAGTACCAAGGGCATGGTATGAGAGATTGAGGGATTTCCTACTCTCTAAGGGATTCAAGATGGGAAAGATTGACACCACTCTCTTTACCAAGAAGCTTGGAAATGACTTGTTTGTATTGCAAATCTATGTTGATGATATCATATTTGGGTCAACAAATCAAGATTTTTGTGAGGAGTTTGGCAAGATGATGGCAAGTGAGTTTGAAATGTCCATGATTGGAGAGCTTAGTTACTTCCTTAGTCTTCAAATCAAGCAAATGAAGAATGGCACATTTGTGAGTCAAGGCAAGTATATCAAGGACATGATCAAGAAGTTTGGCATGAGTGATAGCAAAGCCATTAGTACACCAATGGGAACAAATGGCAACTTGGATAGTGATGCAAGTAGCAAGATGGTGATCAAAAGATATATCGGTCTATGATTGGAAGCCTATTCTATGTGACCGCATCAAGGCCGGATGTGACGTTTAGTGTATGCATTTGTGTAAGATTTCAAACCTCACCAAGAGAAAGTCATTTGATGGCTACAAAGAGAATATTGAGCTACTTAAAGATTACACAAAATGTTAGTTTGTGGTATCCCAAAGGAGCAAAGTTTGAGCTAGTTGGTTACTCCGACTCAGATTATGCGGGATGCAAAGTTGAGAGAAAGAGCACATCGGGCACATGTCAACTTTTGGGAAGATCACTTATGTCTTGGTTATCAAAGAAGCAAAATAGTGTAGCACTTTCGACCGCCGAAGCGGAGTACATTTCGGCTGGTAGTTGTTGTGCTCAATTACTTTGGATGAAGGCTACTTTGAGTGACTTTGGAATCAAGTTCAAGAAAGTGCCATTTCTATGTGATAATAAGAGTGCAATCAAGTTAACCAATAACCCAGTTCAACATGCAAGAACAAAGCACATTGATGTCCGCCATCATTTCATAAGAGATCACCAACAAAAAGGGGACATTTGCATTGAGAGTATAGGCACCGAAGATCAACTTGCCGATATCTTCACCAAGCCACTTGATGAGAAGAGGTTTTGCAAGCTAAGGAATGAATTGAACATACTTGACTTCTCCAATATGTGTTGATGTACCCCCCCCACTTATATGACATGCCTCTCCTTCGAGCAATCCAAGGTAAAAGTTAATTGGCATGGTATACATCCTTGCTAAGGACATGTTTAGTGCATCTAGACATCTTTCACATTTAAATAGGCTCATTCATGAAAATCAAATGAATTTGATGCTTGTATGGTATCACTATTGCTTCTATGCTTAATTTGGTCTAGTGGTAGCATATGACATGTTTGTAGGCTTGTAAACCTAGTGTTTGATCTAGAAAATGATCTCTAAGTGTTTAACTCAACATGGTACAAGATAACCCTTATTTGGAGGTGTGAAGAAGCTTGTCCTTGGATCAAACTGAGTTAAATATCTTTTGCAAGTGATCCAGATTGAACCAAATTTGGGAAAATGATCCTCACCCCATTGATTGACATTGATACTCTCAACCTATCTACATTTAGAACCTTTGTGGTCATTGGTGACAAAGGGGGAGAAATGGTGTACAAAGATAGTGAAAAGACAACAAGGGGGAGAGAAATTCACAAAGATAGTAAGATAGGGGGAGCAAACAAATGAAATGACATTGTAAGGGGATCAATCAAAATTGTACACAAGTGGGGGGAGCAAGCTCATAAACTTGTATGTTGCATTTGATTGTGTATTTCATATATTTGCTTGCATGGCACAAGTTTTAAATTTCAATATCCATGCTTGTGTGGTGTATGCTAGTTGTAGATTTGAATGATGAAATGAAAAACTAGCATGCGCAGGTAAAGTAACTAGACTTATGATTCACATTATGAAAACTAGACCCTTACTTCTAATGTTGATCTCATGGGGTATTCTAGTTTTTATGTATGTCTAGTTACTAATGGTGCTAAGGATGATATATTGGTGCACTCTGATTGGTATCACGCTTCAAAGGTCCATCTCTTATACCTTAGCATTATTTGGTAGACATTGTCTCCTATATTTCCTATCTAAGCATATGTGCAAGTTTTAATCCAAACTCTTAGCACATATGAAGGGGGAGCAATTGCTACCATATGGGATTCATGAAACTTGTCCATATCCTTTTACACATGGTAAATATGCTTGGGCAAGCAACATGGATTCAATTAAATTTCCATTCATATCTTTGTGTAAGGGTTGTCATCAATTACCAAAAAGGGGGAGATTGAAAGCTCTAGTTTGGTTTTGGTGAATTGATGAAACCCTTAGTGATAACCTAGTTTATCAAAGTGATCATGAGATAGGTAGCTGTAGGATCTATAGGAAGACAAAGAAGGCCTAGAGGGGGGTGAATAGGCCTGTAAAAATTTAACTCAAAACTCTGTTAGAACAGAGGGCGGCACTGCCGCTCTATAGAATTTAATCTAACACAGTTAAGATTTAACAGATATGAACCTCACCCCACTAGCTGCTTAATCCTGCAATATAACTTCAAGATCTAGTTCGAAGACTGGATACCACAGAAACTTCACATAAATGTAAATCGAGCAACTAAACCTAAACAACAGCTAGCAACAAAGTAAACAGCAAGTAATCAAGATGAAGCACGCAAGACACAAGATTTATCTCATGGTTCACATTTTAGGTGTGATGGGAGCCTCCCCCTATATCCATGCCTATTGTGGGGTGCTGAACAAAGTGTCACAGGAATAAATAAGATGCATATGACAGGTTATATCAGTTTAAGCTCACAAGATTCTGGCTGATACAGCAGAGGGTGGCACTGCCGGCCCAATAGGGCGGCACTGTCGCCTTGACTATGTCAGTCAGGTAGCAAACAGATTTCTACAGTAGATCATATATATATATAACAATTTAATCTCAGAATATGACGAGCTAAAAACAGTAACCATGAATACATGTCCATATCCGAAGCAAATAAAGTCACAAAGTAGCATAATTTCATAAAATAGAGTTTTGAGCGACTCTCAAACTCACAACCTGACAACTACTCTCATCGGATCTAAACATAAGCGCAGCAGTGAAGAATCATATGGTGTCGAAAAACTATTGACCCCTCTAATTTTCTCCCCCTTTGGCATCAAGTACCAAAAAGAGAAGAAGAAGAAGAGAGATCACTCATCACTGTCGGAGTCGACGCGGGCACGTCCGATGACATGGGTGTGCAAAGTGAAGCATGCTGAATGTCACGAAGGTACTACCCCAACTGATGTAGAAGACCCTGGCTGATCTGTCGAAGGACGCAGTCTCCTAGAATAAGTGTGAAGCAAAGCTGCTTGAACCTGTGGATCAGCCTCTATAGGGTGAATCTCTACATCAAGGTCCTCCTGCCTTGGGGGCTCCTCAAAATGCTGCCCCTATGAGTACCCATAGTACTGACTGAATGGCTCATATGAGTGCCCATACTGCTGATCTTCTGGCTACTCATCATGGTGCTCATCTACCTGATCCTGCTCCTCATCAGAAGAAGAAAGGCGAGGCAAGTTAGGAAACTAAGGTGGTGGCTGCACTGGTGGAAGTGGTGGCAACCCTGTCATCTCCCTAGCATAGCTCACTGCTTCTCTGTTCTCCATTCGATCCTCATAAGCAGTCTATGAAGCATATGTACACTGAGCAAAAATTGCTTTCATCTATGCACTCATCTTTCCCCACTTTCACTTCTTCTTTTGTTCCCTAGCCCTGGATGGCTCAGGAATATCTCTGTGTTTAGCTCTAGAAGGATGAACACCTGCTGCCCCACTATCTCCAAGTCCTCCAGAACCAGTGTGCTGAGTAGCTGAGCCAAGTCCCCCTAAACCACCATGGGTCTTTTTGATCTTATACATAGTATGCTCACAATCCTTAGGGAACCACATGCCAGTCACTCTCTCAATCATAAACATGAGGTAAGGAGCATAGGGCAAATATCTCCTCCCATCATCCATGGCATATGCAAGCTCAACCCAAATAAACCTTAGAACATTAAATTTCTCACTGTTGGGAAACCTAGACAACACATTAGTGATATAGCCATTCAAATCTGTTGCATTGTCTTTAGGGTTGAGAGTGATCCTGAAAGGATTGTTCATGATGTAATAAAAACTCTTGAGCTTTGTTCTTGACCAATCAGGAACTGCAAGATTTTGATCCTCCCACATGAAACTTACTTCCATTGGCTCAAAATGACACTCATTATGTATCCTCTCATATGCCCTGTGGATGTGTCCAAAACCAAGAATTCGATAGAAGGTGACAAAATCAATGCGATAATGTCGCCCATCAGTCATCCAATGAAGCTCATCCACTTCCCTGTTCCAATAGTAAGTAGCATGGAATTGAGCAAGAATCTCCATGTTCCAGTCATACCTGAAACTCATGATGTCTATCATCTCAAAGCGGTCACAGGTCTTGATTGCTGTAGCAAACTGATGATCATCCCTGCTCTCTAAGTCACCAAAGTCAATATACTGCATCTTGCTAATCTTGCCCTTGGACTTAGATAGAATGGTTGTAGCATAAAAATCAGATTGGAAAGCATTCCAAAATCTATAATCAATACCATTTGATCTGTCAGAAGAGTAGGGATCAATCTCTCTGGCTTCACCTGTCTTCTTCCAACTCATGGAATAATCAACAACTCTATGATCATCACTATTTTGGGGAGGAATGAGATCGAACCTATTGGTGTTATTTCTCATGTAGTTGCTATCAAACTCTAAAATGTGCAAAGGAGAATCAGGCCACACAAGAATAGTTCTTCCCATCCTCTGAATGTTTTCCTCTTTAGCAAGGTCTTCATCAAGATCTCTATCTCTGGGAGTATAGCTCGCCTATCCCCTGCCTCTCTTGACCTTTTGCTTGGTTGTCAACACCTTCCTTTTACCTCGGTCCATCTATGCAATATAAATAAAACTTGATAAGAAACTGTAAAAGATAATGAGTTAGACATAGCTGCAAGTAGGTTTTAACAAGAAAAAGAACTTTGAAGATGACAAAGGAAGTTGTGCTGGATTTGAAATCAGCATGGTAGGGCGGCACTGCCGCCCCCTGAGGCCAGCATTGCCACCCTCAGTAGCTTCACTATTTCATCTTCAATTTTCTCGTTCTGGTTAAATCCTATTTCCAACAGTGTCTATTCATCATCACAATTTCAGAATCACAGTCTAAACAGAGAACACATGAAACCTTAGCCATGGATTTGAAAGATTGAGTATGAAAAAATTTTAAAACAATTTTTGATAAGTGAATCCAATCCATTCTAAACTTCATCGGCTATATGAAATTGAGTATAGCAGTTAGAATCTGCGAGGGGTGCCATTAATGGTCCCAAGGGCGGCATTGCCGCTCTCCCCAAAATCATCCAACCGGTGAAATCTAAAATCAACTCGATTCAACCATCAAAAACCTTTCTAAATCCTTCATACTCCTCCTAGAAACTGAAATCCATGACCAAAAGCTTCACATTGCATAGATCGAGTAGGGGTTAGGATTTCACCTTGCTTCCAAACCATTGGAGTGGAGGGAGAAGAGAAGAAACGGCTCAGCCAGGAGCCTCCTACAGTGACCAGCGAAGAAGAGTCTTGGCCGGCTGTAGGGGCGACACTGCCGAGGTGGCAGTCCGTGAAGAACGGCAACGGCGCGTGCTTGTGAGAGAGCAAGAGAGAAGCACAGGCATCGACATCGGCTGGGAGAGAAGGAAAGAGTTGCGTCAGGGGCCAGAGAAGGAATAAGTAGAAGAAAATGGGCCTCATGACCCAGCCAAAATTGGCTGAAAATAGCCCAATTTTCAGAGAGCGGCACTGCCGGCCATAATGGGCGGCACTGCCACCCTGCCAATTTTGTAGGGATTATGCTAAAACTTTATGACCTTCTTAACCTCAGATATGGATATATATTTTCTAAATATCATGACCAGTAAGCAATCAACAATACAGACAATGGTCATGACACTTAGTTGGCCTTTTTTAAAGTGATTTTGAAACACAATGTAATATCCTTTTAAAACATTTTCCTATATTGCTAGGTTGTCAAACAGAGGTGTGCCATATTTCAAACCATGTTACGAGAATCAAGTATATTTAGCTCACTACGCAAAGCACAAAACCTTGACTCATCGAGAGGCTTAGTGAAGATATCGGCTAGTTGTTTTTTCGGTGCTCACATGACGAATTTTGATATCTCCTTTGGTTTCGTGGTTTCTCAAGAAATGATGTCGGATGTCTATGTGTTTGGTTCTTGAGTGGCTTACGGGATTGTTTGCAAGCTTTATGGCACTTTCATTGTCACACAAGAGTGGAATTTTGGTAAATTGACATCCGAAATCAAGAAGGGTTTGCTTCATCCAAAGTAGTTGAGCACAACATGCACCGGCTGCAACATACTCGGCCTCAGCGGTGGAAAGGGCTACACAATTTTGCTTCTTAGAACTCCAAGACACTAGGGACCGTCCAAGGAATTGACATGTCCCTGAAGTGCTTTTTCTATCTACCTTGCAACCAGCATAATCGGAATCCGAATAGCCAAGTAGATTAAACTTGGAGCCTTTGGGATACCATAAGCCAAGGTTAGGAGTGTGTACTAAATATCTCAAGATTCTCTTAACAGCCACTAAATGGCACTCTTTTGGGTTAGCTTGAAATCTAGCACACATGCACACACTAAGCATTATGTCCGGCCTAGATGCACATAAGTAAAGTAAAGAGCCAATCATGGAACGATATACCTTGATGTCGATGGCTTTCCCTTCTTCATTTGGATCAAGATGTCCATTAGTTGGCATGGGAGTTTTGATAGGCTTGGCATTCACCATGTCGAACTTGTTAAGCATATCATGGGTGTACTTGGTTTGGCTAATGAATGTCCCTTCCTTCATTTGCTTGATTTGAAATCCAAGGAAGAACTTCAGCTCACCCATCATGGACATCTCAAATCTCTTAGTCATAGTCCTACTAAACTCATCACAATACACATGATTAGTACTACCAAATATTATGTCATCAACATATATTTGGCACATAAATATATCATTTCCAACTTTGTGAGTAAAGAGTGCAGGGTCGGCTTTGCCTATTTCAAAGCCTTGTTTGAGCAAGAATTCCTTAAGGCATTCATACCATGCTCTTGGTGCTTGCTTAAGCCCATAGAGCGCCTTTTGGAGTTTATAGACATGGTTTGGGAACTTAGAATCTTCAAACCTCAATGGCTGCTCCACATACACCAACTCTTGTACTGGGCCATTGAGGAATGTACTCTTGACATCCATTTGGTACAGCTTGAAGTCATGATGGGCAGCAAAGGCTAGAAGCATTTGAATTGCTTCAAGTCTTGCCACCGGTGCATATGTTTCTTCAAAGTCCAAGCCCTCTACTTGAGTGAAGCCTTGGGCCACCAATCTTGCCTTGTTTCTTGTCACCACACCATTTTCATCTTGCTTGTTGCGGAAGACCCACTTGGTACCAATGACATTGGTATTGGGCCTTTCCACCAAGTTCCACACTTGGTTTCTCTCAAAGTTGTTGAGCTCTTCTTGCATGGCCATGACCTAATCCGAATCTCCAAGTGCTTGTTCTACCTTGAGGGGTTCCAAAGAAGAAAAAAACGAGTAATATTGACAAAAATTTGCTAAATGTGAGCGAGTTGTTACCCCCTTTCGAATGCTCCCAAGAATATTGTCAACAGGGTGATCCCGTTGTATAGTTTGATGTGGCCTTGGATGCTCAACACCTCCTTGTTCTTCTTCTGGACCTTTAGTCTCTTCTTGTCTGAAAATAGGTTCTAGGTTGAGCCCTTGAAGTGGTGGAGTAGGAGTTGAAGCAGCTATTGCTATGGTGGATGGGGCGGCACTGCCGCCCTTAGGGGTGGCACTGCCGCCCTACTGATATTCAGTAGGTGAGTGCTGCCCTTGTCGATGAAGTACATCAGTAGAAATTTGTGCAGCAACTGCCTGGGGATCCTCATCATTAGTGGCTCGATCTTCTTGTGGCCTAATGTCGCCGATAGCCATTTGCTTGATTGCCTCACATGGTGGATCCTCCTTTCCTACAACACTTGAATCAACTTGCTCCACTTGAGAGCCATTAGATTCATCAAATGTCACATCTACCGTGACTTCAACTCTTCCCATGGTTTTGTTGAAGACGTGATAGGCATGCTCATTTGATCCATAGCCAAGAAGAATTCCTTCATCAACTTTAGGTACAAATTTAGTGGTTTTGGGTCTTTTGTTAAGTATAAAACACTTGCACCCAAACACTCTAAAGTATGACACCTTTGGTTTGTTACCGGTTAGAAGCTCATATGAAGTCTTCTTGAGTTTCTTGTGTAAGTAGAGACGGTTGATGGCATGGCAAGCGGTGTTGACGGCGTCACTCCAAAAGAGGTCTGACGTCTTGTATTCATCTAGCATTGTCCTTGCCATATCAAGAAGTGTACGGTTCTTCCTCTCTACTACACCATTTTGTTGAGGGGTGTAAGGAGTTGAAAACTCATGCTTGATGCCCTCATCATCAAGAAACTCTTCAACTAGAGTGTTCCTTGAATTCAGGTCCCATTGTCACTTCTTATCTTCTTGATAGGAAGGCCGAACTCCCTTTGTGACCTTCTCACAAATATTTTGACTTTTTCTTGCACCTGGGACTTATCATAAACAAAGAACACCCAAGTGAAACGGGAATAATCATCAACAATAACTAGACCATATTTGTTACCCCCTGATGCTTATGTAGGCGACCGGTCCAAAGAGATCCATGTGAATCAACTCCAGTGGTTGTGTGGTAGTCATGATGCTCTTTGGTGGGTGTGGTACACCTACTTGCTTTCCGGCTTGGCAAGCACTACAAATCCTATCTTTCTCAAATTGAATATTGGTTAGTCCAAGAATGTGGTTGTCTTTTAGGAGTTTGGCCAAGTTCCTCATCCCGACATGAGCCAGTCGGCGATGCCATAGCCAACCCATGCTAGATTTTGCCACTAAACAGGTCTCAAGCTTAGCTTTACTTTTGCTGAAATCAACTAAGTAAAGCTTGTTCTTGAGGTGACCCGTAAAGACAATTGAGGAATCCTCCCTCTTAGAGACTTCCACACCCTTATCCATGAAGAGACAATTGTAGCCCATCTCACATAATTGAGAGACGGACAGCAGATTGTACTTCAAGGAATCAACATGTAAGACATTTGTAATTGAATGATCAAGTGTAATAGCTACTTTACCAAGTCCAATCACACCCCCTTTTGAATTATCACCAAATATGATATTTTCATCTGAATTTGTAGTTAGGGGAATATGATGAGAACATACTCTTTTCTTCGGTCATATAATTTGTACAGCCACTGTCAAGCACCCAACTTAACCCACCAGAGGAGTATTCCTACAACACAAGTTTAGTTCCTAGTCTTAGGTCCCCAAATATTCTTGGGGCCTTGCATGTTAGTTACAAGAACTTTAGGAACCCAAATAGAAGCATTATGATAAACATTTCGACCATTGCCAACAAACTTGGCAAACACCTCCCCCTTGCTGTTGTGCTGCAAAACAAAGTTAGAATCCAAACATTGAGGAGGTGATTTTGCCTTTGGTTGATAAGCGTATCTATTTGGAGTGACCCGAATAGATTTCTTTGGTTTCTGAACAACCTACTCTAGAAGTGACACCTTCTTCTCGGACTTGTCATGAGCAGAGGAGTAGGAGGTGGTCTTCCCTTTTCTATGGGGAGCGGCACTGCCACCCTTCACAGTGGCACTGCCGCCCATAGGCCGCGGTGCTGCTCTGGGCTGGCCTTGTGCCACCTTCTGTGCAAACCTATCTGTACCTTCCTGCCCTTTACTCACAAACTAAACACACTCATATCCATTTATTACCTTTCTCCCATTGGTTTTACCTCCATGAGTATGCCCAAGCCCATCTTTGATGCGTGGATTTCTTCCATCTTTGTATTGTGGCTTCTTTGGTTTTTCGCCTTTGCCACCAAGCAGGTTTCTTACCTTCCATGCCCCTTTTCCTAACATAGCATTGAGCCTAGCAATCTCCTTTTTCATGACCTCCAAGTTTGCAAGGTTAGTGGAATAAACTTTTAAGTCAAGATTATAGCATTTTCCACACCCTTGGCTAGTGGAGGAAATAGAAATGTCATTTGTGTTGGAGGGAAGTGGGGTGCTCTCGCATAGAAGGTTATATTGCTTCTCAAGTTTGTTGTGCTTTTCAACTAAGACACAATACTTGTCATTGAGTGCAATATTTGCCTTCTTTGTGAGAGCATGTTCTCTTTGTTCTTCGGCCAAGGCCTTGTTCAAAGAGTTCGCCTCACTTCTCTCTAACTCAAGAGCTTCCTTGCAGCCAATATACATCTTTTCAGTTTCCTTCAAGATAATCATCTCTATCGGCTAGCTCAACTTTGACACTTTCTAGTTCCTCCATTAGATTCATGATGAAAAGCTTGGTTTTAGAATCTAACTTTTTGGTCAACTTAACATATTTCTCAACATCACTAGTATCATCATCACTAGAATCACTAAGTTCACTACTAGAGATGTCACTAGGAGGTGGAGGAGATTTAGCTTTTCGATTTACCTTCTCACCCTTTGCCATAAGACAAACGTGAGTGGAGCGGTGGTCATCATCATCGGACATGTTGTTGAAGAGCCTTGATGTAGAGGATGACTTTTGAATAGCCACGGTTGCAATCTTCACATCCTCTTCACTTGACTCTTTAGTTGAGTCCCACTCATGCCCAATGTGTGCCTCTCCCATTTGCTTGTATCTCTTTTTGTGCTCATGCTTGCCCTCATTGTTGTCCTTCTTATATTTGTTCTCTTTCTTGTCATAAGGACACTTAGCAATGAAGTGCTCCGTGCTGCCACAATTGTAGCAAGTCCTCTTCTTCTTGTTGGGGAACCTTCTTTGCACTATTTTATACCCATTCTTTTTCAACCCCTTGTGATAGCTCTTCATGAACAAAGCCATGTCATCAATCTTCATATAATCAGCCCCATCATCTTCATCTTCACTTGAGGATGAACTTGGATCATCATTTTGTGGAGTTGACTTGATTTCCTTGGGTTGACTTGTTGATGCTTGCTTGCTGCCCTTTACCTTGTTGGAGATGCCTTGATTGCTTGATTTGTTGGCCTTGAGAGCTACTTCCTTGATCTTCATGCCTTCTAGCTTGGCTTGCAACTCACCAAGTCTTCTCCTCTCATTAGCTTCTTCTCTTTGCATGTCAAATGTCAACAATCTTCCAAGCACATCATTAGGTGTGAAGTGCTCAAACTTCTTCTTATCCCTAATCAAGGTGACTACTGGTCTCATTTCTTGGTGAGTAGGCCTCTAACATAACCTTCACAACTTTGTGATCATCAAGCTCATCACACCCATAGCCTCTAATCTTGCCCACCAAGGTCATTAATCTATCAAACATCTCTTGTGGCCCCTCTCCATCTATAATCACAAACCTATTGAGCTTGGCCATCAACAAATCAATCTTTGCTTTCCTCACTTTATCTACACCTTCATGTGCTAGATGCAAAGTGTACCAAATCTGTTTTGCAATATTGACATTCATCACTCGGTTGTACTCATTTCCATCCAAGGCACTAAGGAGAATACTTGTGGCTTGGCCATTGAGATGGACAGCAGCTAGCTCTTCATTTGTTGGCGCTTCGGGATCTTCTGGTGGCTGCAATCCATTCACCACAATCTCGCAAAGACCGGGGTGAAGACCTACAAGATAGGCACTCATCAAGTGCTTCCACTTGGCAAAGTTTGTCCCATCAAAATGAGGCAACTTTCCCACGGGTACATTGACAAAGGACCTTTTGTTATGGTTAGACAAATAAGAATAATTAAAGGATACGGTGGCATATTTGTTCTTGTTGTTGTTGCTGCCCTTGTCCTTGTTATCCTTCTTTTTGTCCTTGCTCTTCATCTCCTTGCTATCTTTTGAAGCATGGTATGATACATCATCATCTCCATCGTCCGAGCTACTAGAGAGCTCACTAGATGATGCATCATACTCATTCTTCTCTTGCTCTTGAGTTCTTGCTGCACTTCTCTTAGCTCTTGCCTCTCTTGTGATTCTTCTTTCTTCTTTTCTCTTCTTCTTGTCTTTGAGACGCTGCTCTTCCTTCTTCTTTTCCCTAGCTTCTCTTGTCGAGATCTTTGCGGCTTTTCTTTCTTTTCTTGCCTTTCTTCTTTTGGCATCGGTGGTCTTGGGTTCTTTGATGGTGGCATCACTTGCTGTGGACATGGATAGCTCGCTGCTACTGCCGACATCCTCAACGTGTACACCACTTGCATCCGCAACATGAACGTTCTTCGAACCTTCTCCTTCTTCCATACTTCACACGGTGAAGCGTATGTGAAGCAACCTCGCTCTGATACCACTTGTAGGATCTACAGGAAGACAAAGAAGGCCTAGAGGGGGGGTGAATAGGCCTGTAAAAATTTAACTTAAAACTCTGTTAGAACAGAGGGCGGCACTGCCGGCCTTATAGGGCGGCACTGCTGCTCTACAGAAATTAATCTAACACAGTTAAGATTTAACAGATATGAACCTCACCCCACTAGCTGCTTAATCCTACAATATAACTTCAAGATCTAGTTTGAAGACTGGATACCATAGAAACTTCACACAAATGTAAATCGAGCAACTAAACCCTAACAACAGCTAGCAACAAAGTAAACAGCAAGTAATCAAGATGAAGCACGCAAGACACAAGATTTATCCCATGGTTTAGCTCACCACTAAGGTTTGCCTAAGTCCATGTTGTTGAGGAAGCCACAAAAGGCTTGAGCTTGCCACAAAGGCTCGCCTTACCCTCGTTCTCAAATCAAGAGAGCGAACTCTTGAAGTGAGGGGTGATTTCTTAGCTTTTGAATGAGGTTACAAACCTCCCAAGGCTGCCACACAAGTTGGCAAGCACAAGGGTGACACCTAGCTGGCTAGGAGCAAGCTCCAAGAGTAACAAACCCTAGAACCGCCGGCCAAACATGAACCAAATGCTCTTAGACTTTGGGAATCAGTGGATCTACTCTCCAATCGAGTTTTGCTGCCCTAACTCTCAAGTTTTGATGGTTGGAATCAAGGATTTGCTTGAGGGATGGAGGAGCAACAATGGAGGAGAGGGATGAGCTTTGGTTCTATCTGTTTTTGAGCAGAGTGACTCAGTGAGGAAGATGACCATTGTGGGCCAGGCCTGAGGGGTATAAATACTCCCCGAGTCCAACGGTCAGTTAAGGGCGGCACTGCCGCTCTTAACAGGGTGGCACTACCACCCTAGCCAAAACAGGTAACATGATCTAAAATTTGGTTGGCTGTTTTGACTAGGTGAGATGATGTAGATCTGTGAATTTGAGCATCTGGTTCAACAGTTGACCAACTGTCCTAAAATCCCTCTTAATAGTATGGCTTTCCCTAAACTCAAATTCAAAACATAAAAGAATTTAAACCTCTTTTGAGCTGGGTCTAGCCACCTTTCTTAATTAGGACACTTGTATCCTGTACATCATCCTCATTCTTTGATTCCCTGCTTGTCATCTTGATAAACCTCATTAGTTCTCTAATTTGGTAGTCATCAATGCCAAAACCCACAATAGGGCTTGATTGCACTTACAGTAGCACTACTCCAAGTGATGAAGCAAATGAAGATCATGACATGATGATGATAATGGCATGGTTATGATCAAATGCTTGGACTTGGAAAAGAGGAAAGAAAAACAAAAGGCTTAAGGAAACGGTATAACTGGTAGGAGCCATTTTGTTTCGGTGATCAAGAAACTTAGCGAGTGTGATCATATTTAGGTTCGATAGCCATACTATTAAGAGGGGTGAAACTCGTATTGGAATGCAGTTATCAAAGTGCCACTAGATGCTCTAACTCATTGCATATGCATTTAGGATCTAGTGGAAAGCTAACACCCTTGAAAATGTTTGTGAAAATATGCTAACACACATGCACAAGGTGATACACTTGGTGGTTAGCACATTTGAGCAAGGGTAGAGAAATTTGTGAAATGAAGGAGGTGATAGTCAATAAGAAATAGTGATCGGACGTTGGTCATGCAATGACCGAACGCTGGGGTCCTGTCTCCGGTCAGTGGCGCGCAGTGAAGGCCACCCTCGGTCCCTTGACCAGACGTAACGACCGGACTCTAGCTGAACACTATTCAACATTCAGTCATGATGATGTGGCAGCACATAGAGAAGTGGGCGAGTGATTGGACGTTGGGCAAGTCTGGTTGGGCATGACTAGACACGTCCAGTCGCGAGTGGAACCTTACTGGAAACAACCGGACGCTGGTGTTAGTGCATCCGGTCACTTTGAGCAGCGCGTCCAGTCACAACTTAAATGTACTGATGACCGTTGAGATCAGGCGATCAGCATTTGAAGCAAGGGACACATGGCGTGCTTCGTGCCACCGGACACTAGGGTCCTGCGTCTGGTCGATCTAACCGGCGCATCCGGTCGTCCCAATTTTTTAGTGAATAGAGGAGCCAATGGCTCTATTTGTGGGGCTCTCTATTTAAGCCCCATGGCTAGCTCAAGCTCACTCTTTTGGCCATTTGCATTGATATAGCAACCTTGTGAGCTTAGCCAAAGCCCTCCCACTCATCTTCATCATTGATTCATCATCTTTGTGAGATTAGGAGAGAATCCACGTGCATTGCTTGAGTAATTGCATCTAGAGGCACTTAGTTTCGTGTTTTGCTACAGGATTCACTTGTTACTCTTAGTGGTTGCCACCACCTAGATGGCTTGGTGTAGCAAAGGAGGATTGGCATGAGTTGGTGATTGTTCATAGCCATCTCCAGTGATTGTGAGGGGACTCGTGCCTTCCCCGGCGAAGCGCCGAAAGGTAACCTTAGTGGATTGCTCATGTTAATGAGTTACCTCACTTGTGGGTAGGTTCTTGCAGTGTCCAATTGTTGGGGACCAAATACTAGAGTACCCAAAGAAGAGGAGCTAATAACCATTAATGGTGATTCATCTGAACAGACAAGAGCGCGACTACGCCTCTTGCCACCTTGTCTGACCCTCGAGAGTTGGCTCCACCTCGTTCGACCCCCGAGGGTTCGTTCCGCCTCATCTGACCCCCAAGGGCTAGCTCCGCCTCACCCAATGTCTAAGGGCTGGCTCCATCTCACTCGATGTCGGAGGGCTGGCTCTGTCTCGCTCGATGTTCGAGGGCTGGCTCTGTCTCGCCCGATGTCTGAGGACTAGCTCCATCTCGCCCGATGTCCGAGGGCTGGCTCTGTCTCGCCTAATGTCTCAGGGCTAGCTCCACCTCGCTCGATGTCTGAGGGCTAGCTTCTCCTTGCCTAACATCTGAGGTGCCCGACGTCTAAGGGATGGCGCCGCCTCACCTGACCCCTCGGACATGGTTCCTAACGGAAGCTCATGCCATCGCCAACCACTATGAGCCTGAAGGTACTACCCGAGGTCAAACTTTTGGCACCATGCAAGGAGCAGTCACATCTCAGCATGACCCATCCCCATGACATATCATTTCAGGGGACTCACATCACCTACAGTGATGGACGTGTGGTCACTATGTTGCCCAATCCTTGTACAGCCGCTGACCAGCATGCTGGATCGCCGCACCATCCACCAGGACAGAGTGAGATGTTATGACCCGCTGACAAATGCCAGGGCATGGTAGTGTTAGTGGATAGGCGCCCGGTGTGGGGCTGTCCCTATCACCACCTGCCATGTCAGTGGATCACCGCACCGTCCACCGGGACAGAGTGGGATGTTGCGCCCCGCTGACAGACACCAGGGCATGGCAGTGACAGCGGATAGGCGCCCAGCGTGGGCCTATCCCTATCGTCACCTGCCATGTCAGTGGGGCCCACACAGAGGAAAAGAAAGGCCAGAGACCCTGAAGGACTTCCTTCGCCACTCTTCTCCTATCTTCTCCCATTTTGTAACATGTGCTTTCGCTTGGCCTATAAAAGGGAAAGCAGGGCATCCCACTAAGGGACATCGGTTCAACTCACAACACACTGCATAGCAGCAGAACCACTAACATTGAACCTTGAACACATAGTGGAGTAGCGATTGAGCTCTCAGCACCCAGTCGATCTTTCCATCAGAGACTTGGGACATGTCCCTCTCTCGCCCATTTGTAACCCCTACTATGAACTTTTTAGTGCTAGTAACATGAGCAGTAGCCACGAACTGGACGTAGGGACATTCTGCCTGAACCACTATAAACCTTGTGTCTACTTAGCACACCATCTAAGCCAGACACGCAATAATACAAATTTACTCATTGGTGTTTACTCAAAACACCGATAGTTGGCGCACTAGGTAGGGGCCTTTGCGCATTCCAATGTTAACATCAGACCATAGATGGCTAGTCACGGCATCAGCTAGGTCTCGGGCGCACAGGTGCGCTTCGGGGACCTGGACTTCATCGTCATGATGGAGGGAGAGCTGGTGCAGACGCCCATCGTCATTCGACCCTTCCTCTCCACCAGCCTCAACACGATCACTGAAATGCTCGAGGAGCTGCAGCTACGGGCGCTGGAGGCCCATGCCCCCAGAAGTGGCCAGCCCCTCGACTTTGACTACGGGAGGTTTGAGCACCTGCTCGACATCTTCTTGGCACCCCGGCCATCCTGGGAGGACCTGCGCCACCTCACCTTCTCGTTCGCCAACGTCATGGTGTAGCTTGCCGGAGGGGAGCCACTCTCTTTGGAATGCATCATATGGAGCACCCCGGTAGTGCTCCCATTTAGTCTCCACAACGCCATAGAGACCGTTAGACACCTTGTGGTGCAACGCATGATTCCATCTCCCATGAATGGCGAGTTCATGGGGGTGATCGAACACGTCGTGGAATCTTTCCACGACCTCCTTGTAGAGGAGCCAGAGTCACCCTCTGGCTCTAACTCCAGCAGGGGGAGCCATCACCCCTCTCGTGAATGCTTCATAACTGGTACCCCCGAGGGACACCCCGAAAGGATCCATGATGACGAGGCCAAAGGGGAGACAGCGGCCCTGCCTCCCATGTGGGTGGAGCAGCTGAAAGCCTGACGCCAAGAGCTCGAGGAAGCACGACTCTAGCTCGAGCAGGAACGCATAGAGCTCGATCGGGAGATCGAGCGCCATGGAGATGGTGGGCGTGCCTGTGCCATGGCCCACGACATGAACTAGAGGATCATCATGGATGATGAGGCCCTCCCCCGCTTCACCCAGGCAAGATAGAACATCGCCGCTCCTATGGCCTTGCTCCGTGGTCTTCTAGAGGCTGCGACACCCGAGGATCGCTAGGCCCACTATGAGATTTGCACGCTGCTTAAGCATGCAGCAGCGCAGCAGGATGAGAGCTCGTTGTCTCGACGATGCAAGCTCAATGCTAGCCAACGCATGCCCTTAGAGCGCCACGATAGGGATGCATCGGTCCACCAGGTGCCACAAGGCGGTAGGCAATGCACTGTGGTCCTAGTGCATCAGCGTCTTGGTCACAATCATGATGCACGTGACACCCTCAATGCCCGCATGTGTACCTATGATGACCCAAGAGAGGGAACTAGCCATGGCTACCACCCTTGTCATCGTGGATGCTACAACAGCAACAAGGACCAAAGTCCGAGCCCTAGCCTGCTGGGGCCTCAGGCCTTCGGTCGATAGATCCTCAACATTGCCTTCCTACCAAGGTACCAACCACCAACCAACATCCCAAAGTACTCTAGGGAAACAAACCTTGAACTATGGCTCGAGGATTATCGGCTTGCCTGCCAAGCCGGTGGTGCGGATAATGATGATTTCATTATCCACAACCTTCCATTGTTCTTGGCTGATTCGGCATGAACGTGGTTGGAGCAAAATCCAAAGTTGGGCAGACCTGAAGGAGATCTTTGTGGGAAACTTCTAGGGCGCATACAAGCGCCCTAGGAACCCATGGCACCTCAAGAACTGCTAATAAAAGGCTAGAGAAACCCTTTGTGGGTATATCTGGCGCTTCTCCTAGCAGTACAATGAGTTACCTAACATCACCGCCACCGATGTTAAAGGAGCTTTCTTGTCTAGGACCATCTGCGAGTCCCTAGTTCACAAGCTAGGACGCAAGGGCCTGTGAACCACTAAGGAACTCCTCGACATCATCACTAGCCATGCCTTGAGCAAAGAAGCGGTCAGAGCGATCTTCGATTGCCTCAAGGGCAAGGCGAGGTGGGACGAGGACGCCGGCAAAGGCGCCTCCAATCGTCCCACCAAGAAGAACAAGCAGCGGTGTGAGGGCTCGCTCATGGCCACCACTGACAGCAGGGGTGATTGGAAGCCCGCGGAGGGCACTCCGAATCACTTTGAGAAGCTACTCAAGGGGCCATGCCCAGACCATGCCTTCCCCTTTAAGCACATGTACAAGGACTGTGGCCTCATGAAGTGGTTCTTGTCCGAAGGCTCCAACAAAGGGGAACACGGGAAGGACCCTGACCTATCCACGAACAATGCCGAAGGGAAAGACGGTGGCTTACGGACGCCGAGTGGCTGCCTCATGATCTTCAAAGGGTTAGCAACCTATGACTCCAAGCACCGCTAGAAGGTCGCACACTGCGTGGTCTATATGACCAAACCATCCACGCCTACCTTCCTCCGGTGGTCGGAGTCCGCCATAACCTTTGACCGGACCTGACCACCCAGAGAGCATCCCACAACCGGGGAGATATCCGCTTGTTGTTGACTCGATCATCGGCATGAAGCGGCTCACCATGGTATTGATGGATGGAGGCAGCGGCCTCAACATCATGTACACCGAGAAGCTCGACGCTATGGGTGTCGACCGAGCACGCATCCGGCCGACCGAAGTGCCATTCCACAGCATCATGCCTAGAAAGCAGGCCATGCTGCTCGGGCAAATCGATCTACCCGTCGCCTTCAGGGGTCTGTCAAACTATAGGATGGAGACCCTCACCTTTGAAGTGGTTGGGTTCCATGGGACCTACCATGCCATTCTAGGGCGACCATGCTACGCGAAGTTCATGGCTGTCCCCAACTACACCTACCTCAAGCTGAAGATGTCAGGCCTGGGCAGGGTCATCACCGTCAACACCTCCTTTCAGCGTGCCTACAAGTGTGAAGTCAAATGCTGTGATCATGCCGTAGCAATCATTGCCTCCAGAGAGCTCGCGGCCCCTAGGAAGGAGGTCGCCAAAGAAGCACCTGACCCCAAGCGGTCGACTGGGTCCTTCAAACCAGTGGAGGGCTCTAAGGAGGTCCTCATAGACCTCGACAACACCGAGGGCAAAACGATGCGCATAGGCACCACACTTTCCTCCAAATAGGAAAGCGTGCTCATTGGCTTCCTCCATGCCAACAGAGACATATTTGCATGGAAACCCTCAAACATGCTAGGCATTCTAAGGGAAGTCGCTGAGCACGCCTTAAAGATATGCCTAGGCTCTAGGCCGATGAAACAACACCTGTGTCGCTTTGACGAGGGGAAACGTAGGTCCATCGGCGAGGAGATCGCAAAGCTTTTGGTGGCCAGATTCATCAAGGAAGTGTACCACCCAGAGTGGTTAGCCAACCCTGTTCTTATATGAAAGAAGAGTGGGAAATGAAGGATGTGTGTTGACTATATGGGTCTCAACAAAGTGTGCCCAAAGGATCTGTTTCCTTTGCCACGCATAGACCAAATAGTCGACTCTACCTCGAGGTGCGAAACCCTCTACTTCCTTGATGCGTACTCTGGGTACCATCAAATCATGATGAAAGAGTCCAACTAGCTCGTGACATCTTTTATCACCCCCTTTGGATCGTTCTGCTACATCACAATGTCATTTAGTCTGAAGAATGCTAGGGCTACGTACCAGCGTTGTATGCTCAAGTGTTTCAAGGACCTCATCAGGTGGACCATTGAGGCATATGTGGATGACATTATGGTCAAGTCCAAATGGGCTGACCACCTCATAGCCAATCTTGAGTAGACTTTCACAAAACTCTGAGCGAATGCATCAAACTCAATCCCGAAAAGTGTGTTTTTGGGGTCTCGAGGGGTATGCTACTCGGTTTCATCGTCTTCGAGTGTGGCATGGAAGCCATCCTGGAAAAGATCTCAGCCATCATGAGGATGGGTCTGATTTAGAACATGAAGGGGTACAACAAGTTATAGGGTGCCTCACCATGCTCAGCTGCTTCATCTCACGCCTCGATGAATGAGGTCTCCTCCTTTATCAAGTTTTGAAGAAGGCCAACTGCTTCAAATGGACGTCCAAGGCCTAGGAAGCACTTAACATGGTCAAGCAGCTTTTGACAAAGGCCCCAATCCTGGTTCCTCCTACCAATGGAGAACCTCTTTAGCTCTACATTGTGGCCACCACGCAAGTGGTTAGCACCTCCCTGGTAGTGGAGCAAGAAGAAGAGGGGCACTCCCTCAAAGTATAGTGCCCTATGTACTTCATTAGCAAGGTCCTATCCGACTCTAAAACCCGCTACCCCCAAATCTAGAAGCTCCTGTATGCTGTCCTCATTGCCAAGAGGAAACTACGCCACTACTTTGAGTCACATCCGATGACAGTCGTGACGTCCTTCCCCCTCGGCGAGGTCATCCAAAACTAAGATGCCATGGGAAGAACCACAAAGTGGGCACTCGAGCTGATGGGTTAGGGCATTGCGTATGCCTCTCGAACGGCCATCAAGTCCTAGGTTTTGGCTAATTTCGTCGAGGAATGGACTGAGGTCCAAATGCCACCAACAGTCGTCGATCAAGAGTATTGGACGATGTACTTCGATGGATCGCTGATGAAGAAGGGCACTGGCGTAGGGCTGGTCTTCGTGTTGCCCCACGGGGTATGCATGAGGTACGTGGTTTGCCTCCATTTCCCCTCATCCAACAATGTGGCCGAATATGAGGTGCTCATCAATGGCCTATGCATTGCCATCAAGTTGGGCATCCGACGCCTCGACGTTCGAGGAGACTCCCAGCTGGTCGTCCATCAAGTCATGAAGGAGTCAAGTTGCCACGACACCAAGATGGTTGCATACTACCAAGAAGTCCACCGACTAGAGGACAAGTTCGATGGCCTCGAGCTCAATCACATCTCGAGGCGTCTCAATGAGGTAGCCGACTTGCTTGCGAAGACGGCGTCCGACCGAGAACTGGTGCCAACGGGTGTCTTTGCCAGTGACCAACACAAGCCCTCGGTTCACCACGAGGGGTCGGAATAAGCTAGTGATGGTCCACCCAATCCAAGCTCGGGGGCTGACCAACCATCAGCTCCATCCGGCCCTGAAGTCATGGAGCTTGAAGAGGACCCAGTGATAGAGCCTGACCCTCTAGTCGACTAGAGGATGCTCTACCTCAACTACCTCCTCCGTGACGCGCTTCTAATGGACAAGATAGAGGCTCGATGGTTTGTGCACTATGCCAAGTCCTTCATCCTTGTGGAGGGCGAACTCTACAAGCGGAGCCCCACCAAGATCCTACAGTGCTGCATCCCCATCAAATAGGGAAAGCATTTGCTGAGCGATATCCATGGTGGGGGCTGTGATCACCATGCCAAGCCTAGAACCCTAGTCAGAAACATGTTCCAACAAGGCTTCTACTAGCCCACTGTAGTAGCCGATGCCAAGCAGATTGTACGCACCTATGAAGGGTGTCAGTACTATGCTCGGAAGACCCACCTACCAGCCCAAGCACTCCAAATGATCCCTATCACATGGTCGTTCGTGGTCTAGGGACTCAATTTGGTCGGACCTCTCAAAAGGGCGCCCGAAGGTTACACCCACTTGCTTATCACCATAGACAAGTTTACAAAGTGGATAGAAGCCCAGTCGATCTCTGTGATCAAATCCAAGCAAGATGTGTTGTTCTTCCTCAACATTGTCCATTGCTTTGGAGTCCTAAACTCCATCATCATGGACAACGGCACGCAGTTCACCAAAAAGAAGTTCCTCTGATTCTGTGATGAATACCACATCCAGGTCGATTGGACCACCGTCGTGCACCCTCGAACAAACAAGCAGGTCGAGCACGCAAACGACTTGGTCCTATAGGGCCTCAAGCCTAGGATCTTCAACCAGTTAAACAAGTTTGGAGCACGCTGGGTCATCGAGCTACCTTCAGTGCTCTAGAGCCTGAGGATGACCCCTAGTCGAGCCACCGGCTAGACACCCTTCTTCATGGTCTATGGTTCCAAGGCTATCCTCCTGATCAACCTTGACTATGGAGCGCCAAGGATCAGGGCGTACGACAAACATGGAGCCAAGGCGTCCCTTGAAGATGCCATGGACCAGCTAGATGAAGCACGTGATGTTGCTCTCCTCCACTCAGCCAAGTACCAGCAAGTGTTGCGATGGTACCACAGCTGTCGAGTGCGGGGACGAGCCTTCAACGTCAAAGACCTAGTCCTTCGCCTCGTCTAGAGCAACAAGGACCGCCATAAGCTCTCCCCACAGTGGGAGGGACCATACGTGGTTGTGGAGGTGCTCTATCCAGGCTCCTACAAGCTCTCCTCACCGTGGGAGGGACTGTACGTGGTTGCAGAGGTGCTCCATCCAGGCGCCTACAAGCTCAAGACCAACGACGGTGAAGTCTTCACCAATGCCTAGAACATCAAGTAGTTACATCACTTTTACCCCTAATAAACACACATTTTCTCTTATCAGTTTCATTATCAAAACTTCCCCATCCTTTGTGACATCCGACCCCAGCAATGGCAAGGGGTCAGGCCTCACTCAGGGGCTGATATGAACGTATCTATCTAGCAAACATTCCCTATGCATGCCCCCCTTTTTCATGTTAATGCATAGGAGCTAGGTTTATGGGAACAAGCTCTGAGTATAACTGGCTGGACTGTGGGAAACCTACGCCCCAATGGCTACGGTGTCTTTGCTCACCAGCATGATTAGAATTGGCTCACTCGCAATCTAAGCTTTTACAACCTTAATGACGGAAAGGGTCAGAACGCACTAACTTTTTATGCAAAAAGGGGAGAAGAGCTAAGAAGCCGTTTGCTATACCAAAATTTAAGAACTTGTCCATTTGTTACAAGTTTTCTCCGCATGGCTTATCTGCCTAACTCAATTCTTGCGTGGGATGTCCTCATCCTTTATCTCCACAAGAAAGTCTCGCCAGGGTAGGTAACACAAGTCGACCGGATGGCTTGGCCACAACCGAGGAACAGGTAGGGAGCAGACAGGATCCCGCTCATATCCGATGGAGGCTTCCTAAACCCATCACTCTTACCATCAAGGTAAACTCGGTGCCTAGGTCGATTGAACAGCTCAAAACCGCTGCCGAGAGATGAGCACCCTTACTTTACGCATTAATTTCACTACTAAACCTCTGACCCTAGCAATGGTAGGGGGTTGGACATCGCTCGGGGGCTGGCGAGAGTGTGTATTCGCTAGACATTTCTCTTTGCCTGGCCCCTCCTTACGTTAAAAAATTAGAGGCATGGTGTGCAGGCACAAACTTTGAGTAAACCTGGTCGGACCGCTAGGACCCAATGCCCCAATGGCTACGGCATTTTTGCTCACCAGCATAATCAGACTCTTTGTCTCTGCACTCCAAGCTTTAGCCTCCACCTTCTCGGAAGGGTTTGGAGGGGCCCACCTATGGAATCTCCATCAAGGCGAGGTTGGCAGGTCACCCAAGTCGATCGGACGGCTTGAGCCACTGCCGAGAGACGGGTACAGAAAATTAGGATGCCACATGCAGGTTACTCTGGCCCTGTCATGAACGTCAGGCCCGGACCCCACATAGACACATCTGGTAAGAACCTCTCGAACCTGTCACTCGAACCATCGAGATGGCGGACTAGAGGGGGGGTGAATAGTCTTTTCTAAAATTAATTGTGTCGGCTAACCGAAACAAGTGCGTAATTATAACTATTGGTCTAGCCAAGACTACACCCCTCTATCTATGTTCTCTAGCACGTTCCAAAGATACTAATTAAGCAACAAAGGTGCTGGGCTAGCTAAAGCTCACCTAATCAATTCTAGGAGCAAGGTCACACAAACCTATGCCACTAGTACTTTAAGCAACAAGGGAGCTCCTACACATGCTAGTAAGCAAAAGCACAAAGCCAAATAAGCTCACTAGCAATGCTCAATAACAAGGCAACCAATGCCAAATTAGAGAGCGTGATTACTTAGTTACACAAACTAAGCAATGTGACTAACAAGGTTACACAAACCAAATTAGCCACGCAAGGGAGCTACCTCTATGCTACACAAGCAAGAAGATAATTAGCAAGTTACACAAGCTAACTAATTACTAAAGCAACAACACAAGCTCCATGTATATGAAAGTAATTGCAAGCTTGTGTAACGGGGATGCAAACCAATGGGAAGAACAAGGTTGACACGATGATTTTTCTACCGAGGTTCATGTGTTTGCCAACACGCTAGTCCCCGTTGTGTCGACCGCTCACTTGGTGGTTTGGTGGCTAATTGGCATCACCCGCAATCCCGCACATCGAGCGCCGCAAGAACCTACCCCAGAAGTAAGGGTAGCTCAATGACACGCTTTACTAAAGTTGCTCTTCGTGGCTCCCGTGGGGCGAGCATAATGCCCCTCACAAAGCACTTCTCCGGAGCACCGCACAAGCTTCTTGCGGGCTTCGACGGAGACCACCACCAAGCCATCTAGGAGGTGGCAACCTCCAAGAGTAACAAGCACCACTGGCTTGCAACTCGATCACCTAGTGCCACTCGATGCAACCTCACGATGCAATCGCACTATAATCGCTCTCTCACACAATCGAATGATCACTATCAAGTATATGTGAGATGGAGGGCTCCTAAGCACTCTCAAGCATGGACACAAAGTCCCCCAAGGTGCTCAGCACCAGCCATGGCCAAAGGCCACTTCTATTTATAGCCCCAAGGGCTAAACTAGCAGTTACCCCTTCACTAGGCAACTGTCGGGTCGACCGGACGCTCCGGTCGTGTTGACCGGATGCTGGACCTCAGCGTCCGGTCGCCCGATGATAGCCACGTGTCACCTACGTTCAATAGCATTCTTCTAATCTCAATGGTCATCTTCTAACTGGACGCAGTAGCTTCAATTGACCGGACACTAGACCTTAGCGTTCGGTCGTTTATAGTAAGGTACCGACCTTGACTGGACGCGTCTGGTCACACGTGATCAGACGTAGCCCAGCATCCGGTCAAACTCCAGCTCCTATGTCATCATGCATCAGCCTGACTGGACGTGCCCTGCCAACGTCTGATCACTTCTAGTGCCAGCGTCCGATGCACCCAGTGAGACTCTATCTTTTCTATGTAGGGCGCCGGTGGCACCGTCGGACTGTCCGCACTCTACGGGCAGACACTCTACCGGTGGAGTTTCTTCACCAAGTTGATCCATATCAACTCCAACTTCATCTCCTTTGTAAATGTGTCAACACCACCAAGCATACACCATCATGTGTATGTGTGTTAGCATTTTCATAATCATTTTTCAAAGGATTAGCCACTCAACTTGCCACGCCACTCAATCCTAGCGACGATGCAAAGTTAGATCACTCGAGTGACACTAGATGACCGATATGCAAACAAGTTTGCCCCTCTTGATAGTATGGCCATCTATCCTAAACCCAGTCATAAACTTCTCTACACACCTATGACCGGTGAAATGAAATGCCCTAGGTTATACCTTTGCCTTGCGCATTCCATTCCATCTCCTCCTATGTCGATGCAACACATGCACCAACATGATCAACAATGATATGATCCACTTTATATCATCATGTGATCATATTGGTTCATCGATCTTGACTTCACTTGCCCTTCACTGTTGCCATCATCCATCAGTGCCAAGTCTTACTCAAGCTTCACCGCCACACGGTCCATCACTCCAAAGCCTTCAACTTGCCCTTCACGCTTGCAACCAGTCCATCAAGCCAAGTCTTGTATTGATCTTCTCCACCTTGATCACATGACTCAATGTCATGTCTCATGTGCATTTAAGCTCCTTCATCATCACATGTGTGAGCTTTGCAACATCTCCAAGCCATTTTCACCTTCATGGCATATGTTTCTCACACACATGTATCTATGTACTAATTACCTGTGTATCTCACATAAACACAATTAGTCCACCTAGGTTGTCACTTAATTACCAAAACCACATAAGGACCTTTTAATCTCGCCCTTTTTGGTAATTGATGACAACTCTACAAAGATATGGAAATTAAGCTCTTTTGGATTCATGTTTCTTGCCCAAGCAATTTTACCATGTGTAAATGATTTTGGACAAGTACCACAAACCCGAAATGGTAGTATTAGCTCCCCCTACATATGTGCTAGAGTATTTAGTTTGAAGCTTGCACATATGCATAGATTGAAATTGTGGGAGAGTAATTACTACAAAATGATGCTAAGGTGTATAGAATAAACCTTTGAAGTGTGTACCAATCGGAGTTGCACCTTTAAGTTCATCCTTAGCACCATGGTTAGCTAGATATCACTTGGCAATAAAAACACTAGATACCTTGTGAGATCAACATTAAAAGCAAGGTACTAGCATTACTTGAAACATACCAAGTGTCTAGCTATCATCCTATGCATGCTAGTTATCAAATCATCATTCAAGTTCTACAACTAGCATACCCCACACAAGCATGCATATTGAATTTGAAAGCTTATGCAATGCAAGCAAGCACATGAATATGCACATATCAAATGCAATCAATCAAAGTTCATGAGCTTGCTCCCCCTACTTGTGTGCTTCTCTTGTCCAAGAATTTTGATCCATCTCTTTTCTTCAATGTTGCTCCCTCTTTGTCCATGTCCAACCTTTATTTCTTTTATATCTCATCTCTCCCATTGTACAATCTCTCCCCCATTCAATCAAGCTTTCATATCTTTGTGTAATCTCTCCCCCTTTGTCATCAATTTCCATAAAAGGCATGCTTCTCATTGATGCAAAGGTATGCATTTGGGGTAGATGGTTGAGGCTTGAATCTTGCATTTTTATGGACATCACTTGATTGTTGGAATGACACCATTTGTAAATACCACTTGTAGCTTGTACCACTTGTATCTTGTGTAGGGCTTCTTGAGATACCACACATAAGATTTTTTATCTTGTGATCAATTTGTGGGACACCTCCCCCTATGTGATAGCATGGGTCATCCATTTGATACACTTGAGCTCTTGTAGGTGAGGGATGCATTCTTCATTTGATGATCACTTAAAGTTGAGGATCACTTGTGGAACCATCGTCTTTCATGGTTGATACTATGTATAGATACCACTTGTAGGAAGTGAATACTATTTGAAAGAATCTTCTAGTATGGAACCACTTATTTGATTTATCAATAAAGACCATTTCTTGAACATTTGCTATCTTCATGAGTATCACTTATAGGATATCACTTGTGAGTTGATCTAGACATTATTCGTAGATTCTTGATAAAATACTTGAGTCTAGATACCATTTGAAACAAACTAGATATCCATTTGCATTATTATCTTGTGCTTGTACTCTTATCACTATCATGAGCTTCTATGATTGACTTGAACTAAAATGATTTGCCTAAGCTTCCAAGTTCGGTTTGAACCAATGACAAGCTTCTTCACACCTCTTGCAAGGGTTATCTTGCCAATGTTGTACTTGTCACTTGTTAGCAATCCAAATTAAGTCAAGTACTTGGGTTCACTAGCTCATGAACAAATTCATGTACTAACCACTAGATCAAGTAATCATTCAAACAATAGTGGTAGGCTATGAATTTAAACATTTCATTTGTTATGCATGATCCTATGAAGCATGTACTATATGCACTAACCACATACTAGTAAGGGGTGAAATGACCATGCACATTACAATAATACCTTTGCTATGTCAGAGTAGAGAATAGTCACATAGATTCCAATTCAATACTCCAATAGCAATGTGAAGTCCAATTATAAGCTTGGTGAAGACCAATAGATACCATGTTGAATTTGATTCTTCACCCATATGAAATGAGTACCACTTATGATCAAGTGCACTTTCTTGTTGTGGTTGACTTGCTTTATCTTTTGATCTTTGCTTGCTTGAGAGTATCAATTTGAGAATACCACTTGAAATATCATGATTAGCTCTCTTTTGGGTGTTGCTTGCTTTTCTTGATCAACCCTTTTGATTGCTTCAACTAAGCATCTCAAATGTTCCTCGGATCACCACTTCCATGTTAGCCTTCCAAGTACCACACTTGGTTTACCTACACATAGGCGGCAAGCCCCTACACTAGGGAGAAGTGACCTCTCTCTAAGAATTATTCTTGATACTCACTTGAAATGACTTGATTGATTGATCCAAGAGATGGACTTAACTTGGTGAGTAACCTTGATTCCTTCCTTAAGTCCTTTTCTTTCTTCTTGTTTAAGTTCTTTTCTTTCTACCAAATGATTTCCAATAGTCACTAGAACTTAACCTTCAACTTCATCTTGAGTTTGATCTTGATCTTCCAATTTGAGTACCAAATATGTGCAAAATACACTCCACAATCAAATGGCCTTGTACTCTTTTCTTGTCATGCTTCTAGATCATCTCAAAACCAAACTTAGGTACCTTAAACACTTGTAAACATGTTTCCAACTTAAGGACCTTTCAATCAAAGTGACTCTAGATCAACCAAACATTTGTCACTTTTCTGACAGATTTTGTACCCTTCAATGAAATAAGCATATCTCCCAAAGTACAAATCCAAATACCATTAAATTTGGTGGAGATGTTCTTTACTAAGTTATTTAGCAGCTGTAAAAATTTGAGCTTCATTTGACTTCTAGATTGCTGCCATATTTCAATTCTTCCACCACTGCTACATGCTGAAAACTGCTGCACTATAGCTGACAAGATCCACTCCAAAACCAAAGCATTTCTTATCCAATTTTCATGAAATTTCTACAGCATCTTATACCATAAGTCTAGAGCATGTACACCAATTTTCATGACAATCCAATAAGTTTTGATCACTCAAACATGGCTAAAATCACAGCTAGCTCAGATTTTGTAATATATGACAGATTTCAACAATTGAGCTATACTTCATCAAATGTGAATCAAACTTGATACTAACTTGTTTGAATACTTCCATAAGACATATATCCATTCAAATCACTTACTAAATGTCATCTCATGAATTTATCCAACACAAATCAATCCAAACTTGATTACTAAGCAATTATCCATTCAATCATCTTATAGCAAGCAACATTGCATATTTATCCAATTCAATCAACTCATATGCACCGAAATGAAATGATTAACAAGAGATATATCTTGGTTAGCTCATGATCATTCAACTAGCAAGCTTCAACTCAATTATTTGCAAGTCATCAAATATATCCAATGAATCACCAACAACTTGAATTATAGCACTTGTATATTGATAGCACTTGGACTTCACTCAATTTTTACTTGGCATTGGGTTTGTATGTGCACTAGGCTTCATAACTTGTTTCAACATATGATGAACAATGTGAGATCAATTGAATCAAGTTTCCAATGCCGATGGTACCTACAAACAATCATCCACTTTTTGATGGTACCCAAACAAGTTTGGGTTCTCTCAAGTTAGGAGCAACATACTTAGGCAATACCTTAGTATAAGTAGCGGGATGTTTTACAATTGCAATCAATGAGGTACCATTGCCATCCTTCCTAAGCATATCATAATCATCAATTGAAATAGGCTTAGAAATTTTACCTAGGGGACATGAATGTGCCATGTGTCCCCTTTTCCAGCATGAGTAGCACTTTCTCTTTGCTTGAGCCTTCTCTTCTTTGCTCATGTGGTGCTTCTCATTGCCTTGCCTCTCATGGATTGCTTGAGCCTTCTTCTCAAGCTTGGTAGGACACTTAGAGGAAAAGTGTCCCACACTACCACACTTGAAGCACTTGATGTGAGCATGATCTTTCTTCTCATCTTCATTCTTGCTCATCATCTTGGCATCTTGAGTTTGCATTGAATGCCTTGCCTTTCCACCCCTTCTTGTTTTCTTCTTCTTTATCATCAAATCACCACCATCTTCATGGTTGATCTTGATTTGAACTTGGGGTGTCTTCTCTTGCTCAACTTGTGGCTTTGGTTGAGGCTTCACTTGTTGCTTCACCAATTGCTTGGTTGGGCACATTGAGGTAAGATGACCCCAAGTGCGGCACTTGAAGCACTTGACATGCTTTAGCCTCTCTTCTTCTTTTATATTCTTGAGCTTCTCAATGTTAGGGCAACCATTTGCAAGGTGTCCCGCTTCATGACACTGGTAGTATATGGTATGAGAGAGCTTTCTTTGTTGTAGCTTCTTCATCATTCTTTCTCTCTTTCTTTCACCCTTTGTCATCTTCTTCTTGAAGCCAAGGCCACACTTGTCACCATAGTTTCTTTGAGTCTTCAACATGTGCTCAAAGGTGACTTTTGAGTTGTAGCACCTCTCTAACTTATTGCTCAATTTCTTCACTTCACTTTTAAGCTCATTGTTCTCCTTCAAAAGGTTAGTCTCACAAGACATAGAAGTAGAACAAGCATCTATTTGTGAAGAGCATGGCATATCTAATAAATCATCACAAGAGGTGGATACATGCTTCTTGCCTACATCACAAGGGTTAGCAATAGTATGTGATTGATCAATTGACCCATGTGATGAACTCTCATTGTTTTTAAGTTTCTTTGTAAATACTTTAATGAGAGAAGCATGTTGTTCTAATAATTCATCATGAGATGCAAGTAGTGTCTCATGATTCAATTTAAGCTCATCAAGTGAAGATTTACATGCATCAAGTAATTTCTTATGTTCTTCACAAGAGTTCTTTAGAAATGAGTTTTCATTTTCTAATTTCAATGTTTTAGCTTTCTCGTTTTCTAAAGACATGGTCATGCTAGCAAGTCTACTAACAAGCTCATCATATGAATCAACATGATCAACCACATCATCATTTGATACCTTAGTGTCACCTTGTGACATGAGACAATGTGGTGTGGTGGTTGGGCTTGTAGTAGCATCATCATGGCTTGAGCATGAACCATCATCACCATCAAGTGTGCATGGGGTAGCATCATCACTTGCAACACTTGTGGCATCATCATCAACGTTGTCAAGTGAACTTGTAGTAGATCGATCATCATCATCATCACTTGACCGTGAGGTGGAGCAATCTTTCACAATCACCAAATTGTGATCATGCTTGACACCCTCATGCACCTCCTTCTTGGGCTCATCCTCCTTCTTGAATTTGCCATCATCCTATGTGGAGGAATCACCGAAGGTTTCCTTGATGGACTCCCATATCTCACGAGCGGTCCCCTTGTAGTTTACTTGCTTCATCAAATCAAAATGTAAAGCATCCAATAGAAAACAATAAGCATGTGCATCAAATTCATAGAGGACTCTTTGAGCTTTGGTTAGAGTTCTATGATCCAAGACATGGGTGAGACCACTAGTGACAACCCACCAAAATTTAGATCCCTTTGCACGAAAATGATCAAGCATGTATTTTTTCCAAAGTGCAAAGTTTGTGCCATAAAAAATGTGTGCCTCACAAACATCTAGCCCATTAGACACCATCCTCTCGGGTCGATGAAGACCACAAATGAGAGACCGGGCTCCGATACCACTTGAAGGGTCGAGATGGCGGACTAGAGGGGGGGTGAATATTCTTTTCTAAAATTAATTGCGTCAGCTAACCAAAACAAGTGCAGAATTATAACTATCAGTCTAACCAAGACTACACCCCTCTATCTATGTTCTCTAGCACCTTCCAAAGATACTAATTAAGCAACAAAGGTGCTGGGCTAGCTAAATCTCACCTAATCAATTCTAGGAGCAAGGTCACACAAACCTATGCCACTAGTACTTTAAGCAACAAGGGAGCTCCTACACATGCTAGTAAGCAAAAGCACAAAGCCAAATAAGATCACTAGCAATGCTCAATAACAAGGCAACCAATGCCAAATTAGAGAGCGCGGTTACTTAGTTGTACAAACTAAGCAATGTGACTAACAAGGTTACACAAATCAAATTAGCCACGCAAGGGAGCTACTTCTATGCTACACAAGCAAGAAGATAATTAGCAAGCTACACAAGCTAACTAATTACTAAAGCAACAACACAAGCTCAATGTATATGAAAGTAATTGCAAGCTTGTGTAATGGGGATGCAAACCAATGAGAAGAACAAGGTTGACACAATGATTTTTCTCTCGAGGTTCACATGTTTGCCAACACGCTAGTCCCCGTTGTGTCGACCGCTCACTTGGTGGTTCGGTGGCTAATTGGCATCACCCGCCAAGCCCACACGTCGGGCATTGCAAGAACCTACCCTAGAAGTGAGGGTAGCTCAATGACACGCTTTACTAAAGTTGCTCTTCGTGGCTCCCGCGGGGCGAGCACAATGCCCCTCACAAAGCACTTCTCCGGAGCGCCGCATAAGCTTCTTGCGGGCTTCGACGGAGACCACCACCAAGCCATCTAGGAGGTGGTAACCTCCAAGAGTAACAAGCACCACCGGCTTGCAACTTGATCACATAGTGCCACTCGATGCAACCTCATGATGCAATCGCACTAGAATCGCTCTCTCACACGATCGAATGATCACTATCAAGTATATGTGAGATGGAGGGCTCCTAAGCACGCTCAAACATGGACACAAAGTCCCCTAAGGTGCTCAGCACCAACCATGGCCGAAGGCTACTTCTATTTATAGCCCCAAGGGCTAAACTAGTCATTACCCCTTCACTGGGCAACTGTCGGGTCGACCGGACGCTGGACCTCAGCGTCCGGTCGCCCGATGACAGCCACGTGTCACCTGCATTCAATAGCATTCTTCCGATCTCAACAGTCATCTTCTGACCGGACGCAGTAGCTTCAACTAATCAGACACTAGACCTCAGCGTTCGGTCATTTATAGTATGGTACCGACCTTGACCGGACGCATCCAGTCGCACGTGATTGGACATAGCCTAGCATCCAGTCAAACTCTAGCTCCTGTGTCATCATGCGTCAGCCTGACCAGATGCGCCCTACTAGCATCTGGTCACTTCTAGTGCCAGCGTCTGATGCACCTAGTGAGACTCTGTCTTTTCTGTGTAGGGCGCCGGTGGCACTGTCGGACTGTCCGCACTCTACGGGCGGACACTCCGCCGGTGGAGTTTCTTCACCAAGTTGATCCATATCAACTCCAACTTCATCTCCTTTGTAAATGTGCCAACACCACCAAGCGTACACCATCATGTGTATGTGTGTTAGCATTTTCATAATCATTTTTCAAAGGATTAGCCACTCAACTTGCCACGCCACTCAATCCTAGCGATGATGCAAAGTTAGATCACTCGAGTGGCACTAGAGGACCGATATGCAAACAAGTTTGCCCCTCTTGATAGTACAGCCATCTATCCTAAACCTGGTCATAAACTTCTCTACACACCTATGACCGGTGAAATGAAATGCCCTAGGTTATACCTTTGCCTTACGCATTCCATTCCATCTCCTCCTATGTCGATACAACACATGCACCAACACGATCAACAATGATATGATCCACTTCATATCATCACGTGATCATATTGGTTCATCGATCTTGACTTCACTTGCCCTCCACCATTGCCATTGTCCATTGGCACCAAGTCTTGCTCAAGCTTCACCACCACGCGGTCCATCACTCCAAAGCCTTCGGCTTTCCCTTCATGCTTGCAACCAGTCCATCAAGCCAAGTCTTGTCTTGATCTTCTCCACCTTGATCACATGACTCAATGTCATGTCTCATGTGCATTTAAGCTCCTTCAGCATCACATGTGTGAGCTTTACAACATCTCCAAGCCATTTTCACCTTCATGGCATATGTTGCTCACACACATGTATCTATGGACTAATCACCTGTGTACCTCACATAAACACAATTAGTCCACCTAGGTTGTCACTCAATTACCAAAACCACATAAGGACCTTTTAGCCTCTTCGATGAGGCGGTCCTAGCTCTCCTTCTGCTCGGGAAGGAACCAAGATTTCTCCTGGCTGCGAGCAATGAGGGACTGAAAGGAGATAAGGGTCAGACCACAAAAAATACATAAAGGAAGAAGAGAGCAAAAGGCAAGATCAAGTGAATACCTAGCCAGTGGGAACGATGACTTCACATAGGGTGCCCCTGTCATGGTCCAAGGCCTCCAGCATGGCCGTAATTCCCATGTCAAGACTCTCCCGCTCCATGCACTCGGCGGCATCGTCGAGGGTGAAGAGTGTTGACGACAGGTCCTGCGGGTTTGTCCACCAGAGTAGAGGCTCGCCCCACGTGGGTGAGTGGTTGCCTCACGATGTCAGGGCCAGGGACAACTCCCTGCTGGTCCCCTTGGCAACCACCATGATGTTCGGGGATCCCTTGGCCATGTCCCCTTCCGTCCGGCCCAAGACAGGCGCCGTTGCTTTGGTTGCCGATGGCGCGGGTCATACCATTGCCTCAGACGCCGCCATGGTAACGCTCGGCTACAGCCCATCCATCACAGCCGCCGCCACCTCCATCTACATTGGTGGGGCCTCATTCGGCTGCGTCGTGCCCATCGTGGTCGGTGCCACAAGCGTGGTCAAAAGCTTTGTCTGACCCATCATCGGTAGTGGCACCACCTCTGTTGCCAATTCCTTAGCGACCTCCAAGGGCATCCTTCAAGCCCCCGCGTCCACTTACCCCACCGAGGGCACGGGCACCAAAATGGGTGACACCTAACTGGCCGGCGAGGCAGTAACACCAGTGCTCCCGCCCGAAGCAGGTGCGACATCGATCGGCAGCCGCCACCTCACTTGAAGGGTGACACTCTTCTTTGGTGCCAGTGCCAAAAGATTGCACCACCTCAAGACGCTACGAGAAATAAAAGGCATAAGTCACGCTGAAAATAGAGAAAAATAGAGAAAATAGAGGAGCTGGTGACTTACACCGGTGCTGTTGGATGGCAGACATGTTTGGGGGGCAAAACCCTAGACCTCTGCTCTGCCTCGTCGGGGCAAGGCAGTTTTGAGCCCGCCCCCTACTCCCGGGCAGAGGAGCTCACTTCCCTTGTATCTAGGGGCACGGCGGTGGAGCCACCCTCCTCTGTTGGCACCTTAGGTGTAGCGGTAGATCTGCCCACCTCTGTTGGCTCTTGGGGCGTGGCGGTGGAGCCACCCTCTTCCTCCTGCACCTCGAGCGTGGTAGCAGATCCGCCCACCCCTACTGGCGCTTGGGGCAGGCCGATGGTCTGGCCTGTCTCCACCGGCCTCACGGACGCGCCTTCCCCTCCATGAAATGGGAAGGGTCCCGACCCCTACAAGGATGAGCGGGTACCTGTCAGCATATCCTTGCTCATCAGGTCATCCTGCTTGGTGTTGGCAACTACCTCATCACCGTCCTCCTCATCATCGTCATCATCACTGTCAGTGTCCTTCCCTCGCTCCTGCGCTAGTAGCTTCCACAACCTCTTCTTCCTCTCATCCTTCTTCACCTTCCTCTGCCACTCGGCCTCAAAGTGATTCGCCGCCCTTACTAGACCCCCCATCTCAATGTCAGTATCAAGGGGTCGGGAGTTCAATTGAAGAGGAGGCAAGAGGAAAGAGAACTTATGAAGACGATGTAGCCTGGTTTCGGCCACATCGGAGGGTGCCCTAGCACCAGATACACAAACTCGAGGGGTGCACTGACATTGTCCCGTGAAGGCTCCATCGCCTCCTTGATGCACTGTGCTACTTTAGAGGGGGAGAGCACTCCCTCGATGAGCGATGTCCTGTCGAATGACACCTCGGGCACCATCACATACAACGATAGCATGCGCCTCATCAACGATGCCACCCTTCTCATGTGATAGGCTCCAATGACGCCCGGCCCCTTTAGGCCCCTCTCCTTTAGGATTCGGATGCTGGTGAGGTAGTCTCGGATCCTCTTCTTGTCCTTCTCTGGGACACCCCACTTCCTCCATGAGTCTAGGACCTCTTCGACTAGGTGCCCGGTGAACTCTAGCAGGGGGCGGCTGCATCATTCTTGAGATAGAACCAATGCGAATGCCACCCCTTGTTGGAGGTCGATAGATGCATTAACAGGTATTCACCGACCTGGTTGTTCCAGAGTTGCATGCCAGCGCATCCCATCGGCGTGTTCAGCTCCTGCTTCTTCTCCCGCTTCTTCTGAAGGGTGACGGCGAAGAAGTACCGCCATAGGTTGAAGTGGGGACTAATCCCTAGGAATCCCTCAAACAAGGCGATGAACGCCGCCATGTACTAGATTTCATTGGGATTGAGGTGCTGCAACTCAATTTGGTAGTAGTGCAGCAACCCCCAAAAAAATTTGTGAGCAGGGGTAGTGTCGGTGCAGAAAGTGACCAACACGTAAATATTTGTAGTTTTGTCGTATGTTGTGATTGGAGGTGGCCTAGCACTTAATGACACAAGGTTTATACTAGTTTAGGCAACATGCCCTATGTCTAGTTTGAGTCGGTTGGTGACTTTATTTCTGAGCCCAGGTGCTCAAAGTTTGTTGTGGGGTTACAAACGAGTAGGAGTAAGGTGGGGGTGCAAAAGGTCCAGTCGGACTTTGGTCAAAGCGCCAAGAGTGATAGGAGCTCCTACGTGCATATGCTCTATGTAGCTTTAGAGCCTTTGAGTTCTAAAGTCTAGTAGAGGGAGTTGGAGTGAATCGTGTGTTGTTGTTGTTGTTGTATCGATCGTCTGTCAATCGAGTCATCCTCTTTTTGGAGAGAGCGCATCCCCTTTTATGAATGAAGGGGATGGCCTTACAAGTGAGAGAGAGAGAGTGTGCTACTAAGTCTTGTTGCCCACGCCATCGGGTACAAGATGATTGTAGGCGCCCATAATACTATTAACGTCAGACGCATGTGGAAGGTTTTACCGTGTTTCACAGGTATGGCAAATGCCAGCGCCCACAACACTGTGGTTGCCCAAATGCATGTGGGGGCCTTACCGCGTTTGCCTAGTATGGGAATTGATGGCGCCCACAATATTGTAGGGCAAATGTTGGCGCCCTCAACACTGTTTAGGTTCTGACATGTCTAGAAGGTTGTAGAGCACCCTTCAGACATGGTCTGACAGAATTGTCTTGTTGGCGTGTAGGGTACAGTCCTTGGTACTGCGGTTGTCTCGAGTGTCCTAACTTGCTATGCTTGTTTCTTAGGCCCTTACAGAGCGGGCATCCCTGGTCAGATGGTCCTAGTTGGCTCCAATTGCGCCGGTCGGAGAAGAGCTATGAGCAGGGGTTTGGTGTATCCTCGGTCGAAGACGCGGGTCAGAGTTAGAGCATGGAGGTGGGCGTTGGCTAGGCCTTCTATCGGAGATGCGGGTCGGAGTCAGAGATTTTGGCTAGGCCTCTAGTTAGAGAAGCGGGTCAGAGTCAGAAGCGAGCGGTGTTCCTCCTTGGCCAAGCCTCTCGGTCGGAGAGGTGGGCTAGAGTCAGAAGCGAGCGTTGTTCCTCCCCAGCCAGGCTTTCCGGTCGGAGACTAGATCACCCTTCTAGCATGTCGTTAGGTTCCTAGGCCGGCCCAGGTGTTGCGCGTCGTTCGCAACGTCGTCTGCTGGGCCGAGCTTTTGCATACATGCCACATATTACATAAAGTTCACAGATACATTTCATCATCAGAGTACGAATAAATATTACAAACCAAGTTTGATAAATAAAGTGGAAGCAAATAAGTTGAAAGATAAAGTTTCCAACATAGTTTGATACAGTGCTAAACCAGATCATGGTCCACAAAAGCAAGGATAGGAATTTCTAAAGAAGCCTGCCCAAGGCTTACTCCTCATCCACAGCGGGATAGAAGCAACTCTTGCAATACCCATGATACATAGTGCCATCTGCAACAATGGGAAATAAAACCCTGAGTATGAGAAGGTACTCAGCTAAACTTATCCGTCATGAACCAGAAATAAAATGACTCCAAGGATTATGCAAGGCTGTATAAGTGGACGTAACTTGACAACATTTTTGCGTAAAAGCAATTAAATCATGGTACAGTTACAAATTCTTTACCAAGTTAATTATAACTGTTCATTTCTAGGTTAGCAACTATCCTCTGCCAAACATGTGGTCTATCATTTAGAAGCATACAATAGTAACCATAGCAGGTATTGTAATTCCCTTTTTCATCCGAACCATCATGTTTCATAACACAGTTACTACGATGTTGGGACTAGCCAAGTTTCTCACTATCCGGGAGAGACAGCGATTCGAATCGATATCAACCAGCTGCGAATTTATTCCTAACACAAACCTAGGTCTACCAGCCACGATAGCCTTAGGTCACCTTTGGTACAACTCCGGTACACATTTCATAGGTCCGTACTGCGCCGCACAATCTGGAACACTAGATGCCAGGATCCTCAGGCGAAGCCTGCCCTTGGGCTCAGTCTGATCGTTCCCCGGAAGGAGCACACAATACAATGATTCCTGGCCTGAGTTGAATTACTCGGCTTCATGGTCGGAACGAATTATCCAGCCAGCTAAGTAAGAGGCATGCATTCAATCTTGTCAGAAGCGCCAACAACGGTACGGTCCTTAATCGACACAGACGAGGATAAATCCACACCCAAGACCTCCATGTCTTGTCGCTTCTCTATCGACTTCCCGTCCGGTCTCGATTTACTTTTACCCCATGGTTCTTGTTCCATGATAGCAAATATAGCCAGCCGTGCTCTGGTATCCACCTATATCTCGCAGGTGACTGGACATCACCCGACTTCTACCGGTCTAAGCATGGCTAAGCATATATTCGATCCTGGACCTATATCGGTTAAGGTGTAATATCTGGACAAGGAATGTACATGCATCAAGTGGTTTCATTCAACTCTTATAACCTAATGCATCAATCATAAATACGTAAGTAAACATTTGTAAATTACTTGGAGACTTATAATGCTCTGGGGCTTGCCACGCAGAAAGGAAGTAGGGCGGTGGTCAGGACACTCCAGAAGCTCTTTAGGGTTCTGCTCCACGCCTTCGGGAGCTGCGGCTTGCGGATCCTCCTATTGATTCCCTTCCTCTACTTCTTCGAATTCTAGCAACGTGATCTCTTCCTCCGATCCTAGATGCATGAATATGGCATAAGTATTATGAATGCATATATGTTAACAAGTGCATCATGTTTATGGAGTAGGTGCATATCTCTTCTCGGTTATTTAATTATCTACTTCCATAAGGCATCGATTATACCATAAAATAGCAGCTACTTGTTTCACTCATAACTGGAGTTCTACAAATCCAAATCCAGTGATCCTGGACTTTCTGGAAAGCTTATCAAATTCTCTACAACTTTGTTATTAACCATTTTTACAGTACACATCAGTTTCAATATGCAACTTATCACACTCTAGAATCAGTCCGGAAACTATTTAATATGCAATATAAAGTAATAATACTTCTACTTCATGTAATCATTCAAAATTTGACAACATAGAATCTACCAACAGTTTAAGCATACCAAATACATTTAAGGTAATATAATGGTGAAGCCCAAACTATTTATTTAATTACCTTTATTATTTTATTTAGATATCTAGGTTAAATAATAAACATATATCAGATATACTTAATAAATTCTTAAAAAATTTCAGAAATGACAAGAAATTTCATGTCATTTTATCAAGTAGAACATCCTATACAAAAATGACAAGAAAGCAAGGCTTGAAATAGCATAAATGGAAAATCCTATTGAAAAGTGTCAAGCAATAGATTTCCTATTTTTTTAACATCCATATGGTACTAGGATTACCTCCAACAAATTTCATGAATTTTGGACTCATAATTAATTTATGAAAATTCATGCAAGGATTGACTATCCATAAAAGAAAAATCTATAACTATAAATCTACCCATACACTGGTCCTCAAATTTTTACCAGAGCTCATATATGCTAAGACTAGCTTACCACAAAAATTTCATAATTTTTGGAGCACACGAACTCTAGATATAAAATAAACAATTTTGAATGCATTCAAAAGCACATTTCAAATCCCTATTTAATTCTCCAAAAATTTCTACTTTACAAGCCAAGAACATATTTTTCCTAAATACTACACTTCCTAATGAACACTACAAAATTTATTTCACAAATTTAGGAGCTACCAAACTGAAGATACAAAAATAACAAAACACATGTGAATCTGTAATTTTTGAACTAGCCCTCAACACTGCTGTCGCTGACCAGTGGGGCCTACACATCAGTTGGACCCACATGTCATTGAGACGAAACAAAGCAGCGGCGCTGCTTGGCACTGCGCGGCTATGGCTCATCGACGGCGAGCTTCGCTAGCGGTGACATCTTCACCAGACCTTCTACTCGACCTAGCGCGCCTAATGAGCCAGATGGCCGGACCTATTGCCGACTCTAGAGACGACGGCGGCGGCAATGGCGGAGCGGTGGGGCTGGACCACGGCGGTACGCCGGTGGAAGCCATGGTAACTCAAATTAAAGTGTGGACAAGCATCAGTGGACTACAAGGAAGCTATTGCTCGCGCTATCGTGGCCTGCGGTGGTCGGGTTGGGCCTGGCCACGGCGATGGAGGGTGGCGGAGGAGCTCCGGCGAGGCGTTGCTCGGCGCTGGGGCTTATCGAGCTTGAACAGCGAGCACTGTTGTGTGCGGTAGGTTGCTAGGGAGCTGGTGGTGCTGTGGTGGTGACGAAAAGGAGGCTCGGTGCGAGTTTACGTGGGCTATGGCAACGGCGGAGCTATGGGAGCTCGGTGGCTACTGCGGCGGTGCTCGCACAGCGAAGGAGGAGGCAGAAATGCGAAAACGGAGGCATGGCTGAGTGCGGGCGGGTGCGGGGAGTTGAAGGCGCGCCCAGGCGCGTCGTGGCCTGCGTGGACAGACCAGCGGCGACGCACGGCCGTTTCCCACACCACGCGGCGTGTGAAGCCTGCCGGTGTCGGCCACTGAATGGCTTCGTTTAGTCGATTCAAAGAAACAAAGCCGAGCCTGACGACGCATTTTGACGGTGAATTAACTATTAAACCGAAGCTCCAAAGTGCAAACGATCTTAACAAAAATCATAGCCCTATGTACCAGTTACAACTTTTGTTAAGGGATCATGTGCCAACTCTCAACTAAACTCGAGTTATATCGTCACAAAGATTGGTTTGTCAGGCCATCAGTGAACTTGACTTAGAAAAATTTGTTAAGTGTTGCAATGAGTGTTTTACTAATTTTTGTGATCCAATTTCAAACATGTTAGGAGCTGAATCAGTCCATGACCCAAAAATCAAAGTTGTTCCTTATGTCAAACACTACAACATTGCTTTAGTGAACTCCCCCATGCAAGGTCTCTAGCACCTAGTTCAACTTTAGTCAAACATGTCACTTTGAAATCATGATACATACTCAAACCATGACTAAATGACCAAACTAGCCCTAGCCCTAAATACCAAAGTTGTTCATAATGATATCCTAAGCATGTTCAAGCAATTTGCAAGGTCATTCAATCATTTTATGTAGTAGTCACTCATAGAGTTAGTTAGTGCAATCACATGAAACATGCCTTAAAGGCTTGATTTAGAAAAGTGACTTTCAGGAACAATGTTCTAATTGCTAACCCAAGTGTGGTTACATGTTTTTGTGACTCACTTCTACCAAGCACATGTTTTCATTCATGATCATTTGCAGATACACATGGAGACATGAAATAATGAGAAAGATTGCATATGATAATGAAACATGCGATAACAAGTAAATGTTGCAAATGTTTCAATCAAATGTTTCAATTGTAAATGCTTGCTTATGAATGCATGATGATCATGCTCATGTTATGCAAGTCAAGTTATGCAAGGCTAACACCCAAGGTGTTACAGCCCCTCCCCCTTATAAAAATCTCGTCCCAAGATTTGCAAGACCTACCATTCTTGGAAAAAGGCGGGATAAACTTCTCGTAGATAATTTTCTCTTTCCCACGTAGCATCTTGTTCACTATGATTGTTCCACACCACCTTATAGAACTTAATAATCTTACTCCATGTTACTCTCTCCATCTCTTCTAATACTTGAATTGGCTTTTCTTCATAGGTCAAATCCGATTGAAGCTGCACGTTGGTGGGTGCAATCGCTTCTTTAGGTACTCAAAGACATTTCTTTAACTGCGAAACATGGAACACATCAAAGATTGCACTCATCTCTGGTGGAAGTTGTAACTTATACGCAACATTTCCTTTTCGTTCCAAAATTTTGTATGGCCCTACATATCTTGGTGAAAGCTTCTTTTTCATCCCAAATCTTTTCACACCTTTCATGGGTGATACTCTCAAGTATACATAGTCACTCACTTCAAAAGTCAGTGGTCTTCTTCTTTTGTCGGCATAACTCTTCTGTCTTGATTGAGTTGCCTTCATATGTTGTTGGATGATATGTACTTGCTCTTCGGCTTCATTGACAAAATCAATACCAAAGTATCTCCTTTCATCGGGCTCAATCCAATTCAAAGGAGTTCTGCATTTTCTGCCATACAAGGCTTCAAATGGAGCCATTTTGATACTTGCTTGATAACTATTGTTATAGGAGAATTCAGCTAAAGGTAACCATTTCTCCCATGAACCTTTTGAAGATATAACACAAGCTCTAAGTAAATCTTCTAGTATTTGGTTCACTCGCTCTGTCTGTCTTGAAGTTTGTGGATGATAAGCTGAACTTCTAATTAGCTTGGTTCCCAAAGCCTGGTGTAAGTGCTCCCAGAAACGAGCTATGAACTGTGGTCCTCGATCTGAGATTATAGTCCTAGGTACTCCATGCAGTCTCACGATCTGGGAAACATATATCTCAGCGTATTTCCCAACTATATACCATGTGTTCACGGGTATAAAGTGTGCTGACTTGGTGAGACAATCAATAATGACCTAGATTGAATCGTGACCTTTCGGCGTCATTGGAAGGCCTGTGATAAAATCCATGCTAATTTCTTCCCATTTCCATCCTGGAATAGGCAATGGCTGAAGTAATCCAGCGGTTTTCATATGGACGGCTTTCACTCTACTGCAGTTATCGCACCTAGCAACATAGGCTGCGATCTCTTTTTTCATCTTAGTCCACCAAAAATGGGTTCTTAAATCTTGATACATTTTACTACTACCCGGATGGATAGACAATTTGGATGAGTGAGCTTCATCTAAAATTTGATTCCTTAGCTCACGGTCTTTTGGTACCACTAACCGGTCCTCAAACCATAATACACCTCTTTCGTCCAATCTAAAATGTTTGGTTTCTTGCTCTTGCATTTTGCTCTTGATGTGACTTATTCCTACATCTATCTGCTATAGCTCTATGATTTTGCCCTCAAGCGAACAACTGATTGTGATATTGTGTAGTACAGCAGGATGTAACAAGTTGAATCCATCTTCCAACAATGCTTCCATAGTGTTGCAATGGGACTTCCAACTAAGTGCATCGGCTACTACATTTGCTTTACCCGGATGGTAATGCACTTCTAAATTATAGTCCTTAATCAATTCTAACCATCTTTGTTGTCTCATGTTCAGCTCTTGCTGGGTAAAGATATATTTGAGACTTTTGTGGTCAGTATAGATATGACATACATTGCCCAATAAGTAATGTCTCCATATCTTTAGTGCATGGACAACGGCTGCAAGCTCCAAATCATGGGTAGGGTAGTTGACTTCATGTTTTCTCAATTGTCGTGAGGCATATGCAATTACTCTCCCTTCTTGCATAAGCACACATCCCAAACCTATTCCTGATGCATCACAAAATACATCAAAAGGCTTTTCAATGTCTGGTTGTGCTAGCACAGGTGCTGTAGTCAACAAAGTTCTGAGGGTGTGAAAAGCTATTTCACATTTTGGTGTCCATTTGTACTTCTCATCTTTCTGAAGTAGTCTGGTCATAGGCTTAGCTATCTTTGAGAAATCTGGAATAAACCGGCGATAGTATCCTGCTAACCCTAGAAAACTCCGAACTTCATGCACCGAAGTTGGGGCTTTCTAATCCATGACCTCTTGTACTTTGGATGGGTCTACTGAGATTCCATCTCTGGATAAAATGTGACCTAAGAAAGGTACTTTGCTCATCCAAAATTCACATTTGCTAAACTTGGCATATAGCTTATGCTCCCTTAGTCTGGATAGGACAATCCTCAGATGCTCCTCATGATCTGACTCATTTTCTGAATAAATCAATATGTCGTCGATAAACACGACTACGAACTTATCAAGTTTGGGCATGAATACCGAGTTCATCAGGTACATGAAATAGGCTGGAGCATTTATTAGTCCGAAAGACATAACCAAATACTCATATAAGCCGTACCTAGTAGAGAAAGCAGTTTTAGGTATATCTTCCGGTCTGATCTTTATCTGATGGTAACCTAATCTCAAGTCAATTTTGGAGAATACCTTTGCCTTCGCTAGCTGATTGAACAAGATGTCGATGTGGGGCAACAGATATTTGTTCTTGATGGTCACCGCATTAAGTGGTCTATAATCTACACACATTCTCAGTGACTTATCCTTCTTTTTCACAAACAAGGCTGGACATCCCCACAGAGATGAGCTAGGTTGGATAAGACCTTTGTCCAATAGATCTTGCAATTGAACCTTAAGTTCCGCTAACTCATTGGGTGGCATTCTATAGGGCCTTCTGGATATGGGTGCGGTACCTGGCACTAATTCAATCTTAAATTCCACATTCCTATCCGATGGTAGACCTGGTAATTCTTCTGGGAATACATCCGGAAACTCACAAACCACAGGGATATCACATACTGTGGTGGTTTGGATAGCACAGGCTAAATGTTGGGGTTCGAAATCACGAGAGAGTGGGACTAGAAAAGCATTCCCTCCCGTGGGTTCTCTTAACATGATAGTATGGGTGCTAGTGTCAATAAGAGCACCATGATACTTCATCCAATTCATGCCTAAGATTACACTTATCGACAACCCGGGCAATATTATCAAATCTGTTGTGTACTCCCTCCCTTGTATGGAGATGATTGCATTTTTTACTATCTTTTTGGTAGCAACAGTCCCCCCTGCTGAACTTATGTTAAAACCCCCTTTGCTTACTTCAATTATTTCTTGATCATGTCTAGATGCAAATGCTTGACTCATAAATGAATGAGAAGCTCCTGAATTGAATAAAACAACAGCGGGATGCTTGTTGACAAGAAACATACCAGCCGTGACAACTTCTCCGGCGGGCACCTCTTCTACAGCAGTATAATGCACTTGTCCCTGGCGTGCCCTGGCATTCACCTGCCTCTGATTGTTCTGATTCTGGTTGCTATTCCTCTTGGGGTGGGGGCATTCCTTGGACCAATGACCCAGTTGGTTGCAGTTGAAACATGGTTGATTACTTCTGAATCCCGTGGAGCTGTCCTGATTGCCATTTCCTTTTGGTAAGGCAATAGTGAACGCCTTATGGAATGGTTTCTATGGCCTATTATTCTGAGCTTTCGGTGGTGGAGGCCTAAACTTGGGTGCAGGTGGATGGAATTGTGGTCTAGCGGTGATAGGTGCTTTCAATTGGAAGGACCTGGATGCACCGGCCTCATATGCCCTCTTGCGACCTTTAGCAACTGCATGCATGTTGTTGTGGTTTTCTTGGGTCAAGGCATCACTAATAAACTCATTGTACGTGGCACATCGAGAATTTGCCATAGTCTTCATCAGTTTGGTACCCAAACCTCGCTTGAAACTCTCTATCTTTTTCTCCTTGGTATCCACGAAACTAGGAGCATATCTTGATAAGTTGTTGAATGCGTGCATATATTCTATGAGTGACTTTGTTCCCTGAGTGAGCCTCATAAATTTAGCTGCTTTCATGCGCATCAGGCCCGAGGGAATATGGTGTCCCTTAAAAGCCAGCTTAAACTGTTCCCAGGTCACTCGCGCAGTAGCAGGCAGGGATGACAGGAAATGTGTCCACCAGATCCCTGCTGGTCCTTGTAATTGATGAGAAGCATACTCTGCTTTCAGATGCTCTATGACCCTCAACAGATGGAATTTCTGCTCTATGGTATTTAGCCACTCATCGGCCTGCAGTGGTTCCTCAGCCACCTTGAAGATCGGAGGCTTCATGTCTAGAAACTCCTTAAATGTACTATGCTGATTTGGCTCGGCCCCTGGTTGATGTGGGTGGCCACGAGCAGTGTTTTGCGCGATGAGGCACAAAGCCTCCTCCATTGTCCTTTGGCTCCCTAGGAACTGGGTAAAGAATTCCTAAGCAGATGGCGGTGATGGGGGTGGCAAGTCATCATGGTTACCATCCTGGCTGCCCCCAGCTCCAGCACGGGTGCGCGTCATCTGCGAATTTGCAATAATAAGCGATTATTGGTTGATGTCAAGAGATTGCAGATGAATTAGGTACTCATACCAAACTTAAATTACTGGAGAAAATTCTCAAGAGCACAATAAAAATAGAGGCATAACAATTCATTCTCGCAACATGGTATCACCAATTTGACCACTTATCGCGCTCATAACGCATGCAAATTTAAATCGTAATTACTGACAAAGAACTGGAATTGCATTGATGTTCATCCAAATGTGCGATTAACATTACATGATAGTCTGGTTACTAATGCCAACTTCGAACTACATGTCCATTACATGAATAAAGGTGATACATTAGTCTTTCCACTAAGTGCTAAGCGATCTAATCCTCATCATGATCACTATCGAGGTCAGACGCAGGATCATCTCCTTCCTCAGGTTCTACTTCTTCTTCAGGCTCCACTTCTTCTTCTCCTTCCTCGTACCCTTCTAGATCCATTTCTGCGGCTCCAGGTGGGACATAAGGGTGGAGCTAATTGTTCAGTAGATGAACCTCTTCATGCAGATTATCGTTGTATTCTTCCGCATTGGCTAGCTGCTGTCCCAACTCAAACTATCGAGCTCTAAGGACATCTTCCCTGGACCAGGCTGCATTCCACTGGTGAGTTAATTGAGTCATTTCTTCAGTGAGCCTTTCAATCTCAGCATCGTGCTCCCTCTAAAGCTGACATCGGTCTTCGCGGGCATGACCAAGAGCACCAGACACACGTCTGAGGCTACCTTCTACTCCATCTAACACTCTCATCACTGCGAACATGGCGCTCATGGCAAGGTTATCACTGTTCTGCCCTTCTGCTACACCAATCTCCAAGGGTCTTCCTCTTGCCTGCTGCCATGAGTCAGTGGAGGGGTTGCCCCTCGGAAAAACTCCAACCAAAGCGGCTGCCAGCTCCTGAGGAAAACGATCCATGATATCCCTCAGGATCCCAAAAGCTACCCTACCAGCTGCCTCTTCAGCAGTCCTACCAGTTGACTCATAACACTAGCCTGTCCACTCAGAATCGTCACCTCGGGGATGAACAACAGCCTACACAGTAACTAAGAGACCTCCTCCCAACCGCTCATTCGCCTAGAAGTAGCGGGGTTCCATTCCATCAGGATAGCCTACGTAGCTGAGCACTCTCCACAAGAGTGTAGGCATCCCAAACTCTCCAAGGAACGTGTGACGTTGACGGGTACGTGGAGCAAGCTGATGGCTAGGAGCTCTGCCTCTGGTGGACTTGCGAGCAGTCTGCTTGGTGCGTGCCATCTGCACCATTAACATGTACCCATTGGTGAGACAATGCTATAGTGGATAAGAGTTACATAACCGAGTAAGAATTTTATAAGGGGAGGAACAATGTAATTATGTGAATGGTAATTTAACATGATGCATGCTCGTGCCGTACGTCCTCACAAACTTAGAAAAAATTTGTTTCTAACGGTAGACACTGTGGCATACATACGTTTTCTCATAAATAGCGTAACTATTCGAGCTACGCATTTCGTTGTTAGTGTACCTGCATAAAATTTCATTTTAGCCCTAAACCCATAATGAAATATGCAGAATGTAATTGTAAATACTTTCATATATGTATACCCATACATATACTTTTGTATCAATCTACCCAACAATAATTTAAACCCACAATTAAATACGTACCATATACACATGCAAGCATGTATACATAGCCATATCAAAACTAACTCTCCCCGACCGCATGCTCACAACTTGCGGTCATACACTCATCTTACCTTGGCGTAGAGGCATTTGATCCATACATTACCACTCAAGTGAATGGCATCCATACTATAGCACGCCGTATCAACGACGAAGTAAAAACCCCCATGTTAGTACTTAAATAGCCACCTAATAGTCCTTAATTTGGGCATAAGGAAAGTGATCATTGGCACACTTTAGATTTCAAATACCTATTATATAACTATTAGTTGCTAGAGAAGGGTTTTTGGAAAACAAAAACTTTTGTTTTAAATACACTTGTGACAATTAACGTTGAATCTTGCTCCGATACCAGCTGTCGCAGAACCGACCAATTTATAAGAGTACAAGTATAATGGCATCCCGCAAGCGGTCACACTGTCATAATTGAACCCATATAAACCCGGTAGTCCGTCGAGTACCACGACGGGTCTCGATAAACGATTTACAACAACCAAGATCGTACAGGATTCAACATACAGGCCACATATTACATAAAGTTCATAGATACATTTCATCATCAGAGTACGAATAAAAGTTATTACAAACCAAGTTTGATAAATAAAGCGGAAGCAAATAAGTTCAAAGATAAAGTTTCCAACATAGTTTGATACAGTGCCAAACTAGATCACGGTCCATAAAAGCAAGGATAGGAATTTCTAAAGAAGCCTGCCCAAGGCTTACTCCTCATCCACAGCGGGATAGAAGCAACTCTTGCAATACCCATGATACACAGTGCCATCTGCAACAATGGGAAATAAAACCCTAAGTACGAGAAGGTACTCAGCTAGACTTACCCGTCATGAACCAGAAATAAAATGACTCCAAGGATTATGCAAGGCTGTATAAGTGGACGTAACTTGACAACATTTTTGCGTAAAAGCAATTAAATCATGGTACAGTTACAAATTCTTTACCAAGTTAATTATAACTGTTCATTTCTAGGTTAGCAACTATCCTGTGCCAAACATGTGGTCTATCATTTAGAAGCATACAATAGTAACCATAGCAGGTATTGTAATTCCCTTTTTCATCCGAACCATCATGTTTCATAACATAGTTACTACGATGTTGGGACTAGCCAAGTTTCTCACTATCCGGGAGAGACAGCGATTCGAATCGATTTCAACCAGCTAGGAATTTATTCCTAATACAAACCCAGGTCTACCAGCCACGATAGCCTTAGGTCACCTTTGGTACAACTCCGATACACATTTTGTGGGTCCATACCGCGCCGCACAATCTGGAACACCAGATGCCAGGATGCTCAAGCAAAGCCTACCCTTGGGCTCAGTCTGATCGTTCCCTGGAAGGAGCGCACAATAGAACGATTCCTGGCCTGAGTTGAATTACTCGGCTTCGCGGTCGGAACAAATTATCCAGCCAGCTAAGTGAGAGGCATGCGTTCAATCTTGTCAGAAGTGCCAACAATGGTAGTATATGGTATGAGAGAGCTTTCTTTGTTGTAGCTTCTTCATCATTCTTTCTCTCTTTCTTTCACCCTTTGTCATCTTCTCCTTGAAGCCAAGGCCACACTTGTCACCATAGTTTCTTTGAGTCTTCAACATGTGCTCAAAGGTGACTTTTGAGTTGTAGCACCTCTCTAACTTATTGCTCAATTTCTTCACTTCACTTTTAAGCTCATTGTTCTCCTTCAAAAGGTTAGTCTCATAAGACATAGAAGTAGAACAAGCATCTATTTGTGAAGAGCATGGCATATCTAATAAATCATCACAAGAGGTGGATACATGCTTCTTGCCTACATCACAAGGGTTAGCAATAGTATGTGATTGATCAATTGACCCATGTGATGAACTCTCATTGTTTTTAAGTTTCTTTGTAAATACTTTAATGAGAGAAGCATGTTGTTCTAATAATTCATCATGAGATGCAAGTAGTGTCTCATGATTCAATTTAAGCTCATCAAGTGAAGATTTATATGCATCAAGTAATTTCTTATGTTCTTCACAAGAGTTCTTTAGAAATGAGTTTTCATTTTCTAATTTCAATGTTTTAGCTTTCTCGTTTTCTAAAGACATGGTCATGCTAGCAAGTCTACTAACAAGCTCATCATATGAATCAACATGATCAACCACATCATCATTTGATACCTTAGTGTCACCTTGTGACATGAGACAATGTGGTGTGGTGGTTGGGCTTGTAGTAGCATCATCATGGCTTGAGCATGAACCATCATCACCATCAAGTGTGCATGGGGTAGCATCATCACTTGCAACACTTGTGGCATCATCATCAACGTTGTCAAGTGAACTTGTAGTAGATCGATCATCATCATCATCACTTGACCGTGAGGTGGAGCAATCTTTCACAATCACCAAATTGTGATCATGCTCGACACCCTCATGCACCTCCTTCTTGGGCTCATCCTCCTTCTTGAATTTGCCATCATCCTATGTGGAGGAATCACCGAAGGTTTCCTTGATGGACTCCCATATCTCACGAGCGGTCCCCTTGTAGTTTACTTGCTTCATCAAATCAAAATGTAAAGCATCCAATAGAAAACAATAAGCATGTGCATCAAATTCATAGAGGACTCTTTGAGCTTTGGTTAGAGTTCTATGATCCAAGACATGGGTGAGACCACTAGTGACAACCCACCAAAATTTAGATCCCTTTGCACGAAAATGATCAAGCATGTATTTTTTCCAAAGTGCAAAGTTTGTGCCATAAAAATTGTGTGCCTCACAAACATCTAGCCCATTAGACACCATCCTCTCGGGTCGATGAAGACCACAAATGAGAGACCGGGCTCTGATACCACTTGAAGGGTCGAGATGGCGGACTAGAGGGGGGGTGAATATTCTTTTCTAAAATTAATTGCGTCAGCTAACCAAAACAAGTGCAGAATTATAACTATCAGTCTAGCCAAGACTACACCCCTCTATCTATGTTCTCTAGCACCTTCCAAAGATACTAATTAAGCAACAAAGGTGCTGGGCTAGCTAAATCTCACCTAATCAATTCTAGGAGCAAGGTCACACAAACCTATGCCACTAGTACTTTAAGCAACAAGGGAGCTCCTACACATGCTAGTAAGCAAAAGCACAAAGCCAAATAAGATCACTAGCAATGCTCAATAACAAGGCAACCAATGCCAAATTAGAGAGCGCGGTTACTTAGTTGTACAAACTAAGCAATGTGACTAACAAGGTTACACAAATCAAATTAGCCACGCAAGGGAGCTACTTCAATGCTACACAAGCAAGAAGATAATTAGCAAGCTACACAAGCTAACTAATTACTAAAGCAACAACACAAGCTCAATGTATATGAAAGTAATTGCAAGCTTGTGTAATGGGGATGCAAACCAATGAGAAGAACAAGGTTGACACAATGATTTTTCTCCCGAGGTTCACATGTTTGCCAACACGCTAGTCCCCGTTGTGTCGACCGCTCACTTGGTGGTTCGGTGGCTAATTGGCATCACCCGCCAAGCCCACATGTCGGGCACTGCAAGAACCTACCCTAGAAGTGAGGGTAGCTCAATGACACGCTTTACTAAAGTTGCTCTTCGTGGCTCCCGCGGGGCGAGCATAATGCCCCTCACAAAGCACTTCTCCGGAGCGCCGCACAAGCTTCTTGCGGGCTTCGACGGAGACCACCACCAAGCCATCTAGGAGGTGGTAACCTCCAAGAGTAACAAGCACCACCGGCTTGCAACTTGATCACATAGTGCCACTCGATGCAACCTCATGATGCAATCGCACTAGAATCGCTCTCTCACACGATCGAATGATCACTATCAAGTATATGTGAGATGGAGGGCTCCTAAGCACTCTCAAACATGGACACAAAGTCCCCCAAGGTGCTCAGCACCAACCATGGCCGAAGGCTACTTCTATTTATAGCCCCAAGGGCTAAACTAGTCGTTACCCCTTCACTGGGCAACTGTCGGGTCGACCGGACGCTGGACCTCAGCGTCCGGTCGCCCGATGACAGCCACGTGTCACCTGCATTCAATAGCATTCTTCCGATCTCAACAGTCATCTTCTGACCGGACGCAGTAGCTTCAACTAATTAGACACTAGACCTCAGCGTTCGGTCATTTATAGTATGGTACCGACCTTGACCGGACGCATCCAGTCGCACGTGATTGGACATAGCCTAGCGTCCAGTCAAACTCTAGCTCCTGTGTCATCATGCGTCAGCCTGACCAGATGCGCCCTACTAGCATCTGGTCACTTCTAGTGCCAGCGTCTGATGCACCTAGTGAGACTCTGTCTTTTCTGTGTAGGGCGCCGGTGGCACTGTCGGACTGTCCGCACTCTACGGGCGGACACTCCGCCGGTGGAGTTTCTTCACCAAGTTGATCCATATCAACTCCAACTTCATCTCCTTTGTAAATGTGCCAACACCACCAAGCGTACACCATCATGTGTATGTGTGTTAGCATTTTCATAATCATTTTTCAAAGGATTAGCCACTCAACTTGCCACGCCACTCAATCCTAGCGATGATGCAAAGTTAGATCACTCGAGTGGCACTAGAGGACCGATATGCAAACAAGTTTGCCCCTCTTGATAGTACAGCCATCTATCCTAAACCTGGTCATAAACTTCTCTACACACCTATGACCGGTGAAATGAAATGCCCTAGGTTATACCTTTGCCTTGCGCATTCCATTCCATCTCCTCCTATGTCGATACAACACATGCACCAACACGATCAACAATGATATGATCCACTTCATATCATCACGTGATCATATTGGTTCATCGATCTTGACTTCACTTGCCCTCCACCATTGCCATTGTCCATTGGCACCAAGTCTTGCTCAAGCTTCACCACCACGCGGTCCATCACTCCAAAGCCTTCGACTTTCCCTTCATGCTTGCAACCAGTCCATCAAGCCAAGTCTTGTCTTGATCTTCTCCACCTTGATCACATGACTCAATGTCATGTCTCATGTGCATTTAAGCTCCTTCAGCATCACATGTGTGAGCTTTACAACATCTCCAAGCCATTTTCACCTTCATGGCATATGTTGCTCACACACATGTATCTATGGACTAATCACCTGTGTACCTCACATAAACACAATTAGTCCACCTAGGTTGTCACTCAATTACCAAAACCATATAAGGACCTTTTAGCCTCTTCGACGAGGCGGTCCTAGCTCTCCTTCTGCTCGGGAAGGAACCAAGATTTCTCCTGGCTGCGAGCAATGAGGGACTGAAAGGAGATAAGGGTCAGACCACAAAAAATACATAAAGGAAGAAGAGAGCAAAAGGCAAGATCAAGTGAATACCTAGCCAGTGGGAACGATGACTTCACATAGGGCGCCCCTGTCATGGTCCAAGGCCTCCAGCATGGCCGTAATTCCCATGTCAAGACTCTCCCGCTCCATGCACTCGGCGGCATCGTCGAGGGTGAAGAGTGTTGATGACAGGTCCTGCGGGTTTGTCCACCAGAGCAGAGGCTCGCCCCACGTGGGTGAGTGGTTGCCTCACGATGTCAAGGCCAGGGACGACTCCCTGCTGGTCCCCTTGGCAACCACCATGATGTTCGGGGATCCCTTGGCCATGTCCCCCTCCGTCCGGCCCAAGACAGGCGCCGTCGCTTTGGTTGCCGATGGCGCGGGTCATACCATTGCCTCAGACGCCGCCATGGTAACGCTTGGCTACAGCCCATCCATCACAGCCGCTGCCACCTCCATCTACATTGGCGGGGCCTCATTCGGCTGCGTCGTGCCCATCGTGGTCGGTGCCACAAGCGTGGTCAAAAGCTTTGTCTGACCCATCATCGGTAGTGGCACCACCTCTGTTGCCAGTTCCTTAGCGACCTCCAAGGGCATCCTTCAAGCCCCCGCGTCCACTTACCCCACCGAGGGCACGGGCACCAACATGGGTGACACCTAACCGGCCGGCGAGGCAGTAACACCAGTGCTCCCGCCCGAAGCAGGTGCGACATCGATCGGCAGCCGCCGCCTCACCTGAAGGGCGACACTCTTCTTTGGTGCCAGTGCCAAAAGATTGCACCACCTCAAGACGCTACGAGAAATAAATGGCATAAGTCACGCTGAAAATAGAGAAAAATAGAGAAAATAGAGGAGCTGGTGACTTACACCGGTGCTGTTGGATGGTAGACATGTTTGGGGGGCAAAACCCTAGACCTCTGCTCTGCCTCGTCGGGGCAAGGCAGTTTTGAGCCCGCCCCCTACTCCTGGGCAGAGGAGCTCGCTTCCCTTGTATCTAGGGGCACGGCAGTGGAGCCACCCTCCTCTGTTGGCACCTTAGGTGTAGCGGTAGATCTACCCACCTCTGTTGGCTCTTGGGGCGCGGCGGTGGAGCCACCCTCTTCCTCCTGCACCTCGAGCGTGGTAGCAGATCCGCCCACCCCTGCTGGTGCTTGGGGCAGGCCGATGGTCTGGCCTGTCTCCACCGGCCTCACGGACGCGCCTTCCCCTCCATGAAATGGGAAGGCTCCCGACCCCTACAAGGACGAGCGGGTACCTGTCAGCATATCCTTGCTCATCAGGTCATCCTGCTTGGTGTTGGCAACTACCTCATCACCGTCCTCCTCATCGTCGTCATCATCACTGTCAGTGTCCTTCCCTCGCTCCTGCGCTAGTAGCTTCCACAACCTCTTCTTCCTCTCATCCTTCTTCACCTTCCTCTGCCACTCGGCCTCGACGTGATTCGCCGCCCTTACTAGACCCCCCATCTCAATGTCAGTATCAAGGGGTCGGGAGTTCAATTGAAGAGGAGGCAAGAGGAAAGAGAACTTATGAAGACGATGTAGCCTGGTTTCGGCCACATCGGAGGGTGCCCTAGCACCAGATACACAAACTCGAGGGGTGCACTGACATTGTCCCGTGAAGGCTCCATCGCCTCCTTGATGCACTGCGCTATATTAGAGGGGGAGAGCACTCCCTCGATGAGCGCTGTCCTGTCGAATGACACCTCGGGCACCATCGCATACAACGATAGCATGCGCCTCATCAACGATGCCACCCTTCTCATGTGATAGGCTCCGATGACGCCCGGCCCCTTTAGGCCCCTCTCCTTTAGGATTCGGATGCTGGTGAGGTAGTCTCGGATCCTCTTCTTGTCCTTCTCTGGGACACCCCACTTCCTCCATGAGTCTAGGACCTCTTCGACTAGGCGCCCGGTGAACTCTAGCAGGGGGCGGCTGCATCATTCTTGAGATAGAACCAATGCGAATGCCACCCCTTGTTGGAGGTCGATAGATGCATTAACAGGTATTCACCGACCTGGTTGTTCCAGAGTTGCATGCCAGCGCATCCCATCAGCGTGTTCAGCTCCTGCTTCTTCTCCCGCTTCTTCTGAAGGGTGACGGCGAAGAAGTACCGCCATAGGTTGAAGTGGGGACTAATCCCTAGGAATCCCTCAAACAAGGCGATGAACGCCGCCATGTACTAGATTTCGTTGGGATTGAGGTGCTGCAACTCAATTTGGTAGTAGTGCAGCAACCCCCAAAAAAATTTGTGAGCAGGGGTAGTGTCGGTGCAGAAAGTGACCAACACGTAAATATTTATAGTTTTGTCGTATGTTGTGATTGGAGGTGGCCTAGCACTTAATGACACAAGGTTTATACTAGTTCAGGCAACATGCCCTATGTCTAGTTTGAGTCGGTTGGTGACTTTATTTCTGAGCCCAGGTGCTCAAAGTTTGTTGTGGGGTTACAAACGAGTAGGAGTAAGGTGGGGGTGCAAAAGGTCCAGTCGGACTTTGGTCAAAGCGCCAAGAGTGATAGGAGCTCCTACGTGCGTATGCTCTATGTAGCTTTAGAGCCTTTGAGTTCTAAAGTCTAGTAGAGGGAGTTGGAGTGAATCGTGTGTTGTTGTTGTTGTATCGATCGTCTGTCAATCGAGTCATCCTCTTTTTGGAGAGAGCGCATCCCCTTTTATGAATGAAGGGGATGGCCTTACAAGTGAGAGAGAGAGAGTGTGCTACTAAGTCTTGTTGCCCACGCCATCGGGTACAAGATGATTGTAGGCGCCCACAATACTATTAACGTCAGACGCATGTGGAAGGTTTTACCGTGTTTCACAGGTATGGAAAATGCCAGCGCCCACAACACTGTGGTTGCCCAAATGCATGTGGGGGCCTTACCGCGTTTGCCTAGTATGGGAATTGATGGCGCCCACAATATTGTAGGGCAAATGTTGGCGCCCTCAACACTGTTTAGGTTCTGACATGTCTAGAAGGTTGCAGAGCACCCTTCAGACATGGTCTGATAGAATTGTCTTGTTGGCATGTAGGGTATAGTCCTTGGTACTGCGGTTGTCTCGAGTGTCCTAACTTGCTCTGCTTGTTTCTTAGGCCCTTACAGAGCGGGCATCCCTGGTCAGATGGTCCTAGTCAGCTCCAATTGCGCCGGTCGGAGAAGAGCTATGAGCAGGGGTTCGGTGTATCCTCGGTCGAAGACGCGGGTCAGAGTTAGAGCATGGAGGTGGGCGTTGGCTAGGCCTTCTATTGGAGATGCGGGTCGGAGTCGGAGATTTTGGCTAGGCCTCTAGTCAGAGAAGCGGGTCGGAGTCAGAAGCGAGTGGTGTTCCTCCTTGGCCAAGCCTCTCGGTCGGAGAGGCAGGCTAGAGTCAGAAGCGAGCGTTGTTCCTCCCCAGCCAGGCTTTCCGGTCGGAGACTAGATCACCCTTCTAGCATGTCGTTAGGTTCCTAGGCCGGCCTAGGTGTTGCGCGTCGTTCGCAACGTCGTCTGTTGGGCCGAGCTTTTGCATACATGCCACATATTACATAAAGTTCACAGATACATTTCATCATCAGAGTACGAATAAAAGTTATTACAAACTAAGTTTGATAAATAAAGTGGAAGCAAATAAGTTGAAAGATAAAGTTTCCAACATAGTTTGATACAGTGCTAAACCAGATCATGGTCCACAAAAGCAAGGATAGGAATTTCTAAAGAAGCCTGCCCAAGGCTTACTCCTCATCCACAGTGGGATAGAAGCAACTCTTGCAATGCCCATGATACATAGTGCCATCTGCAACAATGGGAAATAAAACCCTGAGTATGAGAAGGTACTCAGCTAAACTTACCCGTCATGAACCAGAAATAAAATGACTCCAAGGATTATGCAAAGCTGTATAAGTGGACGTAACTTGACAACATTTTTGCGTAAAAGCAATTAAATCATGGTACAGTTACAAATTCTTTACCAAGTTAATTATAATTGTTCATTTCTAGGTTAGCAACTATCCTCTGCCAAACATGTGGTCTATCATTTAGAAGCATATAATAGTAACCATAGCAGGTATTGTAATTCCCTTTTTCATCCGAACCATCATGTTTCATAACACAGTTACTACGATGTTGGGACTAGCCAAGTTTCTCACTATCCGGGAGAGACAGCGATTCGAATCGATTTCAACCAGCTAGAAATTTATTCCTAACACAAACCTAGGTCTACCAGCCACGATAGCCTTAGGTCACCTTTGGTACAACTCCGGTACACATTTCACAGGTCCGTACTGCGCTGCACAATCTGGAACACTAGATGCCAGGATGCTCAGGCGAAGCCTGCCCTTGGGCTCAGTCTGATCGTTCCCCGGAAGGAGCACACAATACAATGATTCCTGGCCTGAGTTGAATTACTCGGCTTCATGGTCGGAACGAATTATCCAGCCAGCTAAGTGAGAGGCATGCATTCAATCTTGTCAGAAGCGCCAACAACGGTACGGTCCTTAATCGACACAGACGAGGATAAATCCACACCCAAGACCTCCATGTCTTGTCGCTTCTCTATCGACTTCCCGTCCGGTCTCGATTTACTTTTACCCCATGGTTCTTGTTCCACGATAGCAAATATAGCCAGCCGTGCTCTGGTATCCACCTATATCTCGCAGGTGACTGGACATCACCCGACTTCTACCGGTCTAAGCATGGCTAAGCATATATTCGATCCTGGACCTATATCGGTTAAGGTGTAATATCTGGACAAGGAATGTGCATGCATCAAGTGGTTTCATTCAACTCTTATAACCTAATGCATTAATCATAAATACGTAAGTAAACATTTGTAAATTACTTGGAGACTTATAATGCTCTGGGGCTTGCCACGCAGAAAGGAAGTAGGGCGGTGGTCAGGACACTCCAGAAGCTCTTCAGGGTTCTGCTCCACGCCTTCGGGAGCTGCGGCTTGCGGATCCTCCTATTGATTCCCTTCCTCTACTTCTTTGAATTCCAGCAACATGATCTCTTCCTCCGATCCTAGATGCATGAATATGGCATAAGTATTATGAATGCATATATGTTAACAAGTGCATCATGTTTATGGAGTAGGTGCATATCTCTTCTCGGTTATTTAATTATCTACTTCCATAAGGCATTGATTATACCATAAAATAGCAGCTACTTGTTTCACTCATAACTGGAGTTCTACAAATCCAAATCCAGTGATCCTGGACTTTCTGGAAAGCTTATCAAATTCTCTACAACTTTGTTATTAACCATTTTTACAGTACACATCAGTTTCAATATGCAACTCATCACACTCTAGAATCAGTCCAGAAACTATTTAATATGCAATATAAAGTAATAATACTTCTACTTCATGTAATCATTCAAAATTTGACAACATAGAATCTACCAACAGTTTAAGCATACCAAATACATTTAAGGTAATATAATGGTGAAGCCCAAACTATTTATTTAATTACCTTTATTATTTTATTTAGATATCTAGGTTAAATAATAAACATATATCAGATATACTTAATAAATTCTTAAAAATTTATAGTGCCTTACTACTGCTATCAAAGGACTACTATAAAAAATTTCATGTCATTTTATCAAGTAGAACATCCTATACAAAAATGACAAGAAAGCAAGGCTTGAAAAAGCATAAATAGAAAATCCTATTGAAAAGTGTCAAGCAACAGATTTCCTATTTTTCATAACATCCATATGGTACTAGGATTACCTCCAACAAATTTCATGAATTTTGGACTCATAATTAATTTATGAAAATTCATGCAAGGATTGACTATCCATAAAAGAAAAATCTATAACTATAAATCAACCCATGCACTGGTCCTCACATTTTTACCAGAGCTCATATATGCTAAGACTAGCTTACCACAAAAATTTCATAATTTTTGGAGCACAGGAACTCTAGATATAAAATAAACAAATTTGAATGCATTCAAAAGCACATTTCAAATCCCTATTTAATTCTCCAAAAATTTCTACTGTATAAGCCAAGAACATATTTTTCCTAAATACTACACTTCCTAATGAACACTACAAAATTTATTTCACAAATTTAGGAGCTACCAAACTAAAGATACAAAAATAACAAAACACATGTGAATCTACAATTTTTGAACTAGCCCTCAACACTGCTGTCGCTGTCCGGTGGGGCCTACACGTCAGTTGGACCCACGTGTCATTGAGACGAAATAGAGCAGCAGCGCTGCTTGGCACTGCGCGGCTACGGCTCGTCAACGGCGAGCTTCGCCGACGGTGACATCTTCACCAGACCTTCTACTCAACCTAGCGCGCCTAATGAGCGAGATGGCCGGACCTATTGCCGACTCTAGAGATGACGGCGGTGCCAATGGCGGAGCGGTGGGGCTGGACCATGGCGGTATGCTAGTGGAAGCCATGGTGACTCAAATTAACATGTGGACAAGCATCAGTGGACTACAAGGAAGCTATTGCTCGCGCTATCGTGGCCTGCGGTGGTCGGGTTAGGCCTGGCCATGGCGACGGAGGGTGGCAGAGGAGCTCCGGTGAGGCGTTGCTCAGCGCTGGGGCTTACCGAGCTTGAACAGTGAGCACTGTTGGACGCGGTAGGTTGCTGGGGAGCTGGTGGTGCTGCGGTGGTGACGAAAATGCGGCTCGGTGCGAGTTTACGCGGGCTATGGCGACGGCAGAGCTATGGGAGCTCGGTGGCTACTACGACGGTGCTCGCACAGGTGAAGGAGGAGGCGGAAATGCGAAAACAGAGGCATGGCTGAGTGTGGGCAGGTGCGGGGAGTTGAAGGCGCGCCTAGGCGCGTCGTGGCCTACGCGGACAGACCGGTGGCGACACGTGGCCGTTTCCTGTGCCACGCGGCGTGCGAAGCCTGCCGGTGTCGGCCACTGAACGGCTTCGTTCAGTCGATTTAGAGAAACAAAGCCGAGCCTGATGACGCATTTTGACGGTGAATTAACTGTTAAACCAAAGCTCCAAAGTGCAAACGATCTTAACAAAAATCATAGCCCTATGTACCAGTTACAACTTTTGTTAAGGGATCATGTGCCAACTCTCAACTAAACTCAAGTTATATCATCATAAAGATTGGTTTGTCAGGCTGTCAGTGAACTTGACTTAGAAAAATTTGTTAAGTGTTGCAATGAGTGTTTTACTGATTTTTGTGATCCAATGTCAAACATGTTAGGAGCTGAATCAGTCCATGACCCAAAAATCAAAGTTGTTCCTTATGTCAAACACGACAACATTGCTTTAGTGAACTCCCCCATGCAAGGTCTCTAGCACCTAGTTCAACTTTAGTCAAACATGTCACTTTGAAATCATGATACATACTCAAACCATGACTAAATGACCAAACTAGCCCTAGCCCTAAATACCAAAGTTGTTCATAATGATATCCTAAGCATGTTTAAGCAATTTGCAAGGTCATTCAATCATTTTACATAGTAGTCACTCATAGAGTTAGTTAGTGCAATCACATGAAACATGCCTTAAAGGCTTGATTTAGAAAAGTGACTTTCATGAACAATGTTCTAATTGCTAACCCAAGTGTGGTTACATGTTTTTGTGACTCACTTCTACCAAGCACATGTTTTCATTCATGATCATTTGCAGATACACATGGAGACATGAAATAATGAGAAAGATTACATATGATAATGAAACATGCGATAACAAGTAAATGTTGCAAATGTTTTAATCAAATGTTTCAATTGTAAATGCTTGCTTATGAATGCGTGATGATCATGCTCATGTTATGCAAGTCAAGTTATGCAAGGCTAACACCCGAGGTGTTACAGCTGTAACACCCCTGGTGTTTAGCTTCCACATTTGCACTGCATTTCATGAACATGAGCATCATGCATCCCTTTGTTAACTTATATCACATGAAACATGATTTCGAAACATTGCAACATGTTGTATATTTCATGTGTGTTGTCTCTTTTATGAAATGTAAAGTGTGCAACACTTGAGTGCAACATGTGCCACTCACTTAGTGAAACAAGATTAGTTAATACTATGCAACAAGATCATGAAACATGTGAAACATGACTATGAAACATTTGCAACATTTCTTGTGTTTTTCATTGTTTCAGTACATACCTTGATTGATTCTTGTGTGACCAATGCATGGTGTGGCTAGAAATGCTTGTAAGTAACTTAGTTACACATAGAATGTCTTTTGGAACATTGTTCGTGTTGGTCACTTTGACTAATTAGGTTTCCAAGTCATGGTGTGGCTTAGGATGTTTGCATGTCTGAGCAACCTAAAGCAAAGTTGTAGAGAATTATATAAGGAACAAAAGTTATTTTATGACCATCTCATGAAAATGTGCAGAATATGCTCAAAAAGGACCCACAAGTCAGATTTGAAGGTGGAGTCAACACTTGAAAAAATTTGCTAAGTCTTAACTACCATTTCAGTTTGATTGAGCCCACTTTGGATTGATACAACTCTTGATCCATGGAGATCTGGCTGTTGATTTCTAAATAAAAGTTGAAGCCCTACTATAGCTCTACAACTTTCATGTTCATTGTTTCCTCTAACTCGTCATGGTTCAGGAGTTAATCGGTGTTAAACTTGTCCTGTCAGTCGACACCTTTGAGCTCTGAAACGAAAAGTTCAGACATCTACAGTGTTCACCGATTCAGAAATCAGCCGACACGTGGTGACACCCGTCGCTGGCCGTTTGACCACGTGGCCACACGCCGTGGATGCCCTGCAAGGCCAGCCACGACGGGCACACTCACACACGCCTGCCCGACCTGTTCGCAGCCCAATTTTTCATTTTGTCGCCTCCACCGCAAGCAGCGACCGAGCTCAGCGCCCGCCATTGCTGCCGAGCGAGCTTCGCCGTCGCCGAGCTCGTGAACCACCACAAAAACGCGAACTCCGTCTTCACCATAGCTCCACCGTGTCCTCCTCTACCTTCTTCACCTCCTAGTTGTGCCATTCGTGCTTTAGTAAGGTCACAGTGACCATTCTCGCCGTCACCGCCATGGGCGTGACCTCGCCGGAGACGAGGTCGCCGTGGCCGGGGTAGCTAGGAATCGTCTCGTCCCCGTTTCTTTGCTGTGTTAGCACCGTGGTGACTTCAGGTAGCTCACCGTGCTCGGTTGAGCCGGCCATGGGTTGCCGTTGCTGGCAGCTCGCACTAGAGCTCTGTCGTGTCGCCATCACCGGCGACGTGCCACCTCCGCTAGGTCATAGGTCGCGCCACTAGCACCAATCGATTCCCTGCATCACGTAGATCGCGTAGGTGTCCACGGTGTCATCGGAGGAATCACCATCGGCGAGTTCCACCGTCGCCGCGCCGTCGAAGCCGCCTCCTCTGTTTTCGTCTCGCTGATGGGTGGGGTCGGCTGACACCGGGACCCGCACGTCAGTGGCTGTGCTGTCTTAGGGCTAGTTCAAAAATGTAGTTTTGAATGCTGATTTGTGATTTTTGTAACTCCCAATTGGTAGATCCAAATTGAGTACTTCCAATTTTGTTAGACTCATAGTTAGGTCTAGTATTTAAGAAAAATATGTCTTGAGCACTTTATGTAGAAATTTTGGATGAATTAAATAGGAACTTGAAAAGTGTTTTTGAATGCATGCAAACTTGTTTAAATCATATCTTGAGTTTCCTTGATCCACAAATTGTGAAATTTTGTGGGTAAGCTAGTATTGCTTAGTAGAAGCTCTAGTTAAAATTTGAGAGACATTGCATGTGTAGTTTTTGAGTTATAGAATTTCCTTTTATCTTTGGTAGATACTTGCGTGAATTTTTGTAAATTATTTATGAATCCTTTGACCATGAAATTTGTTGGAGAGTATCCTAGTACCCTAAGGATGCTAGGAAAATATGAAATCTGTTGCTTGACACTTTTCACTAAGGTTTCCCAATTATGCCATTTTAAGCCATTTTGCCTTACCATTTTTGTGTAGGTTGTTATACTAACTCAAATGGTGTGAAATTTTTATGATAGTCTACTTAGGACATGTAGTGTCCACTGTAATTTTTGTAGATTTAATGGTGTAGTTTTCATATATGTTTACTATTTCCACTAATTAATTAAATAAATTAAGAAAAGTATTAAAAGAAATGTTTTGGGGATGAACATCCTACTTTCTGGTGTTCTTGTGATATGTGTGATATGTCAGTAAAGTTGGTTTTGTCCAATTAAGTGTTTATATCATAAGTTAATAATTAATTGTTTGCATTATGTCCCTCTGGACAGATCTGGGGACTTTGAAAAGTTCCCCATGATATTTTAGTTTTCTGTGAATGGGATGAATACAAAAGTTGTAGATAATTTATGTATCTAGCTCCTATCAAAATGTGAGGGCATTTGGCCTAGTGGTTTAGAAACTACAGCTGTTTAAAGTTAGGTTCCAGTTTTGCTTACTCTCTGCCTTGTGAGGATAGAGTTCTGTTGATTTATGAATTCGAACTGGTAAAGGTTTGAATCATGCTTTGAGGTCTGAAAATGAATTGCATACAATTTCATAAGCTTTCCAGATTGTCTTGTTGCATGTCATTTGGAATTATAAATCTCCAGTTATGGCTAGTTTACTGCACCGCTACATAGTATTCATCTTGCTGAAATACAATTGCTTGAGTGTATGTGGTTGCAATGTTCTCATTGATTGTTTAGGGGTTAGCCTAACTTGAGAATATGCTTAGGTGCAGGTGCTAGGTCATTAACGGAAGATGAGCAATTATACCTTAGGTTGTATAAACGTGGTAAGTGAAAGTGATTTGAATAGGGCTTAAGTTGGAATATGCAAACTACAGCGCACATGTGCATTCCCCGAGCATCCCCGACATTCGTTCATGTGCATCCATGATATGTATCTTGCGCATTCATGCAATAGGTGTGCCGGAGGGAGTGACATTGCTGGAGTTCGAGGGAGCCAACCAGGAGGAGGAACCCGAGGTGCAGGAAGCCGACGAAGCAGTCGTCGCGGAGGAATTGCCCGAGTGCCCTGACCACCAGCCTTCCTCGTTCCTGAAAGGCAAGCCCTAGAGCATATTAAGCCTCCCATGTTTTTACAAATACATTGAGTATCTTTTATTGTTGATGATGCATTAAGTATAGGAATTGGTTGGAACCAATTGCTGCATTATATATCCTTCCTTGTCCAGATATCGCACTAAAATCCTATTTAAGTTCAGGAACAGGTTAAATGCTTAGCCATGCTTAGTGCGGTAGAAGTCAGGTGATTTCTTGTCACCTGCGAGCTTTAGGATGAGGTGGATCACGGTTGGCTATATTTGCTATCGTGGAAAAGAACCATGTGAATAATGAATTAAGACCGGGCGGGGTCTTGTGTAGGTTTGAACATAGTGACTCCGTCTGTGTCGTTTAAGGACTGATATGTTGTACGTCCTCATGTCATGTTGAACGCAGCCTAACACTTAGCTGGCCGGATAAGTCATTCCGACCGCGAAGCCTAGTAGCTCGACTTAGGCCAGGGACGCGAGCAGTGGCAACATTCTGGAGGTAGTAAGGATGTGCGGAGAGCCATTGGCATAAGTCCAAGGTGGGTTAGAGTCCCGAACAACCTTGGCAGAGTGGTTCTCTGAGAATGTCGATCTGTTCGGACTCGTGACTCCTGAATCGTACCAAAGGTGACTTGTTGCGACCCTGATGGGGGAAGCAGGGTTTGTGTTTAGGAATACCCCTCCAGCTGGATATGAATCGATTCGAATCGCCGTCTCTCCTGGATAGTGAGAACTTGATTGAGCAACAGCAACGTAGATTCAATTAATTTAACGATATGGTTAAATGGATGATGATAAGGTTGCCACAATGAACACCTAATATGGTTATTAATGTTTGCACCCTAATAAAATGATTGCTTAGTACAGGTGCTAATATAGATGACAGGTTAATGGCTAAAAAGTCACTGCTAGTTCAGGTTAAGAGTTGATCATTATTACTTATGCTTTTCTGCAAAAAGAAAGTGTCAGCCAGCTCCACTACATTAAGCTATGCATAATCCTTGGTGTCATTTGTTTGGTTTTCGATGGGTAAGTCTAGCTGAGTACATTCCCATACTCAGGGTTTATTCCCTCTTGTTGCAGATGACCTTCTATATCAGGGATTCTGTAAGTATTGTCTTCACCTGGCGGGTGATGAAGACTAGATCATGGGCATGATCTCTTTTCTCTTATCTGAATGCTTTTGCGGTCTGTGATCAGCAAACCAGTATGTGTATTTGAACTCGGTGTGTGAGTTAAACTAATTGCTTCCGCATGTTTACAAGACTTGTTTTGTAATAACAATGACTCTGTGGTGATGTAACCTATTTGCGAATGTATGTGAAATGTTGTAACGTATGATATGTTATGTTGAATTACTATGATCTTGGTTGTATGCAAGTTGGTTTGAAATCCTTCAAGATTTCGGTTGACTACCGGGTTTATATGGGCTCAAGTTCGAGAATTTGATCATTTCGGCGATTGTTTTTGTACTTGTGCTCTTATAAATTGGTTAGTTCTATGACATTTTATGAACCCAACAGGAGCCCCCGAGCCCCTGGGTGATTCGGGTAGAATCGTCTGGGGGGTTCGTCTTGATGGCGGGTGTGCGTGAGCGCACCTGAGGGTGTAGCCCCCGAGCCCCTGGGCAATTCGGGTAGAATTGTCTGGGGGGTTTCGTGTTGCCAACGGGGGGGGGGGTTGGTTTCAACAGCAGGTGCGAGCGAGCGCTCCCATGGGTGTAGCCCCCGAGCCCCTGGATGATTCGAGTAGAATCGCCTACGAGGTTTTGTCAGCGGGCGTGTGTGTGCATGTGCACCTTGGTGGGCATAGCCTCCTCTTCCCAGTTTCTGATCCAATGTTTCTAGGAGCATGGACCTAGGTGTTTGGAGGCATAGCCAAAGGATCGGGTGAGTTTGGGGTCACAGACCCGTGCGTTGGGCACAGCTAAGGCATAGCTGAAGGATCGGGTGAGTTTGGGGTCATGGACCCGTGCGTCTGGTGTAGCCGAGGGACAGCTAAGGGATTAGGGACGTGGACCCACGGATCCAGGTGTCAGGTGTAGCTGAGGCGTAGCCATGAGATCAGGTGAGTTAGGGGCCGCGGACCTGTGCGTCGGGTGCAGCCAAGGGATTAGGCGAGGCGGACTCACGGATCTAGGCATTGGGTGTCGCTGAGGCATAGCCAAGAGATCAAGCGAGTTTGGGGTTGTGGACCCAAGCATCGGGTGTAGCTGAGGGATAGCCAAGGGATCAGGTGAGGCGGACTCGTGGATCCAAGCGTCGGGTGTAGCCAAGGCGTAGCCAAGAGATCGGGCGAGTTTGGGGTCATGGACCCATGCGTCGGGTGCAACCGAGGGATAACCAAGGGATCAGGCGAGGCAGACTCGCGGATCTAGGCATCGGGTGCAACCGAGGCGCAGCCGAGAGATCGAGCGAGTTTGGGGTCGTGGACCTGTGTGTCGGGTGCAGCCGAGGGATAGCCAAGGGATCGGGTGAGGCGGACTCACGAATCTAGGCATCGGGTGCAGCCGAGGCGTAGCTGAGAGATCAGGTGAGTTTGGGGTCGTGGACCCATGCGTCGGGTGCAGCCGAGGGACAACCAAGGGATCAGGCAAGGCGGACTCATGGATCCAGGTGTCGGGTGCAGCCGAGGCGTAGCCAAGAAATCGAGCGAGTTTGGGGTCACGAATCTGTGCATCGTCGTGCCATGCCCCTAAGCCCCCATTGGGCTCAGTAGGGGTCGGTTGTGTTTCATGCATTACCCCATCCGTGGTTTCCGTAATCGAACGGGCTAAGCTAACGTCGCTTGCCTTGATGGCTCGAGTGACGCGCTCGGTGAGCTCGCTAATGGGCACATTCGAGTGAAATCTGGGTCCATCATTCATGACGGGGTCGGCATAGCCCTCATGTGGCATTCCACTGCTCCTTGACCCATGTCCCAGTAGATGCCTGGGTCATTCTGAAGACTGACCCAGGTGGCTCGCTGGCCTTCCCTCGATGGAGATTCTGTGGGCATGGCTCTAGGTTAGGTTCAAACAAGAAGGTTGAGATGACCCTGTCTGCTTCGGAGCAGATTGAGCGAGGGCCGCTAGAGCTCATCTACATTTTCTCCCCTAGCTCTGTTTGATGCAAGGTGGCCTTGAGCCCTTCGTGGGCCGACCTTCAAACCCTGGTCGGTCGTTGCTCATGTTGAATGAGGCAACTACCGCTTTGCGACGCAACATGAAGCGTTGTGATGCATCAACTGCATATGCGATGCTTTAGATTCATGGGATGAATGAAAGAATGCATGCATGGATGAATGTGTTAATGCATGTATGAGTAGTGATGAAAGAATGATTATGTAAAATAAAGGAAATAAATGAAATAAAAGGTTTTGGTAAAGTTACCTTGATGACTCGAGTGATGGGTTTGAGGAGCTCGCATCGGATATGTTCGATCGGGACCCATGTCCATCGTTCATGATGGAGATGGCATAGCCCACATGGGGCATCCCGCTGCTCCTTACCTGTCCCTTGGTGTTCCCCTGAGCTGTCCAATCGACTCAGGAGGCATGTTGGTCTCCCTTGATGGAGGTTCCGTCATTGGGCCCTTCCAGGTCCTGCCTGGGAACACGGAGAGCCATCTACGCATGGCTGTGCTTTGTTTCCCACACCCGATGTGCAATAGTGCTGGGCCATGCCTAGGCCATGTCCGACTGACTAGGCACTGTCTCATTGAGCAGGGCGCATCCCATTGGTCAGGACATGTCCTATCGCATTCCCATCTGCATTGAATAGGGGAAGGGAGAGGGTTTTTCGCCCCAACCCTTCGCCTTTCTCCAACTGCTATGTCTTCTCTTTAAATAGGGGAAGGGAGAGGGGAACTCATAGATCTGTTCATGAGTCTGGAGCATAATGTCAAGTTGGAGGTCATCCAATGTAGATGAGACGGTGTTGGTCGCCTTCACCGAGAAGGGGCTGCTTTCACCGAAGGAGGTGGCACACTAGAGGGTGCTGCTTCCATCGAAGGAGGTAGTGCACTGGAGGGTGTTGTATGTCACTGGGTTCGTCACTGTCTGTGAGGCCTTCATTAGGATGGAGCCGCACGTGGATTCCTTCTGGCGAATCTTCTCTAGGCAAGCCTTGTCAGAGGGGAAGCCGCCCAGGACTGCGCTGGTGGGGGGTTTTGCCCTTGTGGCTGCTCAGGTCGTCCAGTTCATAAAGTTTGATGAGACATCCTCCAGCCATGGCAGACATACTTCGGTGGGTAGTGTCCCCATCTAGGAACTGCCCCATCTGCATGAGAAAGTCCGGAGCTCCATGTTCTTTTGCTAAGCATCTATAGCTTGCTGCTTCGGCATTTGCCTTTGGCATGTGTCATGGCCTTACTTTTGGTGGGTGGTTGGGCCTAGACCCTAGTAGTAGTTATGTCTGGCAGCTCGCGCCATCGGCCAATGCCGCCGGGCGGCCACAGTAGCATTCAGAGTAGAAGTGGTTAGCAAATATAACCGTTTAAGTTCGTGGGGGAGCCCCCGTGTGAATAGTTTTTGTATTCATTAATACATCACTTACTTTTTGTGATGAAATCACCTTGTAAGGGGAAGCTGGTCCCATCCGTTTCCTTGTGTTCAGCCTAGCATAACTTTGTTTTCATCATTTCTTTTTCGCACCTGCCCATTCGTTTTGTAGGCTACAACTTTAAGAACCCAGGCATGGCCCGTGAGGCTCGGCTGCTCGTAACCATAGGTCATGGCGGGGTGCGATCAGTCGGGAGTTAAAACAAAGTTGCGTAGGGTAATCAAAGGAATGGAATGCCCTTTCGCTTGGGCGACATCCTTTTGTTCACACAAAAAGTACCCTTTCATTCAGGTAAAAAGTATTTACTATATGGTAGTAAAAAACAGACATCGAGTAGGTATCGCACCCGTGTGGAGCCCCAGAGCGACTCGGGCCAAAGTGTTCGGGCTGGGGTGCTTGTAGGAGCAAACATTGAATGAAAGAAAGTGGTAAGACCGAATCTTTAGAGGAAGAAATGGTGTAACTGTTCGATGTTCCCAGTGTTGGTGAGAATGTTGCCATTGTTGTCCTTTAGTCGGTAGGTGCCCGATCGGATCACTTCGGTTATCATGTAGGGTCCTTCCCATGGCAGAGAGAGCCTGTGCTTCTCCTTCATTGATTGGGTCCTCCGGAGTATGAGATCACCGACCTCGAGGGTCCTCCCCCTGATCTTCCTTTCATGGTACCTACCGAGAGTCAGTTGCTAGCGAGTGGAGCGAATGACGGTCATCTCACGGGCCTCCTCGAGCAAGTCGACCATGTCTTGTTGAGCCTCCATGGCTCGGTCGCGGTCGAAGGCCTTCACTCTTGGGGCACCATGGTCGAGGTCTGAGGGCAACACTGCATCTGCTCCATAGGCCAGGAAGAAGGGTGTGAACCCTATGGATTAGTTTGGGGTCATTCTTATGCTCCAGAGGATTACTGGGACCTCTGTGACCCATCGCCTAGCATACTTGTTGAGCTGGTCGAAGATGCGTGGCTTAAGTCCTTGGAGGACCATACCGTTGGCGCGTTCGACCTAACCATTAGTACGTGGATGTTTGACCGAGGGCCCAGTCGATCCTGATGTCGTATCCATCACAAAAGTCCAGGAACTTCTTCCCAGTGAAGTTAGTTCCATGGTCTGTGATGATATAGTTAGGAACACTGAATTGGTAGATGATTTCGAGGAAGAACTTGACCGCCTCTTCCGAGTAGATGCTGGTGATGGGCTTCGCCTCTATCCACTTGGTGAATTTGTCGACTGCAACGAGAAGGTGAGTGAAGCCGCCTAGGCCATTTTTGAGGGGTCCTACCATGTCGAGGCCCCAGACAGCGAATGGCCAGGTGATGGGGATGGTTTGGAGCTCCTGTGCCGGCAAATGTGTTTGTCGAGCATAGAACTGATATCCCTCACACCTACGGATGACCTCCTCTACATCTCATAGCACGGTGGGCCAGTATAAACCTTAGCGAAAGGCTTTTCTGACCAGTGACCTTGGGGCCATGTGATGTTCACAGATTTTGGCGTGGACTTCGAGGAGGACCTATTTCCCTTGGTCAGAAGGGATGCACTTCATGAGTACTCCCGATGGACTTCATTTGTAAAGTTCGTCATTGAGCGCGATGAACGTCTTGGCGCGTCGAGCGATCCATCGTGCTTCAGTCCTTTCGGGTGGGAGAACCTCCTCGAGGAGGTAGGCGAGCAGCGGCGTTTACCAGTCAACTTGATCAAGTGCTACCATGGTGACGTCGATGGGTGACATTGTCGCGGAGGCACCTAGGTTAGAGCCCCCAGGCATCGGGTTGGTATCGGAGCATGTCTGGATTAGACTTTCTAGGATATGGGCAGATGACTCATGGAGGTCGTTGATGAAGACGCCATCCGGAGTTGGAGCCCGCCTAGTAGCCAATTTCATGAGGAAATCAGTAGCATCATTGACCTTTTGGGGGACATGATGCAGTTTGATCCCTAGGAATTTGTCCTCAAGCTTGTGCACCTCCTAGCAGTATGTTGTAATGAGGGGGCTTTTGCAAGAGGACTCCTTCATGACTTGGTCGACGACCAACTCCGAGTCATTGTGGACGTAAAGCCGCATGGCACCGAGCTCAATGGTGATGCAGAGTCCATTGACGAGGGCCTCATATTCTGTAGCATTGTTTGAGGCTGAAAAGTGGAGGCAGATCATGTAGCAGAGCCTGCTCCCCTCTGGGGAGATCAGAACCACTCCATCCCTTGAGTTGGGCCCCATCACAGACCTGTCGAAGTACATCGTCCATTACTCGTGGGTGACATCTGGGGTCAGGAGCTGGACCTCCATCCATTCGGTGACAAAGTCTGTGAGAGCCTGAGACTTGATAGCAGTACGGGCGGTATACCTGATGTCGTGGCCCATTAGCTCAAGTGCCCATTTGGAGATTCATCCCACGGCATCACAGTTGTGGATGATGTCTCCGAGCGAGTATGAGGTGACAACTGAGACTTTGTAGTCGGTGAAGTAGTGCATGAGCTTCTAGGTCGCCATCAGCACAGCGTACAGAAGTTTTTGCACCTAGGGGTGTTGGACCTTAGCATCGGTGAGTACCTCCCTGTCAAAGTATATGGGTCGTTGGACCTTAAGGTGGTGTCCTGGCTCCTCTCTTTTGACGATTAGGGTGGCGCTCACCATGTGGTTGCTTGCCGCGATGTAGAGGAGGAGGGGTTCTCCCTGTTCAGGAGCGACGAGGATTGGGGCTGATGTTAATGATGTTTTGAGGCTCTCCAAAGCCTGTTGTGCTTCCTCAGTCCAGATGAATGTGTCTATCTTCTTGAGAAGTTTGTAGAGAGGTATTCCCTGCTCGCCTAGCCGAGAGCTGAACTGGCTCAGGGAGGCTAAACAGCCGGTGAGCCTTTGTACGCTTTTAATGTTGGGTATAGGCCCATGTTGGAGATGGCCATGATTTTCTCGGGGTTGTCCTCGATGCCATGTTCGGACACAATGTATCCAAGCAGCTTTCCCTTCGGAACCGCGAAAACACATTTTTCGAGATTTAGTTTGATGTTGAACCTTCAAAGGTTCACGAATGTTGCGGCCAAGTTTGTGATCAGGTCGCAAGCGTGAGCCATTTTGACCACTATGTCATCAACATAGATGGCGATGGTTGGTTTTGGCCGGTCAACCTGATCAGGTTGGTCGAGCGGGTCAATTTGGTCGACGAAGCATTGCTGCATGCACCATTGATAGGTGGCGCCAACATTCTTTAGACTGAAAGGCAAGGTTATGTAGTAGTACAAACCATACAGGGTGGTGAAAGAGATTGCAAGCTGGTTGGACTCCTTCATCACGATCTGGTGATAGCCTAAGTAGGCATCCAGAAAAGAGAGGATTTCGCATCCCGAGGTGGAGTCGACTATCTAGTCTATGCATGCCAAAGGAAAATGATCCTTTGGACACGCCTTGTTGAGGCCAGTATAATCAACACACATTCTCCATTTCTCGGTCTTCTTTTTAATAAGAATAGGATTAGCAAGCTAGTCAGAGTGGTATACCTCTTTGATGAATCTGACTGGTAGGAGTTTGGCAACCTCCTCGCCTATGGCCCTGTGCCTCTCGTCGTCAAAGCGACGTAGGCGCTACTTGGTGGGCTTCGAGCCCGGGATGAGGCACAGTGCATGCTCGGTGACCTCCCGTGGTATGCCCGGCATGTCAGAAGGCTTCCATGCAAAGACATCATGATTGGCACGTAGGAAGTCAACGAGCTCGCATTCTTATTTTGCCGAGAGCTAGGTCTTGATCTGCACCGTCTTGGTTGGATCAGTGGAGTCAATCCCCATCGCCTTGGTTTCTTCGCTCGGGCGGAAGGCAGTCAAAGAGGTCAGCTTGTTGGAGTCCGGGACCACTGGAGTCGATGATTCTCTGAGCTGAGGAAGCTTGGCAGAGTTGATGATGGTGGTGGCGAGCTCGAAGTGCTCATGGTCACACGTGAAGGCATGCAAGAAGGTGCTACCACTGGTGATGATGTCATTTGGTCCCAGCATCTTCATCTTGAGGTAGGTGTAGTTGGGGATCACCATGAACTTGGCGTAGTACGGCCACCCCAAGATGGCATGGTAGGACCCAGTCACCACCTTGAAGGTGAGGACCTCTGAGCGGAAGTTGGCTTGGTTGCTGAACATGATAGGTAGGTCGATCTGCCCAAGCGGGTACGTCTGTGTCCCTAGGATCACGCTATGGAAGGGAGAGCCCGCTAGACAGAGCTCCGACCAGGGGATGCGCATGGCGTCGAGGGTGTCAACGTAGAGGATGTTGAGGCCGCTGCCTCCATCCATCAGCACCTTGGTGAGGTGCTTCTTGCGGACAATGGGGTCGATGATGAGTGGGTAGTGCCCTAGTCTAGCAACTTGGGAGGGATAGTCCCTCTGATCGAAGGTGATTGGACATTCTGACTAGCTAAGGAAGGAGGGGACATCCGTCTCGATGGCGCATGCCTCTCTGTAGCATACCTTGTGCTGACGCTTGGAGTGGATGGCATTAGATCCTCCAAAGATCATGATGCATTCCTCGGGATTAGGAAAGTCATCCCCATCCTTGCCCGCCTTGCCACCTTTGTTGGCTGCTACCTCCTTGCCCTATCCTTCTTTCAGCCCACTGGCCGGTCGAAGAAAGTGCTTGAGGAGCTCGCAGTCCTTATAGAGGTGCTTGACAGGGTAGGTGTGGTTGGTGCAGGGGCTCTCCATGAGCTTGTCGAAGTGGTTGGGCAGGCCCTGCTGGGGCTGCTTGCTTATACGATTGGCCATGGCGACCAACCCAGAGTCGGCCGATCGGCGCTAATCCTTCTTGTTCTTTTTGCTCCTCTGCATGGAGGGGCCTTCATCTTGATCTTCTCGCTTGGCCTTGCCCTTGTCCCAGCCTCCGTTGAAGACCGCTCTAACTGCCTCCTCGCTAGAGGCATGGTTCATGGCGATGTCGAGTAGGTCATGGGTGGTATGGGGCTTTAGGCAGCCAAGCTTGTGGATCAAGGACTCATAGGTTGTCCTGGAGAGGAACACGCTGATGACATCCACGTCGACGACATCAAGAAGGGAGTTGCCCTGCTTTGAGAACCTATGAATGTAATCCCGTAGGGACTTGTTCGGCTCCTGTTGGCAACTCTTGAGGTCCCAGGAATTCCCAGGACAGACGTACATCCCCTTGAAGTTCCTGACGAAGACTCTCTTGAGGTCCGCCTAGTCGAGGATGCTGCCAGGCAGGAGGAATTTGAGCCATGCTTGAACATGCTCCCCCACATAGATGGGGAGGTACTGAATGATGAAATGGTCATCATCCGCTCCATCGGCTCTATAGGTGAGCTAGAAGTCTTCGAGCCATATATCGAGGTTTGTCTCCCTGGTATACTTAGCGATGTTGGCAGGCGGTCGGAAGCGCTGTGGGAACGGCGCTCTCTAAATACGTCAGCCAAAAGCCCATGGTCCCAGGCCATCCGGGCTGGGACTTCGGTCATTTGGCTAGCGACAATGCCTGGGGTGCGTTTCACTGCTCCTCTCGATGGTCCAGTGGGGGCCTGTGTTGTCTATTCTCGCCACCGCTCGATGGACGTCATCGTCATCTTAGGCCTGACGCTAGTTGTCGATGATGCTGGGAGCATCTCGGTTCAGACCAAAGCGTTCGCGCACTGGCGGTCTGTGTGAAGCAGGCGCTAGGTCCGGCCGTGGTGCAGCTACGGCCTCCAGTGCCGCACTCGGCGGCTATAGCAGTGAGTGGATGGAGCGACTGGACTGGTACACCCCCATTCCCCTAGTGGGGAAACAGGCCGCGAGTCGGTGTCGCGGCATGGAGCTCTCCGCCTATTGAACGGTGGTAGCTTTCACCAGTGCCTGGAGGTTCTGATGTACCACTTGTTCCTAGGGGTCAATAGGCTTGGGAAGGCCATGGAGAAGCATCGTTGTGGTGGGGATGTTCTAGCTAGTCTGAGTGAATTATGGGGGGTCATTTCCCCATCCATGATGTTGCGATGGACCTGGCGGGTGTGACCTTGGGCGCTGCTCGCCGGGTCATGCACGCATGGCGCGGTGTGTTGTTTCGAGTGCGCCACCGTAGGTGGTGGCTGGTTCTGCCACCTTTGTCATAGCTCCTCGCCGTGCTCCCGTGCACATGCGAGGGCTTCCGCACGAGGGTTCGGAGGGGTGTGTGTCTACAGAGACTCCACCACCACCGATGGCTATCCTAGAGTGTCTGCCATAGCGCACTCTTGGGATACAGGGTGGCTAGGCACCATGTCGCCGATGCTGGAGTCGTTGCTCACAAACTCGTCATCCACGAGGTCATGGAAAGAGGTGGGAGCGTAGCTTGCCATCCCCATGAATTTAGATGTGAGAGGGGGTGGCATCAGCATTTTTTAGAGCCTCCGAGCGTACGCATCCGTGGGAGACGTGAGGCCATAGGGGAACCAATCACATGGTGGTTGTGGTGCAGACAATGGGGTCCCCCTGGATAATCGGTGGAAGACAGTAAAAAGCGAGTAAAGAACAAAGCGTACATTACTCACAGCGGGGTCTGAGCCCAATGTGGACTCAGAGCAAAGCACAGACACCTCATCATTGAGGTCGCTGGGCTGCTCAGAGACAATGGAGGACATTCCTCCACCAACGGGTGCTGGGGCTGGTGCCTCCTCACGAAGGCGAAGCACGCCGAGCCGATCGGCGACGAAGTCTAGGCTTCCGAAGAGGAAGGCCTGGGATGGTTCGAAGACAAGAGAAACCCACATCCCAATGGGTGGGAGCATGGGAAACTCTAGCGAGCCAAAGTGAGTTTTATCGCTTGAGCCCGTTGTGTTGGAGATGGCAGAAAGGTGCGCCATTCGATGACCAAAAGCATGAATGTATGGCGTCCTCTCCACGGATGACATCAACTGTTGGTGTAGAAAGTGACCAACACATAACTATTTATAGTTTTGTCATACATTATGATCGGAGGTGGCCTAGCACTCAATGACACATGGTTTATACTGGTTTAGGCAACGTGTCCTACATCTAGTTTGAGTCGGTCAGTGACTTTATTCCTGAGCCCAGGTGCTCAAAGTTTGCTGTGGGGTTACAAACGAGTAGGAGTAAGATGGGGGTGCAAGAGGTCCGGTCGGACTCTGGTCAAAGTGCCGAGAGTGACGGAAGCTCCTACGTGCGTATGCTCAGTGTAGCTTTAGAGCCTTTGAGTTCTAAAGTCTAGCAGAGGGAGTTGGAGTGAATCGTGTGTTGTTGTTGTATCGATCGTCTGCCAATCGAGTCGTTCTCTTTTTGGAGAGAGCACATCCCCTTTTATAGATGAAGGGGATGGCCTTACAAGTGAGAGAGATAGTGTGCTACTAAGTCTTGTTGCCCATGCCGTTGGGTACAAGATGATTATAGGCGTCCACAATACTGTTGATGTCAGACTCATGTGGGAGGTTTTACTGTGTTTCACAGGTATGGCAAATGCCGACACCCACAACACTATGGATGCCTAGATGCATGTGGGGGGCCTTACCGTGTTTGCCTAGTATGGGAATTAATGGTGCCCATAATACTATAGGGCAAATGTCGACGCCCTCAACACTGTTTGGGTTCTAACATGTCTGGAAGGTTGCAGAGCACCCTTCTGATATGGTATGACAGTATTGTCCTATAGGCGTACAGGGTATGGTCCTTGGTACTATGGTTGTCTCAAGTGTCCTACCTTGCTCTGCTTGTTTCCTAGGCCCTTACCGGCCGGGCGTCCCCAGTTGGCTCCGATTGCGCCGGTCGGAGAAGAGCTATGAGCAGGGGTTCGGTGTATCCCCGGTTGGAGACACGGGTCGGAGTCGGAGCGTGGAGGTGGGTGTTGGCTAGGCCTTTTGGTTGGAGTGGGAGATTTTGGCCAGGCCTCTGGTCGGAGAAGTGGGTCGGAGTCGAAAGCGAGCGTTGTTCCTCCTTGGCCAGGCCTCCCGGTTAGAGAGGCAGGCCAGAATCAGAAGCGAGTGATGCTCCTCCTCGACCAGGCTTTCTGGCCAGAGACTGGATCGCCCTTCTGGCATGTCGTTAGGTTCCTGGGCTGGCCCAGGAGTTATGCATCATTTGCAACGTCATTTGCTAGGCTAAGCTTTTGCTGGGGAGTAGGCCCATTAGGGATCCTGAGTTTTATGAACCTGATAGGTAGCAAACCCCCACTCATGGAAGTGCATGAACGAGATGGCATAGCCATTGAGTAGTGATGACACATCCTCCTTATCGAGCAGCATCCACTCCTCGACCGCGGTCCGTGCACAGAGAAGACCACGGCAGACAAGGCCCTCCATGCGCTGGAGGGTGATGTCAGAGCGGCACCATGGATCCATTGGAATATGGGGGCGGGTGGATGAGAGTTCTATGGCGGCTAGGACGTGGAGGTAGGAAAAAGTGGGTGATTGGCGGTGGAGGTTGCAGATGCGAAGGCAAAGAGGCAAAGTATGAAACCCTAGGGGCGAACCCTTTGGTTCTATAGGGGCGACGGATGTGAGGAAACCAACCGTCCACCTAGACCTCTGTGCCTGCCACAATCTGCCATAACGTCATGTCGCTAGATATGCGCGCGCAATCCCTATCCTTTCCTTTGGGAAACTCACCGGACGTTTCGCCTCCCTGGGTGGACCGAGACTCGTTACGAGTAAGAGGAATACGGATAAAAAATGTCTCAATGGCCTGTAGGGGCCCAGGAGTTTGATGGTTGGCCCATCAATGGGTTCGACAGCCACTCCAAGCACCCCTACGATAAGGGATGGAAAGGAATGGGCCCCACAAGTGGTCAATACCTAGGCGTGTGAATGCCATGGGCATCTTGGCCCACGATCGAGTCTCAACTAGGCTGGCCCTTACCGAATCCCCGTGAATGGGATGCCAGGATTCCAATCGAACCATCCAGTTAGCAAACCACTAAATCTCATAGCCATACTCGTGAAGGGTCCGACCTCGGCAAGGGGAAGTCACCTTTCCCTGAGACACACCATGGGCAATAAAGGAAAGCCAGGACCTTTAGGGTCCTCCCTATCAGAAACCCCCCCTAGGTGATTCTATCTGAATCACCCAAGGGCTTGGGGGCCACACTCATTGGGTGCGCTCGCACGCACCCACTGGCAAGTCAAAACCCCCCAGGTGATTCTATCTGAATCACCCAGGGGCTCAGGGGCTACACCCACTGGGTGCGCTCGCGTGCACCCACTGGCAAGTTGAAAAATCCCCTAGGTGATTCTACCTAAATCACCCAAGGGCTCGGGGGCTACTGTCGTGGACCAAATACTAGGGTACCCGAAGAGGAGGAGCTAATAACTATCAACGGTGATTCATCTGAACACACAAGAACATGACTATGCCTCTCACCACCTCATCCGACCCCTAAGGGTTGGCTCTGCCTTGTTCGACCCCCGAGGATTGGTTCTGCCTCGTTCGACCCCTGAGGGCTAGTTCCGCCTCGCCCGATGTCTAAGGGCTGGCTCCATCTCGCCCGACATCTGAGGGCTGGCTCTGTCTCACCCGATGTCTAAGGGCTGGCTCCATCTCGCCCGACGTCTGAGGGCTAGCTCTATCTCGCCTGACGTCTGAGAGCTGGCTTTGTCTTGCCTGATGTCCAAGGGCTGGCTCTATCTAGCTCGACGTCTGAGGGCTGGCTCCACCTCACCCGACGTCTGAGGCGCTCGACGTCTAAGGGTTGGCGCCGCCTCGCCCGACCCCTCGGACATGGTTCCTAACGGAAGCTCATGCCATCGCTAACCACTACGAGCCTAAAGTCAAACTTCTAGCACCATGCAGGGAGCGGTCACGTCTCAGCATGACCCGTCTCCATGACATGTCATTCTAGAGGACTCACATCACCCACAGTGACGGACGCGTGGCCACTATGTTGCCCAATCCCTGTACGACCGTTGACCAGCACGCTGGATTACCGCACTGTCTGCCAGGATGGAGCGAGACGTTACGACCCACTAACAAGCGCCAGGGCATGGTAGTGTCAGCGGATAGGCGCTCGGTGTGGGGCTATCCCTGTCACCACCTACCATGTTAGTGGATCACCGCACCATCCGTTAAGACGGAGTGGGATGTTGTGACCCACTGACAGACATCGGGGCATGGCAGTGTCAGCGGATAGGCGCCCGACATGGGGCTATCCCTGTCGCTGCCTGCCATGTCAGTGGGGCCTGCATGGAGGAAAAGAAAGGCCGGCAACCTTGATGGACTTCCTCCGCCTCTCTTCTCCTATCTTCTCCCATTTTGTAACCTATGATTTCCCTTGGCCTATAAAAGGGAAAGCAAGGCATCCCACTAAGGGACATTGGTTCAACTCACAACACACTGCACAACAGTAGAACCGCTAACATCAAACCTCAAACACATAGCTGAGTAGCGATCGAGCTCTCAGCACCCAGTCGATCTTTCCATCAGAGACTTGGGACCCATCCCTCTCTCACCCATTTTTAACCCCTACGATGAACTTTTCAGTGCTAGTAACATGAACAGCAGCCACAAACTGGACATAGGGACATTTTGCCTAAACCAGTATAAACCTTGTGTCTTCTTAGCACACCATCTGAGCCAGACACGCAACAATACAAATTTACTCATTGGTGTTTACTCAAAACACCGACACCAATTGTATGGATGAGGTTCATGCAATACCTCTTAGCCGCCGAACCACCAAGTGTTGGTCAACACAACGGGGATGTAGTGTAACAGAACTGACCAAATCATAAGAACGTAAGTACAAAAATAATCATCGAAGTGATCAAATTCCTGTACTTAAGCTCCCATAATCCCGGTAGTCCGGAAATCACGAAGGATTTCAACCAACTCTCAACATGCAAACCAAGACTGTAGTGATTCAACACAACACATCATTCGTTACAACAATTCACAAGTAGCATTCAAATACATCCATCAGAGTTCAAATAAAATATTACAAACCAAGTTCAAATTTGCGGAAGCAACATAGTTTAGTACATAACTTCATAGTTTCAAATACATTGTCAGGTCTGAGTCATGTCCCACAAAAGCATCATCAGGTACGAGAACTAGGAGAGACCACGCCCAACGGTCTAGTCTTCATCCCCAGCCGGGAGAAGGCAATACTTACAGCAACCAAAGTAGAATTGGTCATCTACAACAGGTGGGAGATAAACCCTAAGTACGAGAAGGTACTCAGCTAGACTTACCCGTCAAAACTAGAAATAAAGGACACCAAGGGTCATGCAAGGCTTATGAGGTGGGCTAGCTCAACACAGTTGCATAAAAGAGCTTATGAATATAGTGACCAATTAAAACTTAGCATCAAGCTTATCATCATTTACCTGTCCACTATATTAGCACCTGTACTAGAGCACTTACTTATTAGGAGCAAACAATATTAACCATAGCAGGTATAATGAGGCTGTCATCATCATTTCTGAACCATCATGTTATTTAGTGTATCTACTTTGGAGATAAGCCCCTCAAGTTCTCACTAACCGGGAGAGACGGCGGCTCGAATCAAATTACAACTCGGCTGAGGGGGTATTCCTAACTCTCACCCTGGCATACTATGCAAGGGTAGCCGTGGGTCACCTTTGGGAAACTCAGGAACCAAATTCGCGGGTTTGATCAGCGCCAGCACTCTCAGGGATTACCCTTCTACCAGGACGATCAGGACTTTTAAATCACCTGCCCTTGGACTCACGCCTATGGCTCCCTTCTTAGGCGCACTTTATACTTATCGACTCCTGGCCTGAGGTGAGCTACTCGGCTTCGTGGTCGGTCTTCGGACACGGCCAACTAAGAGAGAGGCATGCGTTCAACATGAACAAGAAAGGCTCCAAGATTTAGTTCTTAAGCGACACAGACGGAGTCACTGCAAACCGGCAAGCCTCTGCCTGGTCTTCAATTCAAATTAATATAGGTTCTTTTTCACGATAGCAAATATAGCCAACCGTGCCACATGTATATTCCTATATCTCACAAGTGACAGGAAATCACCCGACTTCTACCGCGTTTAAGCAGGGCGAAGCACTACATGAACCTGAGCTACATAGGATTCAGGATATCAATATCTAGACAAGGATTGGATAACCAATGCAGCAAATGTTTGCATCCAACACCTAAACTTAATGCAACAATATATATATGTAACAATAATACTTTAACTGCATTTCCAAAATTAGGAGGCTTAATATGCTCTAGGGCTTGCCTTTCACAAAGTTGCATGGACAGTGATCCGGACACTCAACGGCGACCTCGTCTGGCACTTCTCCCGAGGGCTGCACCTCCTGAATCTCTGATGTTGGCTGCAACTGCTCCCCGCTCGGTTCCTCGAATTCCAGCAGTGTCACACCTTCTAGTACACCTATTGTATGCTGATGCACAAGATAAATATCATGGATGCATAAGAAATGACATGATGCTCATGATGAATGGATCACAGTAAGTGTTTAACGAAACATCACTGGACACTCGTTTACCGATTAAGAATAGCTCTATTCAAATCACTTTAAAGCATGTATCTAACTCAACTTGAAGAACAAGATCAACTTACCTAACTTGCATAACCTAAGATAAAGATGCTCATCTTCAGTTAAAGGCTTAACACCTAGGAACATTACCACAAGCTTAGGAATAGTAAAGGCATACTTAAATCAAAGTTAAGGTTTTACATGCAAACGAGTAGTTCCTTAATTCGATTATAACCAGAGTTCTATAAATGCAAATGACTTGCAAGAGGATATTCTGGAAAGCTTATGAAATTCTCTACAAATCATTTATAAACATCAAAGCATAATTCTTACGTTAACCAAATTGAATTAAAGTAAACCTAGAATCTGTCCATAAATGATAGGTTTACTAAATTAATTATTTAGTGATGATGCAAAAGCGTAATTGGACCAAACCAAGTTTACCAACTTGTTGTGTATACTAGAGAAACATCAGAAAGTATAGTGCCAACTCCTAAATAAATTATTTAATGCCCTTTTCTAATTTATTTAGTTAATTAGGTGATTAAAGCAATATATAGTAAAACTGTTTAGAAAAATCTACAAAAATTACAGTAGCTATCTCATGCTTCACATAGACTACCATAAAAATTTCAAAGCAATTGGACAAGCAGAACTTGCTGTATCCAAAATAATAGAGGGCATGTCTATTTCTAGCATAATTAGGAAACCCTATTGAAAAGTGTCAAGCAATAGATTTCTTATTTTTCCTAGTATCATTCTAGCATAAGAATAACACTCACCAAATTTTACCTTTACTGGATCTATAGAAAAATTATGAAAATTCACACAAGATCCATCCATGCAAACAAGAGAATTTTCTAACTCCTACATACAGTGTCCAAAATGTATGAAAATTTAACTACAAGCTATTCATGATATGAGCAGTACACCATAAAAATTTCATGCCATTTAGAGCTACATAGAAAAAGATATAATTACCCCTATTTCCTTCATGATTAAAAGAGATCATTAGCAACTCCATTTTTCATAACAGAACATGGCATAGAATATATTTTTAATATAAACTAGACATTATCATGAACTCAACAAAATTAGAACCACATCATTTGAATCTACCAACTAGGAGATACATATTTTTGAATCTATACACAAATCTGTGAAAAGAATAAAACAAAACAATTTTTGAAACCCTAACTCTACTGCTGGGCTAGCCCGAAGGACACGGCGGCCCACCATGCAAGCGCTGGCACAGCCTAGACTCAGCGCGGCCAAGGACTCACTCCCGCCTCCGCTTCAGTGACTGACAAAGGGACCCACGCAATAGAGAGACAGACAGGGGAGGAAGAAATGACGGTGGCGCAACTCGTCGCCGGTGACATCTCCGGTGAGTCCATCGGTGCTACGGTGTTCGCCTGACCCATGCGCATCTAGCGGTGCCATCAATTTTGGCTATTACCGTAGCTAGAGGGGGTGGTGATGACCATGGTGGCGCACGGCCATGGCTTGGGTGGCTCCGGCGAGACGACGGCGTCATGGCCCTAGTGGGTGACCCTACGAGCCTCAGTAGCATTCACAGGACCTAGCGCAAAGGAGAGAGGGGATGGGAAGGCTGCGGTGGCAGTTGGCCACATGGAGCGCCAACTCCGGCGAGGTCCTGCCATGGCGGCGGTGGAAGAAATGGCGAATACGCCCTTACCAAGCCTCAAACGACCTGACAGAAAGGTGGAGGTGGTAGAGGAGATCACGGCGAAGCTAGGGGCAAGATGGCCGACGCGTTTTTGCAATGGCGAGCGTGCAAGGCGACGACGACGCTCGGTCAGAAATGGAGAAGCTACTATGGCTTGTCGCTGCGCGCGGTGGAGGCGAAGGAGTGCAAATGGAGCAGACAACTCGGTTGTAACACCTCGGGTGTTAGCCTTGCATAACTTGACTTGCATAACATGAGCATGAGCATCAAGCATTCATAAATCATCAATTTCAACTGAAACATTTGATCGAAACATATGAAACATTACTTGTTATCTCGTGTTTCTTAGAACATATGCATATGATCATGTGCAAATGGATGCAAGTGGGTAATGTTGGTCACTAAAACACCTTAGCTATACTTAGGTTAACAAAAGGAACCTTGTTTAGGAAGGCCACATTTCATGATCCCGCACTTAAGTGATATTTCATGTGTTGACCTGAATAGCTATATGAGTGACTACTACATGAAATGCTTAAATGACCTTGCAAATTGTTTTAACATGCTTAGAGTATCATCATGAACAACTTTGGTATTTAGTGCTAGGGCTAGTTTGGTCATTTAGCCATGGTTTGAATGTGTATCATGATTTCAAAGTGACATGTTTGACTAAAGTTGAACTAGGTGTTAGGGACCTTGCATGGAGGGGTTCACTAAAGCAAAGTTGTAGTGTTTGACATAAGGAACAACTTTTATTTTTATGTCATGGACTGATTTAGCTTCTAACATGTTTGAATTGGACTCACAAGAATCATCAAAATCCTGATTTCAACACTTAACGAAATTGGCTAAGTCGTGGGTCACTGACCGACTGACGGGCTCACTTTGGAGATGATTTTTCTCAGTTTTGGTTGCGAATTAGCACGAGATCATTGAACAACATTTGTAGATGGTACTTAAGTCTACAAAATTTATTCAGGAGGTTTGCACGAAGGAGCCATGGATTTGCAGATAAATCAACGAGAAAACACGCTGTTAGGCGTCCCGTTCGCGTCTGAACCAACTGAATCGGCCGGCACAGTGGCCGACCGGCGTTAGAGCAGAGCCGCCGCGTGGAGTTCACGACGGCCGCGCGTCACCAACGCTCTGTCCGCGCAGGCCACGACATGCCTGGGCGCACCTTCTTCACGCCAGCGTGCGCCCGCTCCATTTCCACTCGCCCACGCCAGCTCTCTCCCTCTCCAGCGCCCTCCCTCGCTCTCGCCGTAGAACTAGGCCACGCCGCCAAGCACAGCACCGCCTCCGCCGTCGCCTCGTGTGCGCTACGTCGCACCACCACCGCCTCCATCTCACCCATAGCTGCGCCACACCTCCCTCCACCCCTCGTCTTGATTTCAGCGGCTGTCACACTTCGGTGAGGGTGAATTCACCGTTTCCTTTCTCATCGGAGTTCACGGTCGCCATGGCCGCCTCCACGACAAGCTGGCCATAGCTCGGCTCATCGGCGCTTTTCCCTCGATTTTGAGCGTTAGCGTTGGGTCAGGACGTGTATTAGCCGGTGCCAAGACGTTACCGTCGTTAGTGACCCCGCCGGCGTGGAACGCGACGACCCGCGCCGCCGCATTCTAACCCCACACCTCCACCCCGCCATGGCCGCCGCCGTAGCCGCTAGCTCCGACGAGAAGGCCACCCACGTAACTCAATCGATGCGCGAAGTCGAGTAGATCACCGTGTGATGATGTCACCGCCGACGAGTTCGCCGTCGGCGAGCTCTGACCGCGCCAGCAGCATACAGCACCGCCTGCCCTGCTTCGGGTCGATGACATGTGGGGTCCCCTGACCACCGGGTCCCACCGGTCAGCGACAGCAGTGTTGTAGGCTAGTGCAAATATTCCAGTTTTCGATTTGTTTTGTTATTTTTGTATCTTTAGTTTGGTAGCTCCTAAAATTGTGAAATAAATATGGTTGTGTTCCTTAGGAAGTGTAGTATTTAGGAAAAATATGTTCTTGGCTTCAACAGTAGAAATTTTTGGAGATTTAAATAGGGATTTCAAATGTGCTTTTGAATGCATTCAAGTTTGTTTATTTTATATCTAAAGTTCCTTTGCTCCAAAAATTATGAAATTTTTGTGGTAGGCTATTCTTGTCATACATAAGCTTGGGTAAAAATTTGAGTACCAGTGCATGTGTAGATCTATAGTTATAGATTTTTCTTTTATAAATAGTTAATCCTTGCATGAATTTTTATAAATTAATTATGAGTCCAAAATTCATGAAATTTATTGGAGGTGATACTAGTACCATATGGATGTTAGGAAAAATAAGAAATCTGTTGCTTGACACTTTTCAATAGGATTTTCCATTTATGCTATTTCAAGCCTTGCTTCCTTAGCATTTTTGTATAGAATGTTCTACTTAGTAAAATGACATGAAATTTTTATAGTAGTCCTTTGATAGCATTAGTAAGGCTCTGTAAATTTTTGAGAATTTATTAAGCACATCTGCTATATATTTATTATTTAACCTAGATATCTAAATAAAATAATAAAGGCAATTTACTAAATAGTTTGGTCTTCACCATTATATCATCTTAACTGTATTTGGTATGCTGAAACTGTTGGTAGGTTCTAGGTTGTCAAATTTTGAATAATTACCTGAAGTAGAAGTGTTATTCCTTTATATTGCATGTTAAGTAGTTTCTGGACTGATTCTAGAGTGGGAAGAGTTACATGTTGAAACTGATGTAGACTGTAAAAATGGTTAATAACAAAGTTGTAGAGATTTTGATAAGCTTTCCAGAAAGTCTAGGATCACTGTTTTTGGATTTGTAAAACTCCAGTTATGAGTAAAACAAGTAGCTACTATTTGTGGCATAGTCGATGCATTGTAGAAGTAGTTAAGTAGTAATCGAGAAGAGATATGCACCTACTCAAACAACGTGATGCACTTGTTAACATATATGCATTCGTAATACTTATACCATACTCATGCATCTAGGATCGGAGGAAGAGATCACGTTGCTGGAATTCGAAGAAGCAGAGGAAGGGAACCCGCAGGAGAATCCACAAGCCCCAGCTCCCGAAGGCGTGGAGCAGAACCCTGAAGAGCTTCCGGAGTGCCCTGACCACCGCCCTACTTCCTTTCTGCGAGGCAAGCCCCGGAGCATTATAAGTCTCCCAGTAATTTACAAATATTTACTTACGTATTTATGATTGATGCATTAGGTTATAAGAGTTGAATGAAACCACTTGATGCATATACATTCCTTGTCCAGATATTAACCCTTTAACCGGTATAGGTCCAGGATCGAATATATGCTTAGCCATGCTTAGACCGGTAGAAGTCGGGTGATGTCCTGTCACCTGCGAGAGATAGGTGGATACCGGAGCACGGTTGGCTATATCTGCTATCGTGGAACAGAACCATGTGGTAAAAATAAATTGAGACCGGACGGGAAGTCGATAGAGAAGCAACAAGACATGGAGGTCTTGGGTGTGGATTTATCCCCGTCTGTGTCGATTAAGGACCGTACCGTTGTTGGCGCTTCTGACAAGATTGAACGCATGCCTCTCACTTAGCTGGCCGGATAACTCGTTCCGACTGCGAAGCCGAGTAATTCAACTCAGGCGGGGAACCGTTCTGTTGTGCGCTCCTTCCGGGGAACGATCAGACTGAGCCCAAGGGCAGGCTTGGCCTGAGCATCCTGGCATCTGGTGTTCCAGATTGTGCGGCGCGGTATGGACCCGCGAAATGTGTACCTGAGTTGTACCAAAGGTGACCTAAGACTATCGTGGCTGATAGATCTGGGTTTGTGTTAGGAATAAATTCCCAGCTGGTTAAAATCGATTCGAATCGCCATCTCTCCCGGATAGTGAGAAACTTGGCTAATCCCAACATCGTAGCAACTATATTATGAAACATGATGGTTCAAATGAATATAGAATTACAATACCTGCTATGGTTACTATTCTATGATTCTAAATAATATACCACATGTTTGGCATAGGATAGTTGCTAACCTAGAAATGGATAGTTATAATTAACTTGATAAAAGAATCACAATTGTGCAACGGTTAATTGCCTTTTTCGCAAAATGTTGTCAAGTTACGTCCACTTATACAGCCTTGCATAATCCTTGGAGTCATTTTATTTCTGGTTCATGACGGGTAAGTCTAGCTGAGTACCTTCTCGTACTCAGGGTTTATTTTCCCATTGTTGCAGATGGCACTGTGTATCATGGTTATTGCAAGAGTTGCTTCTATCCCGCTGTGGATGAGGAGTAAGCCTTGGACAGGCTTCTCTAGTAATTCCTATCCTTGCTTTTGTGGACCGTGATCTGGCTTGGCACTGTATCAAACTATGTTGGAAACTTTATCTTCGAACTTATTTGCTTCCGCTTTGTTTACCAAACTCAGTTTGTAATAACTTTTTATTCGTACTCTGATGACGAAAAGTATCTGCGAACTTTATGTAATATGTGGCATGTATGTTGAATCCTATATGATCTTGGTTGTTGTAAATCGTTTATCGAGACCCGTCGTGGTACTCGACGGACTACCGGGTTTATATGGATTCAAGTATGACAGTGCGACCGCTTGCGGATTGCCATTGTACTTGTATTCTTATAAATTGGTCGGTTCTGCGACAGCTGGTATCAGAGCAGGATTCAACGTTAATTGTCACAAGTGTATTTAAAACAAAAGTTTTTATGTTCCAAAACCCTTTTCTAGCAACTAATAGTAATTAATAGGTATTTGAAATCTAAAGTGTGCCAACGATCACTTTCCTTATGCCCAGATTAAGGACTATTAGGTGGCTATTTAAGTACTAACATGGGGGTTTTTACTTCGTCGTCCATACGGCGTGCTATAGTATGGATGCCATTCACTTGAGTGGTAATGTATGGATCAAATGCCTCTACGCCAAGGTAAGATGAGTGTATGACCGCAAGATGTGAGCGTGCGGTCGGGAAGAGTTAGCTTTGGTACGGCTATGTATGCATGCTTGCATGTGTACATGGTACGTATTTAATTGTGGGTTTAAATTATTATTGGGTAGATTGATACGGAAGTATATGTATGGGGATACATATATGAAAGTATTTATAATTACATTCTGCATATTTCATTATGGGTTTAGGGCTGAAATGAAATTTTATGCAGGTACACTAACAACGAAACATGTAGTTCGACTAGTTACGATCTATATGAGAGAACGTATGTATGCCACCGTGTCTACCGTTAGAAACAAATTTTTCCTAAGTTTGTAAGGACGTACGGAACGAGCATGCATCATGTTAAATTACCATTCACAAAACTACATGGTTCCTCCCCTTATAAAATTCTAACTCGGTTATGTAACTCTTATCCATTATGGCATTGTCTCACAAAAGGGTACATGTTGATGGTGCAGATGGCACGCACCAAGGAGACTGCTCGCAAGTCCACCAGAGGCAGAGCTCCTAGCCGTCAGCTTGCTCCACGTACCCGTCAACGTCACACGTTCCTTGGAGAGTTTGGGATGCCTACACTCTTGTGGAGAGTGCTCAGCTATGTAGGTTATCCCGATGGAATGGAACCCCGCTACTTTTGGGCAAATGAGTGGTTGGGAGAAGGTCTCTTAGTTACAGTGGAGGCCATTGTCCGTCCCCGAGGTGATGATTCTGAGTGGACAGGTTGGTGTTATGAGTCGACTGGCAGGACTGCTGAAGAAGCAGCTGGCAGGGCAGCCTTTGGGATCCTGAGGGATATCATGGATCATTTTCCTCAGGAGCTGGCAGCCGCTATGGTTGGAGTCTTTCCAAGAGGTAATCCCTCCACTGACTCATGGCAGCAGGCAAGAGGAAGATCTTTGGAGATTGGTGCAGCAGAAGGGCAGAACAGCGATAACCCTGCCATGAGCGCCATGTTCGCAGTGATGAGAGTGTTAGAGGGAGTTGAAGGTAGCCTCAGATGTGTGTCTGGTGCTCTTGGTCATGCCTGTGAAGACCGACGTCAGCTGCAGAGGGAGCACGACGCCGAGATAGAGAGGCTCACTGAAGAAATGACTCGGTTAACTCACCAGCAAAATGCAGCTTGGTCCAGGGAAGATGTCCTGAGAGCTCGACAGTTTGAGCTAGGACAGCAGCTGGCCAATGCGGAAGAATACAACGATAATCTGCATGAAGAGGTTCATCTACTGCACAATCAGCTCCACCCTTATGTCCCACCTGGAGCCGCAGAAATGGATCTAGAAGGGTATGAAGAAGAAGAAGTGGCACCTGAAGAAGTAGAACCTGAGGAAGGAGGTGATTCTGCGTCTGACCTTGATAGTGATCATGATGAGGATTAGGTCGCTTAGCACTTAGTAGGACTCGTGTATCACCTTCATTCATGTAATGGACCTGTAGTTCCAATTTGGCATTAGTAACCAGACTATCATGTAATGTTAATCGCACGTTTGGTTGAACGTCAATGCAATTCCAGTACTTGGTCGGTAATCGCGCTTTAAAATTGCGTGCGTTATGAGCACGATAAGTGGTCAAGTTGGTGGTGTCATGTTGCGAGAAAGAATTATTATGCCTCTGTTTTTATTGTGATTTTGAGAATTTTCTCCAGTAATTCCAGTTTGGCATGAGTACAAAATTCCTCTGCAATCTCTTGACCTCAACCAATAATCGCTTATTGTTGCAACTTCGCAGATGACGCGCACCCGTGCTGGAGCTAGTAGCAGCCAGGATGGCAACCAGGATGACTTGCCACCCCCACCGCCACCATCTGCTCAGGAATTCTTTACCCAATTCCTAGGAAGCCAGAGGACAATGGAAGAAGCCTTGCGCCTTATCGCGCAAAACACTGCTCGTGGCCACCCACAGCAACCAGGGGCCAAGCCAAATCAGCACAGTTCATTCAAGGAGTTTCTAGACACAAAGCCGCCGATCTTCAAGGTGGCTGAGGAACCACTGCAGGCCGATGAGTGGCTGAATACCATCGAGCAGAAATTTCATCTGCTAAGGGTCACAGAGCACCTGAAAGCTAAATATGCTTCTCATCAGCTGCAAGGACCAGCAGGAATCTGGTGGATGCACTTCCTGTCGTCTCTGCCTGCTGATGCGAGAGTGACCTGGGATCAGTTCAAGCTGGCTTTTAGGGGACACCATATTCCCCCGGGCCTGATGCGCATGAAAGCAGCCGAATTTATGAGGCTCACTCAGGGAACCAAGTCACTCATAGAATATATGCACGCATTCAACAACTTGTCAAGATATGCTCCAAGTTTTGTGGATACTGAAGAGAAAAAGATTGAGAGTTTCAAGCAAGGTTTGGGTACCAAATTAATGAAGACTATGGCAAATTCTCGATGTGCCACGTACAATGAGTTTATTAGTGATGCTGTGACCCAAGAAAACCACAACAACCTGCATGCAGTTGCTAAGGGTCGCAAGAGGGCATATGAGGCCAGTGCATCTGGATCTTTCCAGTCAAAAGCGCCTATCGCAGCTAGGCCACCATTCCGTCCACCTGCATCCAAGTTCAGGCCTCCACCACCGAAAGCTCAGAATAACAGGCCACAGAAACCGTTTCGTAAGGCGTTCACTATTGCCTTACCAAAAGAAAATGGCAATCAGGACAGCTCCACCGGATTCAAAAGTAATCAACCTTGTTTCAACTGCAACCAACTGGGTCATTGGTCCAAGGAGTGCCCCCACCCCAAGAGGAATAGCAACTCAAATCAGAACAATCAGAGGCAGGTGAATGTCAGGGCACGTCAGGGACAAGTGCATTATACCGCTATGGAGGAAGTGCCCGTCGGAGAAGTTGTCACGGCTGGTATATTTCTTGTCAACAAGCATCCCGCTGTTGTTTTATTTGATTTGGGAGCTTCTCATTCATTTATGAGTCAAGCATTTGCATCTAGACATGATCAAGAAATAATAGAAGTAAGTAAAGGGGGTTTTAACATAAGTTCAGCAGGGGGAACTGTTACTACCAAAAAGATAGTAAAAAATGTACTCATCTTGATACAAGGGAGGGAGTGCACAACAGATTTGATAATATTGTCGGGGTTGTCGATAAGTGTAATCCTAGGCATGAATTGGATGAAGGATCATGGTGTTCTTATTGACACTAGCACCCGTACTATTATGTTGAGAGAACCCACGGGAGGGAATGCTTTTCTAGTTCCACTCTCCCGTGATTTCAAACCCCAACATTTAGCCTGTGCTATCCAAACCACCACCATATGTGATATTCCAGTGGTTTGCGAGTTTCCGGATGTATTTCCAGAGGAATTACCAGGTCTACCACCGGATAGGGACGTGGAATTTAAGATTGAATTAGTGCCAGGTACCGCACCCATATCCAGAAGGCCCTATAGAATGCCACCCAATGAGTTAGCAGAACTCAAGGTTCAATTGCAAGATCTATTGGACAAAGGTCTTATCCAACCTAGCTCATCTCTGTGGGGATGCCCAGCATTGTTTGTGAAAAAGAAGGATAAGTCACTAAGAATGTGTGTAGATTACAGACCACTCAATGCTGTGACCATCAAGAACAAATACCCATTGCCCCGCATTGACATCTTGTTCGATCAACTAGCGAAAGCAAAGGTATTCTCCAAAATTGACTTGAGATCAGGGTACCATCAAATAAAGATTAGACCGGAGGATATACCTAAAACCGCTTTCTCTACTAGGTACGGCTTATACGAGTATTTGGTTATGTCTTTCGGACTAACAAATGCCCCAGCCTATTTTATGTACCTAATGAACTCGGTATTCATGCCCGAACTGGATAAGTTCGTGGTTGTGTTTATCGATGACATATTGATTTATTCAGAAAATGAGTCAGATCATGAAGAACATCTAAGGATTGTCCTATCCAGATTGAGGGAGCATAAGCTATATGCCAAGTTTAGCAAATGTGAATTTTGGATGAGCAAAGTACCTTTCCTAGGTCACATTTTATCGAGAAATGGAATCTCAGTAGACCCATCAAAAGTACAAGAGGTCATGGAGTGGAAAGCCCCAACTTCGGTTCATGAAGTTCGGAGTTTTCTAGGGTTAGCAGGATACTATCGTCGGTTTATTCCAGATTTCTCAAAAATAGCTAAGCCTATGACCAGACTACTTCAGAAGGATGAGAAATACAAATGGACACCAGAATGTGAAACCGCTTTTCACACCCTCAGAACTTTGTTGACTACAGCACCTGTGCTAGCACAACCAGACATTGAAAAGCCTTTTGATGTATTTTGTGATGCATTAGGAATAGGTTTGGGATGTGTACTTATGCAAGAAGGGAGAGTAATTGCATATGCCTCTCGGCAATTGAGGAAACATGAAGTCAACTATCCTACACATGATTTGGAACTGGCAGCCGTTGTCCATGCATTAAAGATATGGAGACATTACTTGTTGGGCAATGTATGTCATATCTATACTGACCACAAAAGCCTCAAGTATATCTTTACCCAGCCAGAACTGAACATGAGACAACGTAGATGGTTGGAATTGATTAAGGATTACAATTTGGAAGTGCATTACCATCCGGGTAAAGCAAATGTAGTAGCTGATGCACTTAGTCGGAAGTCCCATTGCAACACTATGGAAGCACTATTGGAAGATGGATTCAACTTGCTACATCCTGCCGTACTCCACAATATCACAATTAGTTGTTCGCTTGAGGGCAAAATCATAGAGCTACAGCAGACAGATGTAGGAATAAGTCACATCAAGAGAAAAATGCTAGAGCAAGAAACCAAACATTTTAGATTGGACGAAAGAGGTGTGTTATGGTTTGAGGACCGGCTAGTGGTACCGAAAGACCATGAGCTAAGGAATCAAATTTTAGAAGAAGCTCACTCCTCCAAATTGTCTATCCACCCGGGTAGTAGTAAGATGTATCAAGATTTGAAAACCCGTTTTTGGTGGACTAAGATGAAGAAAGAGATCGCAGCCTATGTTGCAAGGTGTGATAACTGCAGTAGAGTGAAAGCCGTCCATATGAAAACCGCTGGATTACTTCAGCCACTGCCTATTCCAGGATGGAAATGGGAAAAGATCAGTATGGACTTTATTACAGGCCTTCCAACAATGCCACAAGGTCATGACCCAATCTGGGTCATTATTGATCATCTTACCAAGTCAGCACACTTTATACCCATGAACATGAGGTATATAGTTGGGAAATACGCTGAGATATACGTATCCCAGATCGTGAAGTTGCATGGAGTACCCCGGACCATAATCTCGGATAGAGGGCCGTAGTTCATAGCTCGTTTCTGGGAACACTTACACCAAGCTTTGGGAACCAAGCTAATCAGGAGTTCAGCTTATCATCCGCAAACTTCAGGGCAGACAGAGAGAGTAAACCAAATCCTAGAAGATTTACTTAGAGCTTGTGTTATATCTTCAAAAGGGTCATGGGAGAAATGGTTACCTTTAGCTGAATTCTCCTATAACAACAGTTATCAAGCGAGTATCAAAATGGCTCCATTTGAAGCCTTGTATGGCAGAAAGTTTAGAACTCCATTGAATTGGATTGAGCCCGGTGAAAGGAGATATTTTGGTATTGATTTTGTCAATGAAGCCGAAGAACAAGTACGTATCATCCAACAACACATGAAGGCAGCTCAATCAAGACAGAAGAGTTATGCCGATAGAAGAAGAAGACCACTAACTTTTGAAGTAGGTGACTATGTGTACTTAAGAGTATCACCCATGAAAGGTGTGAAGAGATTTGGGATGAAAAAGAAGCTTTCACCAAGATATGTAGGGCCATACAAAATTTTGGAACGAAAAGGAAATGTTGCATATAAGCTACAACTACCACCAGAGATGAGTGCAATCTTTGATGTGTTCCATGTTTCTCAGCTAAAGAAATGTCTTCGAGTACCGGAAGAAGCTATTGCACCCACCAACGTGCAACTTCAATCGGATTTGACTTATGAAGAAAAGCCAATTCGAGTATTAGAAGTGATGGAGAGAGTAACAAGGAGTAAGATCATTAAGTTTTATAAGGTGGTGTGGAACAATCATAGTGAACAAGATGCTACATGAGAAAGAGAAGATTATCTGCAAGAAGTTTATCCCGCCTTTTTCTAAGAATGGTAGGTCTTGCAAATCTCGAGACGAGATTTTTATAAGGGGGAGGGGTTGTAACACCACGGGTGTTAGCCTTGCATAACTTGACTTGCATAACATGAGCATGAGCATCAAGCATTCATAAATCATCAATTTCAACTGAAACATTTGATCGAAACATATGAAACATTACTTGTTATCTCGTGTTTCTTAGAACATATGCATATGATCATGTGCAAATGGATGCAAGTGGGTAATGTTGGTCACTAAAACACCTTAGCTATACTTAGGTTAACAAAAGGAACCTTGTTCAGGAAGGCCACATTTCATGATCCCGCACTTAAGTGATATTTCATGTGTTGACCTGAATAGCTATATGAGTGACTACTACATGAAATGCTTAAATGACCTTGCAAATTGTTTTAACATGCTTAGAGTATCATCATGAACAACTTTGGTATTTAGTGCTAGGGCTAGTTTGGTCATTTAGCCATGGTTTGAATGTGTATCATGATTTCAAAGTGACATGTTTGACTAAAGTTGAACTAGGTGTTAGGGACCTTGCATGGAGGGGTTCACTAAAGCAAAGTTGTAGTGTTTGACATAAGGAACAACTTTTATTTTTATGTCATGGACTGATTTAGCTTCTAACATGTTTGAATTGGACTCACAAGAATCATCAAAATCCTGATTTCAACACTTAACGAAATTGGCTAAGTCGTGGGTCACTGACCGACTGACGGGCTCACTTTGGAGATGATTTTTCTCAGTTTCGGTTGCGAATTAGCACGAGATCATTGAACAACATTTGTAGATGGTACTTAAGTCTACGAAATTTATTCAGGAGGTTTGCACGAAGGAGCCATGGATTTGTAGATAAATCAACGAGAAAACACGCTGTCAGGCGTCCCGTTCGCGTCTGAACCAACTGAATCGGCCGGCACAGTGGCCGACCGGTGTCAGAGCAGAGCCGCCGCGTGGAGTTCACGACGGCCGCATGTCGCCAACGCTCTATCCGCGTAGGCCACGACGCACCTGGGCGCGCCTTCTTCACGCCAGCGTGCGCCCGCTCCATTTCCACTCGCCCACGCCAGCTCTCTCCCTCTCCAGCGCCCTCCCTCGCTCTCACCGCAGAACCAGGCCACGCCGCCGAGCACAGCACCGCCTCCACCGTCACCTCGTGTGCGCTACGTCGCACCACCACCGCCTCCATCTCACCCATAGCTGCGCCACACCTCCCTCCACCCCTCGTCTTGATTTCAGCGGCTGTCACACTTCGGTGAGGGCGAATTCACCGTTTCCTTTCTCACCGGAGTTCACGGTCGCCATGGCCGCCTCCACGGCAAGCTGGCCATAGCTCGGCTCATCGGCGCTTTTCCCTCGATTTTGAGCGTTAGCGTTGGGTCAGGACGTGTATTAGCCGATGCCAAGACGTTACCGTCGTTAGTGACCCCGCCGGCGTGGAACGCGATGACCCACGCCGCCACATTCTAACCCCGCACCTCCACCCTGCCATGGCCGCCGCCATAGCCGCTAGCTCCGACGAGAAGGCCACCCACGTAGCTCAATCGATGCGCGAAGTTGAGTAGATCACCGTGTGATGATGTCATCGCCGGCGAGTTCGCCGTCGGCGAGCTCTGACCGCGCCAGCAGCATACAGCACCGCCTGCCCTGCTTTGGGTCGATGACATGTGGGGTCCCCTGACCACCGGGTCCCACCGGTCAGCGACAGCAGTGTTGTAGGCTAGTGCAAATATTCCAGTTTTCGATTTGTTTTGTTATTTTTGTATCTTTAGTTTGGTAGCTCCTAAAATTGTGAAATAAATATGGTTGTGTTCCTTAGGAAGTTTAGTATTTAGGAAAAATATGTTCTTGGCTTCAACAGTAGAAATTTTTGGAGATTTAAATAGGGATTTCAAATGTGCTTTTGAATGCATTCAAGTTTGTTTATTTTATATCTAAAGTTCCTGTGCTCCAAAAATTATGAAATTTTTGTGGTAGGCTATTCTTGTCATACATAAGCTTGGGTAAAAATATGAGTACCAGTGCATGTGTAGATCTATAGTTATAGATTTTTCTTTTATAAATAGTTAATCCTTGCATGAATTTTTATAAATTAATTATGAGTCCAAAATTCATGAAATTTATTGGAGGTGATACTAGTACCATATGGATGTTAGGAAAAATAAGAAATCTGTTGCTTGACACTTTTCAATAGGATTTTCCATTTATGCTATTTCAAGCCTTGCTTCCTTAGCATTTTTGTATAGAATGTTCTACTTAGTAAAATGACATGAAATTTTTATAGTAGTCCTTTGATAGCATTAGTAAGGCTCTGTAAATTTTTGAGAATTTATTAAGCACATCTGCTATATATTTATTATTTAACCTAGATATCTAAATAAAATAATAAAGGCAATTTACTAAATAGTTTGGTCTTCACCATTATATCATCTTAACTGTATTTGGTATGCTGAAACTGTTGGTAGGTTCTAGGTTGTCAAATTTTGAATAATTACCTGAAGTAGAAGTGTTATTCCTTTATATTGCATGTTAAGTAGTTTCTGGACTGATTCTAGAGTGGGAAGAGTTACATGTTGAAACTGATGTAGACTGTAAAAATGGTTAATAACAAAGTTGTAGAGATTTTGATAAGCTTTCCAGAAAGTCCAGGATCACTGTTTTTGGATTTGTAGAACTCCAGTTATGAGTAAAACAAGTAGCTACTGTTTGTGGCATAGTCGATGCTTTGTAGAAGTAGTTAAGTAGTAATCGAGAAGAGATATGCACCTACTCAAACAATGTGATGCACTTGTTAACATGTATGCATTCGTAATACTTATACCATACTCATGCATCTAGGATCGGAGGAAGAGATCACGTTGCTGGAATTCGAAGAAGCAGAGGAAGGGAACCCGCAGGAGAATCCGCAAGCCCCAGCTCCCGAAGGCGTGGAGCAGAACCCTGAAGAGCTTCCGGAGTGCCCTGACCACCGCCCTACTTCCTTTCTGCGAGGCAAGCCCCGGAGCATTATAAGTCTCCTAGTAATTTACAAATGTTTACTTACGTATTTATGATTGATGCATTAGGTTATAAGAGTTGAATGAAACCACTTGATGCATGTACATTCCTTGTCCAGATATTAACCCTTTAACCGGTATAGGTCCAGGATCGAATATATGCTTAGCCATGCTTAGACCGGTAAAAGTCGGGTGATGTCCTATCACCTGCGAGAGATAGGTGGATACCGGAGCACGGTTGGCTATATCTGCTATCGTGGAACAGAACCATGTGGTAAAAATAAATTGAGACCGGACGGGAAGTCGATAGAGAAGCAACAAGACATAGAGGTCTTGGGTGTGGATTTATCCCCGTCTGTGTTGATTAAGGACCGTACCATTGTTGGCGCTTCTGACAAGATTGAACGCATGCCTCTCACTTAGCTGGCCGGATAACTCGTTCCGACCGCGAAGCCGAGTAATTCAACTCAGGCCGGGAACCATTCTGTTGTGCGCTCCTTCCGGGTAACGATCAGACTGAGCCCAAGGGCAGGCTTGGCCTGAGCATCCTGGCATCTGGTGTTCCAGATTGTGCGGCGCGGTACGGACCCGTGAAATGTGTACCTAAGTTGTACCAAAGGTGACCTAAGACTATCATGGCTGATAGATCTGGGTTTGTGTTAGGAATAAATTCCCAGCTGGTTGAAATCGATTCGAATCGCCGTCTCTCCTGGATAGTGAGAAACTTGGCTAGTCCCAACATCGTAGCAACTATATTATGAAACATGATGGTTCAAATGAATATGGAATTACAATACCTGCTATGGTTACTATTGTATGATTCTAAATAATATACCACATGTTTGGCATAGGATAGTTGCTAACCTAGAAATGGATAGTTATAATTAACTTGATAAAAGAATCACAATTGTACAACGGTTAATTGCCTTTTTCGCAAAATGTTGTCAAGTTACGTCCACTTATACAGCCTTGCATAATCCTTGGAGTCATTTTATTTCTGGTTCATGACGGGTAAGTCTAGCTGAGTACCTTCTCGTACTCAGGGTTTATTTTCCCATTGTTGCAGATGGCACTGTGTATCATGGTTATTGCAAGAGTTGCTTCTATCCCGCTGTGGATGAGGAGTAAGCCTTGGGCAGGCTTCTCTAGTAATTCCTATCCTTGCTTTTGTGGACCGTGATCTGGCTTGGCACTGTATCAAACTATGTTGGAAACTTTATCTTTGAACTTATTTGCTTCCGCTTTGTTTACCAAACTCAGTTTGTAATAACTTTTTATTCGTACTCTGATGACGAAAAGTATCTGCGAACTTTATGTAATATGTGGCATGTATGTTGAATCCTGTACGATCTTGGTTGTTGTAAATCGTTTATCGAGACCCATCGTGGTACTCGACGGACTACCGGGTTTATATGGATTCAAGTATGACAGTGCGACCGCTTGCGGATTACCATTGTACTTGTATTCTTATAAATTGGTCGGTTCTGCGACATCGGTCGGGCAGGCGCTGGCCTTCATCTAGAGCTCGGACGCGTGATGTGGAGACGTTGGCAGAGCATGCGTGCCATGCGGCGATTAGCTCCTGAGTCGGTCGGCCATGGCGAGCTCTGTCAGTTTTCTGAAATTTTTGATTTAGTGTTCAACGACGACGACTGACAGCGTGAATTCGACGATCCGTAACTCCCAAATGGTGGCGATCTAGTTCATGGTATAGTTAACAAAATTGAAGACCTACGTGAGTACAACAACTTCGTCAATTGGAGCTCGAGTTGGTTTGTCCTGGTTAGGGAGATACAAGCCTCCAAACATTGGTACACGAAACTATAAATCAACTCCGGGACTTAGAAAAATTCTAAGTATGAAATCAGCATGGAAATATGACTTGTGGGCCTTGTTTGAACATGTTCTTGCCATTTTCATGAGATGGTCATATTGAGACTTTTGTTCCTTGATAAATTGGCTACAACTTTGGTAAAGGGTGCACAGCCATGCAAGGTCTCTAAGTTGAACTTCTGAATCAGTCAAACAGTGGCACTCTAAGGGTCATTCAAAGTCAAACCTCCACTTGAGGGCATTTTTGTCATTTTGATCCACATGAACAATGTCCCAACAATTACCCTAAGTGTAGTGAAGGTGTATTAGACCATAATCAACCACTTTACACAAGTGCAATACCAATTTCTAATGATCACATGTGACAAAGCAACAAAACAGTCAATTCACTCAAATGTTGCAATTCCATGTTTCACATGTTTCATTACTTTTGTTGCAATTTTAACTTGCCACATTCCCACTATGTTGCCATGTTTCAAGGTATGAGAAACTCATGTTGCATTCACATGTTGCACTACTACCATTCACAAGAAAATCAAGTATGAAACAAACTGAATTGCGAATGTTGCATATGTATGTTTTAGTGATAATGACATGATGAGATAGATAATGCACATGTTTATGAAATGAAATGCAATTATGTAGAAGCCAAACACCTAGGGTGTTACAGCCCTCCCCTCTTAGAAAAATCTCATCCCGAGATTTAGAAAGCGTACCAATCAGTATAGAAAGCCAGATAATTTTCCTTTAAATAATCTTCCCGCTCCCATGTTGCATCCCAATCACTATGATTACTCCAAACTACCATGTATAACTTAACTACTCGCCTACGAGTCACTCTTTCTTGAGTATCCAGAACTTGCACGGGCTTCTCCTCATAAGAAAGATCAAATTTCAAATTGATTTTCCTTATTGCTATTCTTTCCTTGGGAATACAGAAACACTTCTTCAGCTGGGACACATGGAATACTAGGAATATAGCTCCCATTTCCCATGGTAGATCGAGTTTATAGGCTACTCTTCCACTTTTCTCGATAATGCGGTAAGGTCCAACATATCGAGGCTCAAGCTTCCTTTTGATTCCAAAACATTTTACTCCTTTCATAGGGGATACCTTCAGATAAATATGGTCACCTACTTCAAACTCAATAGGTTTTCTTCTCTTATCAGCATAGCTCTTTTATCTAGCCTAAGCGGCAGTCATATTCTTCTGTATAGTTTGGACTTGCTCTTCGGCTTCTTTTACAAAATCAATACCATAGAATCTTCTTTCTCTGGGTTCCACCCAGTTTAAAGGAGTCCTACACTTGCGGCCGTAAAGAGCTTCAAAAGGAGCCATTTTGATACTCTCTTGATAACTGTTGTTATAAGAGAATTCAGTGAGAGGTAACCATTCCTCCCAAGAGCCTTTGCAAGAGATAAGACAAGCTCTAAGCATGTCTTCAAGAATTTGATTAACACGCTTAGTCTGTCTTGATGTTTGCGGATGATAGGCAGAACAGCGGATTAGATGAGTGCCAAGGTTCTGATGTAAGCACTCCCAAAAGCGAGCCATGAATTGCGGTCCTCTATCTGAAACAATGGATTTGGGTACACCATGGAGACGTACCACTTGTTGAAAGTAAATCTCAGCATAATTATGAGGGTGATAGGTAGACTTGACCGGAATAAAGTGAGCGGATTTAGTTAGACGATCTATGATAACCCAGATGGAATCACAACCCTTTTTGGTAGTGGGTAATCCAACAATGAAATCCATGATAATTTCTTCCCACTTCCAGCCAGGAATAGAGAGTGGCTGCAATAATCCGGGTCTCATGTGAATAGCCTTGACTCTGCAACAGTTATCACACCTTGCCACGTAGGCTGTGATTTCTTTCTTCATCTTGGTCCACCAATAATACAGCTTGAGATCTTGATACATTTTACTGCTGCTAGGATGGATGGACAATTTAGACGAATGGGCTTCAGCCATTATTTGATTTCTAAGTTCTTTGTCTTTGGGTACTACCAGCCTATCATTAAACCAGAGAATTCCTTTGTCATCGACCCTAAAGTGCTTGGTCTCTTGCTCTTTCATCTTCCGCTTGATGTGAAACACACCCACATCAGTCTTCTAGAGTTCGATAATTTGACTTCTAAGAGAGCAATCCACAGTGATATTGTGGAGTACTACAGGATGAAGGAGGTGTGTCAGATGAAAGTCTTCACTAACTAAGGAATTACAATGGGCCTTTCTACTTAAGGCATCAGCATGCACATTTGCCTTACCAGGATGGTAGTGCACTTGAAGGTTGTAGTCTTTGATTAATTCTAACCATCGTCGTTGACGCATGTTCAACTCGGGCTGAGTAAAGATGTACTTGAGACTTTTATGGTCAGTATAGATGTTGCACACATTACCTAGCAAGTAATATCTCCAGATCTTCAGGGCATGAACAACCATGGCTAGCTCTAAGTCATGGGTAGGATAATTGACTTCACGTTTTCGAAGCTGGCGCAAAGCATAAGCAATGACTTAGCCCTCCTGCATAAGAACACACCCCAAACCGGTGCCACATGCATCACAATAGACATCAAAAGGCTTCTCGATGTTAGGTTGTGCCAATACTAGAGCAGAGGTTAGTAAGGTTCGCAAAGTGTGGAAAGCCTCTTCACACTTCGGAGTCCACACAAACTTCTTATCCTTTTGAAGTAGGCGAGTCATGGGCTTGGCGATTTTTGATAAATCTGGGATGAATCGACGATAATAGCCAGCCAAACCCAGGAAACTTTGGACTTCTGTGACCGTAGTAGGTGCCTTCCACTCTAGGACTTCTTGCACCTTAGTAGGGTCAACCAAAATTCCATCACCGGATAACACATGACCTAGAAAAGGTATCTTGTTCAACTAGAATTCGCACTTGCTGAACTTAGCATAAAGCTGGTTGTCATGTAATCAAGTTAAAACAATTCTCAGATGTTCAGCATGTTCTTCTTCACTCTGAGAATATACAAGGATATCATCAATGAACACAACGACGAACTTGTCTAATTTTGGTATGAATACTGAATTCATCAGGTACATAAAGTGCGCCGAAGCATTTGTCAACCCAAAGGACATGACAAGGCATTCGAACAAGCCATAACGAGTAGAGAAATCTGTCTTAGGTATATCTTCAGGATGGATTTTGATCTAATGGTAGCCAGACCTCAAATTGATCTTGGAGAATACCTTAGCTTTGGAGAGCTGAACAAACAGAATATCGATGCGAGGAAGAGGGTATTTGTTCTTGATAGTAACAGCATTAAGGGGGCAATAATCTACGCACATGCACAGAGACTCATCCTTCTTCACAAAGATAGCCGGACAACCCCTAGGAGAAGAACTAGGCCGAATCAAACCTTTCTTTAATAGCTCATTCAACTAAATCTTTAGCTCAACCAACTCATTAGGCGGCATTCTATAGGGCCTTTGAGAAATAGGGGCTGTACCCGGAATGAGTTTTATCTTGAATTCTATATCATGCTCCGAAGGTAATCTAGGCAAGTCATCAGGGAAGACATCTAGAAACTCATAGACAACCAGTATATCTTCAATGGCTTTGGCTAGGGTGGCATTGGTTGTATTGTGGATAGCGATATCACGAGGTAACTGCACTAGAAAACCCTTCTTATCCACAGGATCTCTCAACATTACCACATGGGTTGATGTATCGATCAACACTCCATTCCCGCTCATCCACTTCATCCTTAGGATTACATCGATTCCTACCCCCGGTAGAACTACAAGATCCATAAGGAACTCTCGATCCCCAATCTCAATCTTTACATCTTTAACTACTTGGTTAGTCATGATATTATTTCCAGCAGCACTAATACAATAACCACCCTTGACAATTGTAATCGCATTCATCTTATGCTTAGATGCAAAAGTAGAACTCACAAAGGAATGCGAAGCACCCAAATCAAAGAGCACAACTGCAGGGTGATCATTAACAAGGAACTTACCAGCGGTGACCACTTCACCAGCAGGAATTTCCTCCATAGTAGTGTAGTGAACACGCCCCTGACGGACGTTTCCCTGAGCATTCTGCTTGGAAGGATAGGGACACTTATTAGCCCAGTGACCAGGCTAGTTACAGTTCCAGCATGGCCTGTTAGCTGGTGGGACATTAGAGCTGCCCTACCCAGAGGTATTCTTTGGTAAGGAAATTGTGTACCCCTTGCAAAAACTAGTTTTAGCTTGATTCTTCTTCTGAGGTGGGCGGTACTGGACATTAGCATTGGGTGGACGATACTGGGTCTTGGATACCACTGGTGCCTTAGACTGAGAAGCACCTGCCTCAAAGTTTTTTTATGGGTCTTGGAAGCAGCATATACCTTATCATTATACTCCTAAGTCAGGGTGTCACTGATAAACTCATTGAAGGTGACACACTTGCAGTTGCCCATAGACTTCATCAGTTTAGGGGAAAGTCCCCTCTTGAAGCTAGCTATCTTTTTGGCATCAGTATCAACAAACTCCGGAGCATACCTTGCCAGGTTGTTAAATGCATGGAGGTATTCATTAAGACTCTTGTTGCCTTGGGTTAGCTTCATGAACTTGGTATGCTTAATGGCCATAAGACCAGGAGGGATAAAATGTCCCCTGAAAGCTGTCTAGAACTGGTCCCAAACTATCTCGACATTTGTAGGGAAGGTGGTCCTGTGATGGGTCCACCAGATGCTTGTAGGGCCTTAGAGCTGGTGTCCTGCATACGAGGCCTTCATACCTTCTGTCAAACGGAGCAATCCAAACCTTTGCTCTATCGTACTCAACCATTCATCAGCTTGTAATGGTTCTTCTGCCTCTCAAAAGATAGGAGGCTTTGTGTCCATGAAGTCCTTAAAGCTGCTATACTGGTTTGGCTCAGGTCCCTGGCGGACATGTCGATCCTCGCGGTTAGCCATTTGGCGCATAGCCTCCGCTAGCATGCGCTGACTTTTGACAACTGTCTACATTAGCTCAGCTAGGGTGGGCGGTGGAGGAGGTGGTTGTTCCTCATCTCCCATGCTACGACCGCGACAAAGGTTATAAGCCATCTGCAAAAGGTATAGCCAATGAGCACTGACGATGTGGAAATTTTTGTAGATGAATTGTAGAATTATGCCAAACTGATTTCCATTGGAGAGAATGCATTATATAATCAACAGAGGCACAATCATTCATCACAATCACACAACTCATCAAGCGCATCAATTGACACATTAATGCGATGAACTTAACCAACATGAGATCTATAGACCGCAAAGATAGAATTTATCAAAGGCTCACATACATGGAGCATAACACGTTTGATAGGTTACATCCAAGCCATAGTGGTTCCAAACTTACATCCAAGATAACATAGGGTCCGATATTACATCCCAACGATTAACTTATTACAAAGCTACTCGTTCATGCATGAGGATCAACAAAAGACTAGATCTAGCGCATTAGCTAAGTAGTAAGCTAAACTACGCATCGTCCTCGGAGTCAGTGTCGAAGATCTCTCCTCCATCTTCATCACTAGCAGGCTCTAACTCCTCATCTTCCTCCTCTTCAGGTGGAACGTCCTCCAGTCCATTAACCTCAATGTTATCATCACCTTTAGCCATGATGACACCAGAGCCCATCTCATCCTTATCATTAGGGGGCAGGAGAGGGTGAAGCTGATTGTGTAACAGGTGAACTTCCTCATGGAGATGGTCATTGTACTCTTTGGTAGCTGCCAACTGCTGCTCTAGTTCTACCTGTCACGCTCTCAACACATTCTCCTCGTGCTAGGCTTCATTCTGTTGGTTCAGCACGTGAATCAACATACGTTCACAGTTGCGGTGAGCAACTATCAACCTCTGAACCTCCAGGGTCTATTGATCCCGTTCCTGTATGACTTGCTCCAAACGATGCTGAGCTGCACTCCTCTCAGCAGTCATCCGGGTTAGCTCTGCCCTCAGCCTTTCTGCCTCAGTAAGCTCTAGATGGGGCTCACAAGGAGCTAACCAGTGACGAGGCGCCCTGCCTCCAGCGGACTTGCAAGCAGTGCGTTTTGTGCGTGCCATCTGTAGCAAAAAGTTGCAACGCAAGGGGAGAATCATTTAAGGGATACGAAATTTAATTAGTCGAGATCATCAATTTTTAAAGGAGGGAGTAATGCAAAAATGCTATGTATGCTTGAACATGATGCTTGCATGATCCGTACGTCCTCACAAACCTAAAAAAATTTAAAGGCTAGCGAAATATACGGTGGCATACATACGTCATCTCGTATACGGTAGCTAGTTGATCTACAACGATACGTTGTTAGTGTACCTGCAGAAAATTTCATTTCAGCCCAATAATTTCCCAAAAAGACATGCAAAGTAAGCAGTAAACTAAATACTTTTGTACATACATTCCCCGATGCATATACTCTAGTATCACAGCTACCTGACAGAGATACCCACACTTAAGTACTCCCATAGATACATGATCGAACATGTAAGTATGCGAGCAACCACAACTACTCTCCCCTAGACCGACGGTTGGACGGTCATGCTCTCACAACTCCCACTTACCAAAGCGTAGAGGTATTTGATCCATACATTACCACCCAAGCGGATAGCATACATACAATAGCATGCCATATGGGCAACGAAACAGAAACAAATAGGAACCCCCAAGTTAGTACTTTAATAAGCCACCTAAGAGTCCTTATTTGGGCATAAGGGATATGACCACTGCCAATACTTAGTATTTAATTTAGGATTTTCATAAATACTTTTGTTTTAAATACACAAATGACATGTTTAGTGTCGAATCTTGCTCTGATGTTAGCTGTAACAAAACCGACCAAATCATAAGAACGTAAGTATAAAAACAATCACCGAAGTGATCAAATTCCTGTACTTAAGCTTCCATAATCCCGGTAGTCCAGAAATCACGAAGGATTTCAATCAACTCTCGACATGCAAACCAAGACCATAGTGATTCAACACAACATATCATTCGTTACAACATTTCACAAGTAGCATTCGGATACATCCATCAGAGTTCAAATAAAATATTACAAACCAAGTTCAAATTTGTGGAAGCAACATAGTTTAGTACATAACTTCATAGTTTCAAATACATTGCTAGGTCTGAGTCATGTCCCACAAAAGCATCATCAGGTATGAGAACTAGGAGAGACCACGCCCAATGGTCTAGTCTTCATCCCTAGCCAGGAGAAGGCAATACTTGCAGCAACCAAAGTAGAACTGGTCATCTGCAATAGGTGGGAGATAAACCCTGAGTATGAGAAGGTACTCAGCTAGACTTACTCGTCAAAACCAGAAATAAAGGACACCAAGGGTCATGCAAGGCTTATGAGGTGGGCTAGCTTGACACAGTTGCATAAAAGAGCTTATGAATATAGTGACCAATTAAAACTTAGCATCAAGCTTATCATCATTTACCTGTCCACTATATTAGCACCCATACTAGAGCACTCACTTATTAGGAGCAAACAATATTAACCATAGCAGGTATAATGAGGCTGTCATCATCATATCATTATTTTCGAACCATCATTTTATTTAGTGTATCTACTTTGGAGATAAATCCGTCAAGTTCTCACTAACCGGGAGAGACGGCGACTCAAATCGAATTACAACTCGGCTAAGGGGGTATTCCTAACTCTCACCCTGGCATACTTTGCAAGGGTAGCCATGGGTCACCTTTGGGACAACTCAAAAACCAAATTCGCGGGTTCGATCAGCGCCAGCACTCTCAAGGATTACCCTTCTGCTAGGACAATCAGGACTTTTAAATCACCTGCCCTTGGACTCACATCTATGGCTCCCTTCCAAGGCGCACTTTATACTTATCGACTCCCGGCCTGCGGTGAGCTACTCGGCTTCGTGGTCAGTCTTCAGACATGGCCAACTAAGAGAGAGGCATGCGTTCAACATGAACAGGAAAGGCTCCAAGATTCAGTCCTTAAGCGACACAGACGGAGTCACTGCAAACCGGCAAGCCTCCGCCTGGTCTTCAATTCAAATTAAGACAGGTTCTTTTTCATGATAGCAAATATAGCCAACCGTGTCACATGTATATTCCTATATCTCGCAGGTGACAGGAAATCACCCGACTTCTACCGCGTTTAAGCAGGGCTAAGCACTACACAAACCTGAGCTACATAGGATTCAGGATATCAATATCTAGACAAGGATTAGATAACCAATGCAGCAAATGTTTGCATCCAACACCTAAACTTAATGCAACAATATATATATGTAACAATAATACTTTAACTGCATTTCGGAAATTAGGAGGCTTAATATGCTTCGGGGCTTGCCTTTCATAAAGTTGCATGGACGGTGATCCAGACACTCAACGGTGACCTCGTCTGGCACTTCTCCCGAGGGCTGCACCTCCTAAATCTCCGGTGTTGGCTACTGCTGCTCCCCGCTCGGTTCCTCGAATTCCAGTAGTGTCACACCTTCCGGTACACCTATTGCATGCCGATGCACAAGATAAATATCATGGATGTATAAGAAATGACATGATGCTCATGATGAATGGATCACAGTAAGTGTTTAACGAAACATCACTGGACACTCGTTTACCGATTAAGAATAGCTCTATTCAAATCACTTTAAAGCATGTATCTAACTCAACTTGAAGAACAAGATCAACTTACCTAACTTGCATAACCTAAGATAAAGATGCTCATCTTCAGTTAAAGGCCTAACACCTAGGAACATTACCACAAGCTTAGGAATAGTAAAGGCATACTTAAATCAAAGTAAAGGTTTTACATGCAAACGAGTAGTTCCTTAATTCGATCATAACCAGAGTTCTATAAATGCAAATGACTTGTAAGAGGACATTCTAGAAAGCTTATGAAATTCTCTACAAATCATTTGTAAACATATAAGCATGATTCTTACGTTAACCAAATCGAATTAAAGTAAACCTAGAATCTGTCCAGAAATGACAGGTTTACTAAATTAATTATTTAGTGATGATGCAAAAGTGTAATTGGACCAAACCAAGTTTACCAACTTGTTGTGTATACCAGAGAAACATCAGAAAGTATAGTGCCAACTCCTAAATAAATTATTTAATGCCCTTTTCTAATTTATTTAGTTAATTAGGTGATTAAAGCAATATATAGTAAAACTATTCAGAAAAATCTATAAAAATTACAGTAGCTATCTCATGCTTCACATAGACTACCATAAAAATTTCAAAGCAATTGGGCAAGCAGAACTTACTGGATCCAAAATAACAGAGGGCATGTCTATTTCTAGCATAATTAGGAAACCCTATTAAAAAGTGTCAAGCAATAGATTTCTTATTTTTTCTAGTATCATTCTAGCATAACAATAGCACTCACCAAATTTTACCTTTACTGGATCTATAGAAAAATTATGAAAATTCACACAAGATCCATCCATGCAAATAAGAGAATTTTCTAACTCCTACATACAGTGTCCAAAATGTATGAAAATTTAACTACAAGCTATTCATGATATGAGCAGTACACCATAAAAATTTCATGCCATTTAGAGCTACATAGAAAAAGATATAATTACCCCTATTTCCTTCATGATTAAAAGAGATCATTAGCAACTCCATTTTTCATAACAGAACATGGCATAGATTATATTTTTAATTTAAACTAGACATTATCATGAACTCAACAAAATTAGAACCACATCATTTGAATCTACCAACTAGGAGATACATATTTTTGAATCTATACACAAATCTGTGAAAAGAATAAAACAAAATAATTTTTAAAACCCTAACTCTACTGCTGGGCCGGCCCGAAGGACACGGCGGCCCACCATGCATGCGCTGGCACAACCCAGACTCGGCATGGCCCAGGACTCGCTCCCGCCTCCGCTTCCGTGACTGACAAAGGGACCCGCGTAACAGAGAGACAGACAGGGGAGGAAGAAATGACGGTGGCGCAACTCGTCGCCGATGACATCTCCGGCGAGTCCATCGATGCTACGGTGTTCACCTCACCCATGTGCATCTAGCGGTGCCATCAATTTTGGCTATTACCACAGCTAGAGGGGGTGGTGATGGCCATGGCGGCGCACAGCCATGGCTTGGCCGGCTCCGGCGAGACGACGGCGTCATGGCCCTAGTGGGTGACCCTACGAGCCTCAGTAGCATTCACAGGACCTAGCGCAAGGGAGAGAGGGGATGGGAAGGCCATGGTGGTAGTTGGCCGCGTGGAGCACCAACTCCGGCGAGGTCCCGCCATGGCAGCGGTGGAAGAAATGGCGAATACGCCCATACCAAGCCTCAAATGACCCGACAGAAAGGTGGAGGTGGTAGAGGAGATCACGGCGAAGCTAGGGGCAAGATGGCCAACGCGTTTTTGCAGTGGCGAGTGTGCAAGGCGATGGTGATGCTCGGTCAGAAATGGAGAAGCTACTGTAGCTTGTTGCTGCGCGCGGTGGAGGCGAAGGAGTGCAAATGGAGCAGACGACTCGGTCGGGCAGGCGCTGGCCTTCATCTAGAGCTCGAATGCATGATGTGGAGATGTTGGCAGAGCATGCGCGCCACGCGGCAATCAGCTCCTGAGTCGGTCGGCCACGGCGAGCTCTGTCAGTTTTCTAAAATTTTTGATTCAGTGTTCAACGACGACGACTGACAGCGTGAATTCGACGATCCGTAACTCCCAAACGGTGGTGATCTGGTTCATGGTATAGTTAACAAAATTGAAGACCTATGTGAGTACAACAACTTCGTCAATTGGAGCTCAAGTTGGTTCAGCATGGTTAGGGAGATACAAGCCTCCAAACATTGGTACACGAAAATGTAAATCAACTCCGGGACTTAGAAAAATTCTAAGTATGAAATCAGCATGGAAATATGACTTGTGGGCCTTGTTTGAACATGTTCTAGCCATTTTCATGAGATGGTCACATTGAGACTTTTGTTCCTTGATAAATTGGCTACAACTTTGGTAAAGGGTGCACAGCCATGCAAGGTCTCTAAGTTGGTCTTTTGAATCAGTCAAACAATGGCACTCTAAGGGTCATTCAAAGTCAAACCTCCACTTGAGGGCATTTTTGTCATTTTGATCCACATGAACAATGTCCCAACAATTACCCTAAGTGTAGTGAAGGTGTATTAGACCATAATCAACCACTTTACACAAGTGCTATACCAATTTCTAATGATCACATGTGACAAAGCAACAAAACAATCAATTCACTTAAATGTTGCAATTCCATGTTTCACATGTTTCATTACTTTTGTTGCAATTTTAACTTGCCACATTCCCACTATGTTGCCATGTTTCAAGGTATGAGAAACTCATGTTGCATTCACATGTTGCACTACTACCATTCATAAGCAAATCAAGTATGAAACAAACAGAATTACGAATGTTGCATATGTATGTTTTAGTGATAATGACATGATGAGATAGATGATGCACATGTTTATGAAATGAAATGCAATTATGTAGAAGCCAAACACCTAGGGTGTTACAGCCCTCCCCTCTTAGAAAAATCTCATCCCAAGATTTAGAAAGCGTACCAATCAGTATAGAAAGCCAGATAATTTTCCTTTAAATAATCTTCCCGCTCCCATGTTGCATCCCAATCACTATGATTACTCCAAACTACCTTGTATAACTTAACTACTCGCCTACAAGTCACTCTTTCTTGAGTATCCAGAACTTGCATGGGCTTCTCCTCATAAGAAAGATCAGATTTCAAGTTGATTTTCCTTATTGCTATTCTTTCCTCGGGAATACAGAAACACTTCTTCAGCTGGGACACATGGAATACCGGGAATATAGCTCCCATTTCCCATGGTAGATCGAGTTTATAGGCTACTCTTCCACTTTTCTCGATAATGCAGTAAGGTCCAACATATCGAGGCTCAAGCTTCCTTTTGATTCCAAAACATTTTACTCCTTTCATAGGGGATACCTTCAGATAAATATGGTCACCTACTTCAAACTCAATAGGTTTTCTTCTCTTATCAGCATAGCTCTTTTATCTAGCCTAAGCGGCAGTCATATTCTTCTGTATAGTTTGGACTTGCTCTTCGGCTTCTTTTACAAAATCAATACCATAGAATCTTCTTTCTCTGGGTTCCACCCAGTTTAAAGGAGTCCTACACTTGCGGCCATAAAGAGCTTCAAAAGGAGCCATTTTGATACTCTCTTGATAACTGTTGTTATAAGAGAATTCAGTGAGAGGTAACCATTCCTCCCAAGAGCCTTTGCAAGAGATAAGACAAGCTCTAAGCATGTCTTCAAGAATTTGATTAACACGCTTAGTCTATCCTGATGTTTGCGGATGATAGGCAGAACTGCGGATTAGATGAGTGCCAAGGTTCTGATGTAAGCACTCCCAAAAGCGAGCCATGAATTGCGGTCCTCTATCTGAAACAATGGATTTGGGTACACCATGGAGACGTACCACTTGTTGAAAGTAAATCTCAGCATAATTGTGAGGGTGATAGGTAGACTTGACCGGAATAAAGTGAGCGGATTTAGTTAGACGATCTATGATAACCCAGATGGAATCACAACCCTTTTTGGTAGTGGGTAATCCAACAATGAAATCTATGACAATTTCTTCCCACTTCCAGCCAGGAATAGAGAGTGGCTGCAATAATCCGGGTCTCATGTGAATAGCCTTGACTTTGCAACAATTATCACACCTTGCCACGTAGGCTGTGATTTCTTTCTTCATCTTGGTCCACCAATAATACAGCTTGAGATCTTGATACATTTTACTGCTACTAGGATGGATGGACAATTTAGACGAATGGGCTTCAGCCATTATTTGATTTCTAAGTTCTTTGTCTTTGGGTACTACCAGCCTATCATTAAACCAGAGAATTCCTTTGTCATCGACCCTAAAGTGCTTGGTCTCTTGCTCTTTCATCTTCCACTTGATGTGAAACACACCCACATCAGTCTTCTGGAGTTCGATAATTCAACTTCTAAGAGAGCAATCCACAGTGATATTGTGGAGTACTACAGGATGAAGGAGGTGTGCCAGATGAAAGTCTTCACTAACTAAGGAATTACAATGGGCCTTTCTGCTTAAGGCATCAGCATGCACATTTGCCTTACCAGGATGGTAGTGCACTTGAAGGTTGTAGTCTTTGATTAATTCTAACCATCGTCGTTGACGCATGTTCAACTCGGGCTGAGTAAAGATGTACTTGAGACTTTTATGGTCAGTATAGATGTTGCACACATTACCTAGCAAGTAATGTCTCCAGATCTTCAGGGCATGAACAACCGTGGCTAGCTCTAAGTCATGGGTAGGATAATTGACTTCACGTTTTCGAAGCTGGCGCGAAGCATAAGCAATGACTCAGCCCTCCTGTATAAGAACACACCCCAAACCGGTGCCACATGCATCACAATAGACATTAAAAGGCTTCTCGATGTTAGGTTGTGCCAATACTAGAGCAGAGGTTAGTAAGGTCCGCAAAGTGTGGAAAGCCTCTTCACACTTCGGAGTCCACACAAACTTCTTATCCTTTTGAAGTAGGCGAGTCATGGGCTTGGCGATTTTTGAGAAATCTGGGATGAATCGACGATAATAGCCAGCCAAACCCAGGAAACTTCGGACTTCTATGACCATAGTAGGTGCATTCCACTCTAGGACTTCTTGCACCTTAGTAGGGTCAACCGAAATTCCATCACCAGATAACACATGACCTAGAAAAGGTATCTTGTTCAACTAGAATTTGCACTTGCTGAACTTAGCATAAAGCTGGTTGTCACGTAATCGAGTTAAAACAATTCTCAGATGTTCAGCATGTTCTTCTTCACTCTGAGAATATACAAGGATATCATCAATGAACACAATGATGAACTTGTCTAATTTTGGTATGAATACTGAATTCATCAGGTACATAAAGTGCGCCGAAGCATTTGTCAACCCAAAGGACATGACAAGGCATTCGAACAAGCCATAACGAGTAGAGAAATCTGTCTTAGGTATATCTTCAGGATGGATTTTGATCTGATGGTAGCCAGACCTCAAATTGATCTTGGAGAATACCTTAGCTTTGGAGAGCTGAACAAACAGAATATCGATGCGAGGAAGAGGGTATTTGTTCTTGATAGTAACAGCATTAAGGGGGCAATAATCTACGCACATGCACAGAGACTCATCCTTCTTCTTCACAAAGATAGCCGGACAACCCCTAGGAGAAGAACTAGGCCGAATCAAACCTTTCTTTAATAGCTCATTCAACTAAATCTTTAGCTCAACCAACTCATTGGCGCGGCATTCTATAGGGCCTTTGAGAAATAGGGGCTGTACCCGGAATGAGTTTTATCTTGAATTCTATATCATGCTCTGAAGGTAATCTAGGCAAGTCATCAGGGAAGACATCTGGAAACTCATAGACAACCAGTATATCTTCAATGGCTTTGGCTAGGGTGGCATTGGTTGTATTGTGGATAGCGATATCACGAGGTAACTGCACTAGAAAACCCTTCTTATCCACAGGATCTCTCAACATTACCACATGGGTTGATGTATCGATCAACACTCCATTCCCGCTCATCCACTTCATCCCTAGGATTACATCGATTCCTACCCCCGGTAGAACTACAAGATCCATAAGGAACTCTCGATCCCCAATCTCAATCTTTACATCTTTAACTACTTGGTTAGTCATGATATTATTTCCAGCAGCACTAATACAATAACCACCCTTGACAATTGTAATCGCATTCATCTTATGCTTAGATGCAAAAGTAGAACTCACAAAGGAATGCAAAGCACCCAAATCAAAGAGCACAACTGCAGGGTGATCATTAACAAGGAACTTACCAGCGGTGACCACTTCACCAGCAGGAATTTCCTCCACAGTAGTGTAGTGAACACGCCCCTGACGGACGTTTCCCTGAGCATTCTGCTTGGAAGGATAGGGACACTTATTAGCCTAGTGACAAGGCTGGTTACAGTTCCAGCACGGCCTGTTAGCTGGTGGGACATTGGAGCTGCCCTGCCTAGAGGTATTCTTTGGCAAGAAAATTGTGTACCCCTTGCGGAAACTAGTTTTAGCTTGATTCTTCTTCTGAGGTGGACGGTACCAGACATTAGCATTGTGTGGATGATACTGGGTCTTGAATACCACTGGTGCCTTAGACTGAGAAGCACCTGCCTCAAAGTTTCTTTTACGGGTCTTGGAAGTAGCATATACCTTATCATTATTCTCCTGAGTCAGGGTGTCACTGATAAACTAATTGAAGGTGACACACTTGCAGTTGCCCATAGACTTCATCAGTTTAGGGGAAAGTCCCCTCTTGAAGCTAGCTATCTTTTTGGCATCAGTATCAACAAACTCTGGAGCATGCCTCGCCAGGTTGTTAAATGCCTGGAGGTATTCATTAAGACTCTTGTTGCCTTAGGTTAGCTTCATGAACTCGGTATGCTTAATGGCCATGAGACCAGGAGGGATAAAATGTCCCCTGAAAGCTGTCTGGAACTGGTCCCAAACTATCTCGATGTTTGTAGGGAAGGTGGTCCTGTGATGGGTCCACCAGATGCCTGCAGGGCCTTAGAGCTGGTGTCCTACATACGAGGCCTTCATACCTTCTGTCAAACGAAGCAATCCAAACCTTTGCTCTATCGTACTCAACTATTCATCAGCTTGTAATGGTTCTTCTGCCTCTCGAAAGATAGGAGGATTTATGTCCATGAAGTCCTTAAAGCTGCTATACTGGTTCGGCTCGGGTCCCTGGCGGACATGTCGATCCTCGCGGTTAACCATTTGGCGCATAGCCTCCGCTAGCATGCGCTGACTTTCGACAATTGTCTGCATTAGCTCAGCTGGGGTGGGCGGTGGAGGAGGTGGTTGTTCCTCATGTCCCATGCTACGACCGCGACGAAGGTTATAAGCCATCTGCAAAAGGTATAGCCAATGAGCACTGACGATGTGGAAATTTTTGTAGATGAATTGTAGAATTATGCCAAACTAATTTCCATTGGGGAGAATGCATTATATAATCAACAGAGGCACAATCATTCATCACAATCACACAACTCATCAAGCGCATCAATTGATACATTAATGTGATGAACTTAACCAACACGAGATCTATAGACTACAAAGACAAAATTTATCAAAGGCTCACATACGTGGAGCATAACACGTTTGATAGGTTACATCCAAGCCATAGTGGTTCCAAACTTACATCGAAGATAACATAGGGTCTGATATTACATCCCAATGATTAACTTATTACAAAGCTACTCGTTCATGCATGAGGATCAACAAAAGACTAGATCTAGTGCATTAGCTAAGTAGTAAGCTAAACTACGCATTGTCCTCGGAGTCAGTGTCGAAGATCTCTCCTCCATCTTCATCACTAGCAGGCTCTAACTCCTCATCTTCCTCCTCTTCAGGTGGAACATCCTCCGGTCCATTAACCTCAATGTCATCATCACCTTCAGCCATGATGACACCAAAGCCCATCTCATCCTCATCATCAGGGGGCAGGAGAGGGTGAAGCTGATTGTGTAACAGGTGAACTTCCTCATAGAGATGGTCATTGTACTCTTCGGCAGCTGCCAACTGCTGCTCCAGTTCTACCTGCCGCGCTCTCAACACATTCTCCTCATGCCAGGCTTCATTCCGTTGGTTCAGCACATGAATCAACATACGTTCATAGTTGCAGTGAGCAACTGTCAACCTCTGCACCTCCAGGGTCTCTTGATCCTGTTTCTATGTGACTTGCTCCAAACGGTGCTGAGCTGCACTCCTCTCAGCAGTCACCCGGGCTAGCTTTGCCCTCAGCCTTTCCGCCTCAGTAGGCTCTGGACGAGGCTCACGAGGAGCTAACCGGTGACGAGGCGCCCTACCTCCAGCGGACTTGCGAGCAGTGTGTTTCGTGTGCGCCATCTGTAGCAAAAAGTTGCAACGCAAGGGGAGAATCATTTAAGGGATACAAAATTTAATTAGTCGAGACCATCAATTTTTAAAGGAGGGAGTAATGCAAAAATGCTATGTATGCTTGAACATGATGCATGCACGATCCGTACGCATGCACGATCCGTACGTCCTCACAAACCTAAAAAAATTAAAGGCTAGCGAAATATACGGTGGCATACATACGTCATCTCGTATACGGTAGCTAGTCGATCTGCAACGATACGTTGTTAGTGTGCCTGCAGAAAATTTCATTTCAGCCTAATAATTTCCCAAAAAGACATGCAAAGTAAGCAGTAAACTAAATACTTTCGTACATACATCCCCCGATGCATATACTCTAGTATCACAGCTACCCGACAGAGATACCCACACTTAAGTACTCCCATAGATACATGATCGAACATGTAAGTATGCGAGCAACCACAACTACTCTCCCCTAGACCAACGGTTGGACGGTCATGCTCTCACAACTCCCACTTACCAGAGCGTAGAGGTATTTGATCCATACATTACCACCCAAGCGGATGGCATCCATACAATAGCATGCTGTATGGACAACAAAACAGAAACAAATAGGAACCCCAAGTTAGTACTTTAATAAGCCACCTAAGAGTCCTTATTTGGGCATAAGGGATATAACCACTGCTAATACTTAGTATTTAATTTAGGATTTTCATAAATACTTTTGTTTTAAATACACAAATGACATGTTTAGTGTCGAATCTTGCTCTGATGTCAGCTGTAACAGAACCGACCAAATCATAAGAACGTAAGTACAAAAACAATCACCGAAGTGATCAAATTCCTGTACTTAAGCTCCCATAATCCTGGTAGTCCAGAAATCACGAAGGATTTCAACCAACTCTCGACATGCAAACGAAGACCGTAGTGATTCAACACAACACATCATTCGTTACAACATTTCACAAGTAGCATTCGGATACATCCATCAGAGTTTAAATAAAATATTACAAACCAATTTCAAATTTGCGGAAGCAACATAGTTTAGTACATAACTTCATAGTTTCAAATACATTGCTAGGTCTGAGTCATGTCCCACAAAAGCATCATCACGTACGAGAACTAGGAGAGACAGTGCCCAATGGTCTAGTCTTCATCCCTAGCTTGGAGAAGGCATTACTTGCAGCAACCAAAGTAGAACTAGTCATCTGCAACAGGTGGGAGATAAACCCTAAGTACGAGAAGGTACTCAGCTAGACTTACCCATCAAAACCAGAAATAAAGGACACCAAGGGTCATGCAAGGCTTATGAGGTGGGCTAGCTTGACACAGTTGCATAAAAGAGCTTATGAATATAGTGACCAATTAAAACTTAGCATCAAGCTTATCATCATTTACATGTCCACTATATTAGCACCTGTACTAGAGCACTCACTTATTAGGAGCAAACAATATTAACCATAGCAGGTATAATGAGGCTGTCATCATCATATCATCATTTCTGAACCATCATGTTATTTAGTGTATCTACTTTGGAGATAAGCCCATCAAATTCTCACTAACCGGGAGAGACGGTGACTCGAATCGAATTACAACTCGGCTGAGGGGGTATTCCTAACTCTCACCCTAGCATACTTTGCACGGGTAGCCGTGGGTCACCTTTAGGACAACTCAGGAACCAAATTCACGAGTTCGATCAGCGCCAGCACTCTCAGGGATTACCCTTCTACCAGGATGATTAGGACTTTTAAATCACCTGCCCTTGGACTCACGCCTATGGCTCCCTTCCAAGGCGCACTTTATACTTATCGACTCCTGGCCTGAGGTGAGCTACTTGGCTTCATGGTCGGTCTTCGGACACGGCCAACTAAGAGAGAGGCATGTGTTCAACATGAACAGGAAAGGCTCCAAGATTCAGTCCTTAAGCGACACAGACAGAGTCACTGCAAACTGGCAAGCCTCCGCCCGGTCTTCAATTCAAATTAAGACATGTTCTTTTTCACGATAGCAAATATAGCCAACCATGCCATATGTATATTCCTATATCTCGCAGGTGACAGAAAATCACCCGACTTCTACCGCGTTTAAGCAGGGCTAAGCACTACATGAACCTGAGCTACATAGGATTCAGGATATCAATATCTGGACAAGGATTGGATAACCAATGCAGCAAATGTTTACATCCAACACCTAAACTTAATGCAACAATATATATATATATATATGTAACAATAATACGTTAACTGTATTTTGGAAATTAGGAGGCTTAATATGCTTCAGGGCTTGCCTTTCACAAAGTTGCACGGACGGTGATCCGGACACTCAACGACGACCTCGCCTGGCACTTCTCCCGAGGGCTACACCTCCTGAATCTCCGGTGTTGGCTGCTGCTGCTCCCCACTCAGTTCCTCGAATTCCAGCAGTGTCACACCTTTTGGTACACCTATTGCATGCCGATGCACAAGATAAATATCATGGATGCATAAGAAATGACATGATGCTCATGATGAATGGATCACAGTAAGTGTTTAACGAAACATCACTGGACACTCGTTTACCGATTAAGAATAGCTCTATTTAAATCACTTTAAAGCATGTATCTAACTCAACTTGAAGAACAAGATCAACTTACCTAACTTGCATAACCTAAGATAAAGATGATCATCTTCAGTTAAAGGCCTAACACCTAGGAACATTACCACAAGCTTAGGAATAGTAAAGGCATACTTAAATCAAAGTAAAGGTTTTACATGCAAACGAGTAGTTCCTTAATTCGATCATAACCAGAGTTCTATAAATGCAAATGACTTGCAAGAGGACATTCTGGAAAGCTTATGAAATTCTCTACAAATCATTTGTAAACATATAAGCATGATTCTTACGTAAACCAAATCGAATTAAAGTAAACCTAGAATCTGTCCAGAAATGACAGGTTTACTAAATTAATTATTTAGTGATGATGCAAGAGTGTAATTGGACCAAACTAAGTTTACCAACTTGTTGTGTATACCAGAGAAACATCAGAAAGTATAGTGCCAACTCCTAAATAAATTATTTAATGCCATTTTCTAATTTATTTAGTTAATTAGGTGATTAAAGCAATATATAGTAAAACTATTCAGAAAAATCTACAAAAATTACAGTAGCTATCTCATGCTTCACATAGACTACCATAAAAATTTCAAAGCAATTGGGCAAGCAGAACTTGCTGGATCCAAAATAACAGAGGGCATGTCTATTTCTAGCATAATTAGGAAACCCTATTAAAAAGTGTCAAGCAATAGATTTCTTATTTTTTTCTAGTATCATTCTAGCATAACAATAGCACTCACCAAATTTTACCTTTACTGGATCTATAGAAAAATTATGAAAATTCACACAAGATCCATCCATGCAAATAAGAGAATTTTCTAACTCCTACATATAGTGTCCAAAATGCATGAAAATTTAACTACAAGCTATTCATGATATGAGCAGTACACCATAAAAATTTCATGCCATTTGGAGCTACATAGAAAAAGATATAATTACCCCTATTTCCTTCATGATTAAAAGAGATAATTAGCAACTCCATTTTTCATAATAGAACATGGCATAGATTATATTTTTAATATAAACTAGACATTATCATGAACTCAACAAAATTGGAACCACATCATTTGAATCTACCAACTAGGAGATACATATTTTTGAATCTATACACAAATCTGTGAAAAGAATAAAACAAAACAATTTTTGAAACCCTAACTCTACTACTGGGCCGGCCCGAAGGACACGGCGGTCCACCACGCATGCGCTGGCATAGCCTAGACTCGGCGCGGCCCAGGACTCGCTCCCGCCTCCACTTCAGTGACTGACAAAGGGACCCACGCGACAGAGAGACAGACAGGGGAGGAAGAAATGACGGTGGCGCAACTCGTCGCCGGTGACATCTCCAGCGAGTCCATCGGTGCTACGGTGTTCGCCTCACCCATGCGCATCTAGTGGTGCCATCAATTTTGGCTATTACCGCAGCTAGAGGGGGTGGTGACGGCCATGGCGACGCACGGCCACGGCTTGGCCGGCTCCGGCAAGACGACGGCGTCACGGCCCTAGTGGGTGACCCTACGAGCCTCAGTAGCATTCACAGGGCCAACGCGTTTTTGCAGTGGCGAGCGCGCAAGGCGATGGTGATGCTCGGTCGGAAATGGAGAAGCTACTGTAGCTTGTTGCTGCGCGTGGTAGAGGCGAAGGAGTGCAAATGGAGCAGACGACTCGATCGAGCAGGCGCTGGCCTTCATCTGGAGCTCAGACGTGCGATGTGGAGACGTTGGCAGAGCATGCGCGCCACATGGCGATCAGCTCCTGAGTCGGTCAGCCACGGCGAACTTTGTCAGTTTTCTAAAATTTTTGATTCAGTGTTCAACAACGACGACTGACAGCGTGAATTCGATGATCCGTAACTCCCAAACGGTGGTGATCTGGTTCATGGTATAGTTAACAAAATTAAAGACCTACGTGAGTACAATAACTTCGTCAATTGGAGCTCGAGTTGGTTTGGCCTGGTTAGGGAGATACAAGCCTCCAAACATTGGTACACGAAACTGTAAATCAACTCCGGGACTTAGAAAAATTCTAAGTATGAAATCAGCATGGAAATATGACTTGTGGGCCTTGTTTGAACATGTTCTAGCCATTTTCATGAGATGGTCATATTGAGACTTTTGTTCCTTGATAAATTGGCTACAACTTTGGTAAAGGGTGCACAGCCATGCAAGGTCTCTAAGTTGGTCTTTTGAATCAGTCAAACAGTGGCACTCTAAGGGTCATTCAAAGTCAAACCTCCACTTGAGGGCATTTTTGTCATTTTGATCCACATGAACAATGTCCCAACAATTACCCTAAGTGTAGTGAAGGTGTATTAGACCATAATCAACCACTTTACACAAGTGCTATACCAATTTCTAATGATCACATGTGATAAAGCAACAAAACAATCAATTCACTCAAATGTTGCAATTCCATGTTTCACATGTTTCATTACTTTTGTTGCAATTTTAACTTGCCACATTCCCACTATATTGCCATGTTTCAAGGTATGAGAAACTCATGTTGCATTCACATGTTGCACTACTACCATTCACAAGCAAATCAAGTATGAAACAAATAGAATTGTGAATGTTGCATATGTATGTTTCAGTGACAATGATATGATGAGATAGATGATGCACATGTTTATGAAATGAAATGCAATTATGTAGAAGCCAAACACCTAGGGTGTTACACGTAGCGTGTTGGCAAGCACGTAAACCTCGGGAGAAAATTGGTTGTCTCTTGCCCTTTGGTATTCTCCCGGTGATTGAGTTAGTATTTATCGTGTGATTGGTTCATTCCTCTATGCAGCGGTATAATCACCTTACTTACTCATTTACATACCCGCAAACTAGATGTAGTAAGCTCTTTAGTGTAGCTAGAATTGAGAGCTTACTTTGTAGCTTAAGTTCATTTAGTGGAGCTCTTTAGTGTAGCAAGTGTGAGAGCTCTTAGTGAGTAGTGACCTAGTGAATTATGTGTCTAGTGATCATAGCAACTAGAATTATTAGATAGGTGGCTTGTAACTCTTGTAGAGCTAGAGTAGGTTTGCTCTTCGCTATTTGTCATACTAATCAAATTGCTCTAGTTGGTTTGTAGATTTTTAAATAGGCTATTCACCCTCCCTCTAGCCATATTAGGACCTTTCACTCCTACACAAAGTAATCGGTCAAACAAAAGGATACACTACAAAGATGCAAACTTTCTTGATCAAACTAGCTACGGGGAGAACATATACTCCTTGATCCCTACCTGATGCCGGCGATAGGCAAGGGGCAAGCTATAGAGTAACTTCTAGAAGATCTAGTTGCCACCGTTATTGTTGGCCTCCTTGTTGGCTTGTTCCATTGCCACACACAACAATTGCATTGCCACCCACTGCCACCATTAGCACCAAACATCATCGTTGCCATCCCGATCTTAGATGTGATGGAGCAAGGAACACACCCTCCTGACCTGGATATGCGTTAACATACCTCTTCCCATCCATGTCACCGGAGACCATAGTTGCACTGACCTCGCCACTGCCATTGGTCTTGGACATCGTCGCATCAATCTTGGATGCCATGGTGCTTAGGAATCCGCCCTGCTCACCTGACCTGCCACTGCTACCAATACCAACACCATCGGCCTCCACTACTTCTTGACGCGCCTTATTCAAAGACATCATCGTCTTTCCCACTGAGTCCTACACATAGAAACGAAACTACTACAACCATGATCTCAACAAAAGGCTGCTCGCGCCAGATATAAAAGGTGTGCGTGAAAGATGGATGCGGGAACATGGATGGCGAGCAATGGCGGTTCGAGGATTATATCAAGCGATTTTGTCAAGACAACTGTGAGAAAAAAGAACGATAAACAGAGAATGTTGTATGCTTTTTATCGCTAGAGCTAATAAACCATCGAAAGGGAATACCAACTCTTATAGCATGGACAACCGATCTGGGTTTTGTAAAAATCTTTCATGATAAACATTTAGCCAAAGATATAGCCAAAAGTAAGTGTTTTAAAAAAAACCTGAGGTCAAAACTAACATAAATACTCTAACGCAGGCGACTGATAAGGTGCTTATCCGTTAGTCACCCGCGTCTAAGCCTCCTCCCTGCGCACACTCTCTCCGCGCAGGCGACCAGATCTCCTCCCCGCACGACGACAGGATCTCCTCCCCGCACGCTCCCTCTCTTTCTCTCCCCGGCGCCCGATGACCTCCCGGTGAGCTCCTCCCTACGCCTCACCGCGCCATGGACGGCGGATCTGGCGAGGTAGGCTTCCTCCCCCCTCCTCCTCTTACTCATCCTCCTCTTGGATCTCGGAATTAGGGTTCCAACGAGCTCTCCCTCTCCTCTTCCCAACTCCGACGGGCTTAGAAAGGGAAGGTTTGGGGGGAGAAAGGCTGGGCAGACGGTGGGGATGGTGGCAGAGCGATTAGGGGCCCTAGCGGTGGCCAGGCCAGGTCGAAGCAGGGGAGCTCCATGGTCGTAGCTCGCTGCGAAAGGAGGGGGGAGAAGGCGGCCACCGCAGAGCTGCGACACAACCCTAGCGCGCCGCGCGCGGGGCGTGGGCGGCGGCGGGACGAGTATGAGGCGAAGGGCGCGACAGTCACTTGGGCGTGAGTGGTGGTAGGAAGAAGAAAACAATATGTTCGTTAAATCTTGATCCACCGGTCTAGGATGGTGAAACGGAGACGGACCCCAAAACTAACCTTCCCAACTTAGCCTTGCTTGGATGCATGTGTATCTACTTCAATCCATATATGTTGAAGTGAAATAGAATATAATTTAGTTTAATTTTACCATAATCTACTTCAAAACATATGGATTGATATGAATATATGGGCATCGAAACGAGACCTGACATGAAAAATAGAAAACTTTTAGCAAATAGTACCATTTCTTCAAAACCTGGAGTCCCCTTCCTCCTCCGTCAAAAAAATTTCCCGTTCAGAATCCCTTGTACCAGACCAAATCCCTCCGCGTCCTCTCCCTCGCCCACCCCACATTATTCTCTCCCCAAATCTGACCCTCCCTCGTGCGAGGCCTCACCTCTCCAGACGCGACGCGAGACGCACCACACGCGAGCACAAGCCGAGCCCTATCTAGGGTTAGCGTTCCACGGCGGCGGCGGCGGCGGCGGCGGCCATGGACGAGGCAGCGAAGGCGTACCTGGCGGCGGCGAGGGGGCGGTGGACGCAGTGGGAGGAGGTGGTGGTGTCCAACGACCGTGGCAGTCGCCTCGTGCACTACTACCTCCGCGGCAACGGCGAGGCGAAGGAGCTGGCGGTGGTGGGGCGGGAGCGGAGCCCGCGTCACATGTCGTACGCCGTGCAGGGGCGGTTCCTCCGCGCGCTCGCGGCCGCCGCGGGGGCGGTCGCCGTCGCGCCGTCGCCCTCACGGTCGCCCCTGGCGGCTGCCGGGGCGGACGGCGGCGCTCCGAGGAGGTGGCGGTCCAGGCGGGAGGTCGTGGACTGGCTGTCCTCCCTCGTTTCCGGTAAGATTTCTGGTGCCCGGGTTGCGCTTGTTGGAGATTTGGTTGTGGATTTGGATGATTCTGAGCGGGGCCTCGGTGCGTTTGGTCCCTGTTTTTGGGCTCGATTTGGTGCTATGCTTTGCGTTGAAATTGCGGGTGGTTTTAGTCCGATTGAAGGCTGTTCATGTTGTGGCCCGCTGCTCTGCATGTTTGGATGCGTTTTATGCCGTGAAACATGAGAGTTCATGGGATTCACAAGGATTTCTTCGGTTGATTTGCGTGATGCGTCTGTTAGAAGTCCATGTCTGGGATTCCTTGGCGGACCGTCGGCTGATTTGTTCGTCTGGATTCGGGCTTGTCTTCCTTCCCGCTGCAATCTGCGTTTTCTTGCATATTTGCTCGTTTGTACCCGATGCCGGAGGGGTGGTTTCTGTTTATGCAAATCTTGACGCGCTGAGCAGACCAAGCTCGACACGAGCCCGGGTTCAACCGCTGCGCCACGGAGCACGCACTCTACACGTGGCGACGAGGGAAGGAGGAGGTCATCGTCGGTGTGTACGTGGATGACCTGATCGTTACCGGAGCGCGTGTGACGGACATCGATAGCTTCAAGCGCGAGATGGCTGCTCGTTTTCGAATGAACGATGTGGGCGCGCTCTCCTACTACCTCAGCATCGAGGTGAGGCAGGGGAAGCAAAGCATCTCCCTGGGCTAGCGCGCCTACACGGAGAAGCTGCTGGAGCATGGCGGCATGGCAGAGTGTAAGCCGTGCGTGACTCCGATGGAAGAGCGGCTGAAGCTGTCCAAGCACAGCACGGCGGCGAAGGTGGATGCGACGCGCTACCGGAGCATCGTCGGCGGGCTTCACTACCTCACGCACACTAGGCCGAACATCACGTTAGTGGTCGGGTACACCAGCCGATTCATGGAGGACCCGCGCGAGGATCACTGGACGGCGGTGAAGAGGCTGCTGCGCTACGTCAAGGGGATGCTCGATCAAGCGATCATCTTCCCCAAGCACGGCGGCAAGGGTGGGCTACGCCTCACGGTCTTCAATGAGGCACCTTACCCAAAACAGAGGAAGGTGAGCCAGAGCTCACGGTTTTCAGCGATGCAGACATGACAGGTGACATCGACGGGCGACGGAGCACCTCTGGTGTGCTCGTCTTCCTTGGAGCGGCCCCCATTGCCTAGCAGTCGCTGAAGCAAAAGATCGTGGCGCTGTCGACATGTGAGGCGGAGTATGTCGCAGCGGGCACGGCGGCGTGCCAGGATTATTGGAATGGAAGATAATTGGCATGAATGAGGTCAAGGCTTCAGGTTAGCAGCAGGATTAGGGGAAGAATTGTAAGACATAATCTGATGGTGATCTCTCTCTCTGATTCTACAATCAGGAGCAGGCAGTCGGTCAGCTCCTTGTTGCTGTAGAATGTAAGGCAATAGGCCATCTAGTACTAGTAGTTGGTAGAAACTGCATCAGCCATGTCTTGGTAGTGGGCTGATCTAAGCAGGGTACTTGTAGTACTAGGAGTAGTTGGGGTTGTACTCAGCCATACTCATGTGTACCTTATAGTTGGTACATGAGTTGTATATATACCAAACCTAAGGCAATGCAAAAGGGCAATTCAGTTGCCACATTCAGAGTTTCAGAGCTGCTGTTGCAGCCCGAGCAGTGTGTGTGTGCTGTGCTCACCTCTTCTTCTACCTCTAGCCAAAGTGAGTGTGTGGGTGTGCTGGTAAGCTATTTGCTTACCTATGCTGGGATCCCAGGGGCCAACAATGAAGGGGTAGTGTTACAACAATACTCCCATGTTCCCTATCTCCTTTGGCCCTCGCCACCAGAATCTATGCACTGATAGTAGTAGTCACACAGATTCGGAAATAGATTATTACATCTATCGATTGATAGGACAGAAACTTGTTTAAAACAAACACATAATGCAAGTTTTCGTTAATGCATTTAATGCTCATGCATATTATGATCTATTAGTTCTGGATAGTGTCATATCAGAAAAATCTAAATGCACTGCACATTCATTTTATGTAATAACGAGGATGCCTCAACCTTAGATTCCCAGATACAGGCAAGGCAATGAATTTGCTCACATCCTACAATGCACAATTTTCATCATGTGCCAAAGTTTGGGAAAGCACTGAAGAGGAAGTTTTTTATGTTGGAACTTAGATTACCATTTCTGCAGAAAGAGTACCATCAGATTTAACTCCAGCAAGTAGAAAGCACAGGAGATCGATCCAGTTACGAACAAAGGGATTTTTCAGCCCCAGCAAATCAACAATTTCTTTGAATGGACGTAGCAGTTTTGCAGCGCCCAGAGCTCCTTGGGGTCCCATTTGTATGAATGATTTCAACAACGAAGGAGCATATCTACCAGCAGCTGTAGATATAATGCCTAGATTGCCTCGAATAGAAAGTGGAGGCAAAGCCATTGCAGCTGCAGACATAGGAATAACTGCATCCTGAGATTGTTTTCAGTATGGTATTAGCACATGTTTTAAGGGAATATAAGAGCATCCTAAGTTACGAACTTCATGTGATACAGTGTATGCGAGTGCTAGCACACAAGGAGGATAACACCTAGTGCATTACCCATGCATTGTTCAGTAGTTCAAAGTGTTCATCTACATCTAGCAAAGACTTTACCAAACCCATGAATCTAAATATGAAGTGAACTCACAAGAAGTTTTTTCCACTCCTGGACAGCGTCAACACCAACAAACATCTCAAGGTCCTGCAGCGATTACAAGTCAGGTCTCAGGATCCAATAAAGAGAGGGAGCATCCCAACATAAACAAAATGCTAACAACAGATATTGTTAAATATGAAAGAGCATTGCTGCATCTAATAATCTGTGCTGGTTACCCCAGAAAATCTTAGCCAACTATTGCAACAGAAACCCCCTTTTTCCCTCTTTTGATCACAACAACTAAGTGTGCACTGTGGAGCATACAACATCCCAGGGTAATCGGGTATCATCCAAGGACCCCTTTGTACAGTATTGAAATGGTCGTAAATTGAGCCATGTCTGTTTATCATTCATAAACAACTCTTCTTTGGCTTCTTCATTATTATCATTATAAGTATACGCACAAAAAATCGATTATGAGGATACCCAATAGTTATTAATTAGACAATAATCAAACATGCCAATGAGTACTGAACCAACTTGCAGAAAATCAAGAAAATGCACAAGATAAAATTGAGACTGTAGTAATGTACCGAATGGCCTAATCAAGAAATATTACCTTGAGGAATTCAGTTGGTCCTATCCGTGAGAGGAATTGTCCTTCAGGTACATAAACCATCCAGGAGTCATAAGACACGCAAGGGACTGATTGGCCTAACGCATCAAGGACCTGAGGCAGCTGGCAGGCAAACAAATCAGAACAATTTGAAGCTGTCACCTAGATCAATACCATTGTCTGTCTCCGTCCATCCAAGTCCAACTACAAAAATGACAAAAGGCTATGCACAATGACGTAGCACTTCACCTGAGCAAGTGGATTTGCCTGGGGGCCTCTGGACTGGAACCCAGAAAACAAGGATGGCCCTGAATCGAAGCTGAAGTCCTTGATATCGAATGAGTGCGCGACGCCTCCTGGGCGATCATGGCTCTCAAGCACCAGCACGTCCTGGCCGTACCTCGCCAGGAAGTTGGCGCAGCACAGGCCGCCGAGCCCGCTGCCTATCACAACGACGTCCGCTTCCGGCCGCTCCACCGCCCTGGTCGACCACAGACCAATCAAACCAACGCAACAACGGCGAGGCGATGCGGAGGCGAAGTCTGAAATCCGAATGGTCAGTTTGGTTGGCGCGTTGCGGTCCGTACCCGGAAATCCCGCGGTTCTGGCCCTCGGGGAACGCGGGGTCGGCCGGGCGCTCGTCCGCAGCCACCGCGCGGCAGCGCGCCCTTGCAGCGGCGGCGGTTGCCGAGCACGCACGCGCACGCAGGCGTGGACACGACGAAGGGGCGGCAGGGTGTCGGCCGTGCGGAGGCCGCAGCGCGCGGGAGGCCAATGTGGAGGCAGCCACCTCGGACGGAGTCGCAGAAGCGGAGGGCGACGGCGTCCGGCGAGGCGAAGGTAACTGGTGGGAGACGACGAGCAGGGTGAGGAAGGCGAGGGAGTAGTACGAGTGAGGCCATGGCTGGGGACACGTGGCGCCTCGCCGACCGTTCTCCATTCGCGGCGGCCGATGCCTCGTCCAGGAGACCAGGACGGAGCCGATGCCACCGCGCGGTGGATCAAAGCCACATGTGCCCATAGAACATGGGCTGTAGGCCCATATACTCAGAAAGTCGGCCCGAAGTGTCGATCCGGCCCATTAAACATTTATACTTTGCTCGTCTCGCCGTCGCCGTCGAGGCGAGCTCCGTTGAAGCTTGCTGCAGGGCCTAGGTCCGTTCCAGGCAACGGCGGACAGGCAGCTCTTCACTCAGCTTGGCTTGGTCGGCTGCCGCGTCGCGCACCTGCTGGCGGGCAGTGGCCAGCGGCTGGGCGGTCTGAGGCAGGAACAGCGCCGCCGCAGCCAGGGGCGTCGTCACGCTCGCACCCACTGAGGCCGGCGGCGGCGGCTCCGCGGCTCGAGGTCGGCGCGTCAGTGCGGCACCGAGCCACCGTCCCACCGAGGAGGCTCGAGCACCGTGCACCGAACAGCGAACAACGGAAGAGGAGCAGCCGAGCAGGTTTGAATACTCTGAGTCTCTGATCGATTGCAGCACCAACTGTGAATCAATTCAATGTTCAATTGGCTTCCCATTTACTGATATTAGATCAGTATTTGATTTTTTTGAAACCCCTTCAATATTGAGAATAAGGGCAAAGTAAGAGAAAGACAGACTCAGGAATATACGGGTAGAGACAGACAGAACTTCCAACATCTTTTCACTGAAAACTGAATCTTGATCACCAAGATGGCGATGGCAACTATTGTTGTTATCGTGAGACAGTGGAGAGCTTATCGAGTGGTCTGAATAGTTCAGAGATTAAGTGTGGGACTGGAGGTGCACGCCTCCACGCTTACTTTAAATGGTTTGAAGCAAGAGACATAATGACACAATAGCCAGTCTATCATCCAGTGGTGAAAATAATCAGAAAGGCCAAGCTTTGATTCGTTGAACAAGGGAACAAGGCCATCAGCAACGACTAACGATTATTAATCCATGCAATCTGCTACGCACTTAAGAAATCATCAGAATAATACATACTCAATCCTGCTGATTAAATTAGAGATCAAGATTGTATCAATAACATTGATTAGAATTGCTACTCGCAACCACCAATTTCACTGAGTCCATTTGTGCTCACAGTTGCATCTGCTATATATTATGTGTTATATCTGCTATATATTATGCAATTATAATTGTGTGGTAGTATATATGCCAAATACTAAACTTTAGGTTGTTACTTTTTTTTAACCCCCTTCATATCTTTTAATACCCAACCTCAAAATACTGGACCCACCACTATTGAAGGCAGGGGAGAGGTTCCAGCTATGCTCGCCGCGCAGCCGCAGCCGCCGCAGCCGCCTGAGGTGGCGGGTGAGGATGAGAGCAGTTGCCACGGTGTCTTCATGGAGTTCATGACCAAGTAATTCATCCTCTCTTATGTGAACGGAATCCGTTTCCTTTTTTGACTGAAATTTGCATTAACCTGAGCTAAGCTGATTCTTCCATCTGTGGCGACACAGGGTCGCTCAGTTCGAGGAGCTCGCTGAATCTGGGGAGCGATTGCTTGGGAGATTTCGTGAGGAGCTTGGTTAGTTACTCTGATATGCTCTCCTTCCTCTTTTGTTGGGAGAACTGATATGCCATGGAGGTTCAGTGTATATTATCCACTGGGACGCCATTTAATCTTTAACATTGTGATGGTATTATGTACTGTTCACCGGTTAATTTTCTGTAATTGTGTTGACTGAGGCGCTGAACAATCTTATTGCAGAGTATTTTCGTAGGCCACAGATTCCTAAGGAATCAGATGTCATGAATCAGATACTTAAATCCAACTGCACTGTCAGAATGAGGTCCTATATTGAAGCTGGCTGCAGGCTTCACTGCCAAAACATCTCAAACATAAATCAGCGTGAGTTATATATCTTTGTTTGTGAGCAACCCTTTTTATTCTTACATGCTAATGTTTGATATGACCCGCTTATATGAATTTGTTCTGTACATGATTTTTTTTCCTGAACGGAAGTAGTACGGACTATGGAAGGTCCTGACTGTAGAATTTTCTCTCATATTGTGATTTTTGACCTAATTCTATGTATTCTGCTGTTATTCTTGGATTTCTTGTTGAAGTATGAGCTCTAGACAACATAATTGTTCAATCTTAATGATAATTGCATACCCTTTAATCAGTTTGATATTAAAATTTTTTTTTCCTTGTGCCAGTAAGCTCATGCGAAGATAGACTTAAACATCATATAAAGAAAGGTACTTGATCTTTGTATCTTATATGAGTTTGTTTATCTTTATCCTGTTCAATATTCACAAGCACTTTTTAGTGCTAAGACCTTGCTGCAATTCTTGTGCAAAATTTATAGACTGCTTGAGTGGTCAAATGCAGTCAGATTGGTGCAGCAAACGTTTGATTGTGATCCAAAGGGATTTATTCTTATGTTGGACAGAGAAACGTTAACTACTGTATAAAGTGACAATCATAATCCTGCATTTTATGTTATGCAATAATGATAGCATACATAGAGCGACCATATCAATTTGGTCAAGATACTGTTTTCAGAGACCAACTCATTTGTTAACCGGTTACCAGTTTACCACCATGTTTTGGTCTTTACATGGCTGTTTGGCTCTACGTTTGGCCACAAGTCCCTCCTACCCCCTCCCCTCCTTAAGAATAGGAAGAAGGGCTGCCTATCTTTCCATTAGTAGACAGAGGGAAAACGTCTGGCCAAGATATATGCATCATTGCGATTGTTGTCCTTGGTTCATATTTTAAAGCTGGAGCTATGGGTTTATAATATCACCTTTTTACATGGTTGTGAAACTCTTTGGCTCTAATTGACCTTGTGTTCCTTTTATTTTCTCCTAGTTAAGACTTTGCTTGAAGAGCTTGAATGTCTAGTCGAGAATGTCTATGGCATCACACTAACAGCCAGTTTAAGTGCTCTGGGAGTTTCAGACAGTCAGTGCCTTGACAACATGCTAAGTACCGATTGCTGCTCCATGGAGGTAGAGTTTTTTGTTTCCATATTCCTTAACTTGCTGTCTGCAATGAAGTGAAATGGAAAATGGGTGACAGGGTGTTTCTACACAAGAGGAGGATAAAAGTGCAGATCAGTTGGACACGGATGTATCATTTGTTACGGTGATGGTCATGGTTCGCAACATGCTGAAGCTTGACTACATGATGCAGGTAAATTAAACCACATCCATGTGCCAGCCAGAATGTGCATTTGCTGTCGCGCTTTACATTTTGTGGCATCCCAGCTCTATTTCTTTCGCCCTCTTGATTAACGAAGGCTGCCGTTCTCTTCTACAGGAAAAGATTGTCAGTGCATTGTCCTTGAAAACACCTTCATCAGAGCTCGAGGGATACTGCCTCATGTGGAATTTACGACCATACATCGATGACGATGTGATGCGTCATGCGTGGAAAATGTGTCCCTGAAACTTTTGGCCTGTTCGCCTATGCTGATGCTTATGCTGAAATGTTGTGAGAGGAAAACACCGTTCCATGGCCCGCAACTGTTCGTCAGCTCCCCCTCCTCCACGCTGCCATCCACCCTCGCCGCGAGCCTGCCGTTGTACGCTTCGATCAGCTCGTTCGCCGCCTCCACGCAGCTTGCCAGTAGAGATGGTCTCCATGGCGGCCGCGGCGGCGGCCGTGGGCGTGCTGCTGCCGTTCCCGTTCTACTACGCGCTGTGCAAGCACCAGCGATAATTCTCCTTCTCTAATGCATTTTCTATTATGCCTGTTCAGGATGTTTCTTCTAGGGAAGCTTCAAATGATTTCACATGGTTGGGAGCTCCCTGGCATTGCCAACAACGTTTGAAGCACTACAAATCTTTCTGCCGTAGAGGAATTACTATCTCGGTATGCCCCCTTGCTGTCGCTGGCTACTTTCATTTGTCTTTTTAGCTATGTGCACCTCTATTCCTTGCTCTTTGTCAATCAAGTATACATTTACATTTCAAACACCATACCTAGGCAGACAAGAAACTGAGCCCCCAGAAAAAAATGCCAGTGTCCTGAATATTACTTGGACAGTTCATGAGATAAAAGTGGATATATTTTGTTGAAAATAGGTTTCTTTTACTTTGACAAATATTGTTTTTTCATTATTCCTACTTTGAGATGATATTAAGGAACCTTTTGGCTTCCATAGAAACACATAATTAAAAGTAGATGAAGATCGAGTGCCAATATTATTTTCGTGTAGTAAACTTTTGAAGGTTGAACGTTAGCTGATACATTCCTACTATACTTATAGGTGCATAGTTTTGTATATATCATGAGTGAAGAGATGAAGAGACTTATTGCTTATGTGGAAGATCTCTATGAGGATACAAATTCATGCAACATGGTCAAGGTACAATGGTTCGACAAAGTTGATGAGGTTGGTGTTTCGTTGCCCATGGATTTTGATGACACAGATTTTCTTTTCTCTGGGCTGTCAAGATCTCAATGTAGAATGCATTGATGGATTGGCTGCAGTCTTGAGTGCCCAGCATTACGAGAAGTTGAAGAGTGATACCAGATGCAGCTTGTGGCAGCCTTATTTCTGCTGTCGGCAGATTGATAATGGTGAAGTCAAGCCTTTTGATGACACACAGCTGCAAGGCTACTGGAGCCAGGAAGTACTTAGGACCATGTTCAATGCAACTTCCTCTCTGAAGGTGCGTTTCAAGGTCCCTAAATCCGGACCCAGTTCAGATGGAGGGCTGAAGAGGAAGCGTGATGCATTCAATAATGATGCTAATCCACAGAAGGTCATTTGTTCTGGTGCTTCTACTTCTAGGTTTTATGGTGAGAACATCAAACACTTGTGTCCTGGTTGCCATGTGGAAGTACTATCTCAAGATAGTGGTATAAGGGGATGTTGGTTTAGATGTTTGATTCTGAAGAGGCATAAAGATAAAATCAAGGTGCGCCACCTAGAACTTCAGGATGCTGACGAGACTGGAAACTTGGAGGTGTGTTATGTTCAGTTCTTTATAATTTATTTCCTTTTGTTTCATGCCATTGAATTTTAGAACTGGAGTATGACCTAATGTGATGCTTGCAGGAGTGGGTTATACTAACATGAATTGCCAAACCTGATCAACTGGGTATACGTTTCCTTGGAAGGCCAATGGTTCGTCCACAGCATGTGGAAGAAAGCAAGGCCTCGTGCTTTGATGTTGGAGCCATTGTTGATGCGTGGTGGCATGGTGGCTGGTGGGAGGGAATCGTGTTGTGCCATGGAGGCAGCGGGCGTCTACAAGTTTATTTTCCAGGTAACTTCCATTCCTGTGATTATGGGCAATTCTTTTATGCTGTGCGTTTTGTGAGCAATTAGGGTATTAATGGAAACACAATACCTTAACTTCTTTTTCGTCATTCATCACAGGAGAAAAGCGAATCGCTGAATTTGGTGAAGATGAGCTGAGGTGTTCCCTTGAGTGGGTTGGTAACAAATGGAATCCTTTGAAGGAAAGAAAAGATATCGCAAGCAAGCTGACCTCTACTGCAGATCGTGGAAGTGAATATTTGATTGGAAAACAAGTTCCGCTGACTTTTAATGTGCCTCCAAAACCAGAAGATCAACTAGAGGGACTTCGATCTGACAAGAGGGGTATTGAGAAATCTTCAGTCTGCACTATCTCACAAGATCAGAAACGTGTCATTGCCGACCTGACTAATGATCTGAAGTTAGATAACTTGAGGTGGAGGCCAAGAAAGAGGAGTAGAAGATCTGGCTCCAGAAAGCAGTCGGACACTAGCAGCGGAAGCAGCAGTGGGGAGATGGACTTGTCCAGCCCCAGTGGAAGCTTTGGCCAACCTAATCTAATGCCCGACGAGGAGACATGCAAGAGCAGTGGAGAGCAGCCTTTTATGGGTGTGCCTGTGCAGGTTGCCAATCTTGTGATGTCCAGGTGAAAGCTAAATTCAGCAGCACCGGTTGAAGGGGTTAACATGTTAGCTTACTTTCTGAAGTTACACCGGCCTTGGTGAGATGTAGGTTTTGTGCATCCCCAGGTTATTTTTGCCAGCACAACCCAGGTCCAGGTTTTGACAGTTTTTTTGAAGGCTCATCATCAACAGTAGTCAGTTAGATGTGAAGATGTCACCAAGAACCAGTATACAGTTTGTATGTACTGACTGACCGAGATAAGATTTTTATCTGGTCCTTATAATTTCTAGGGTTGATAGCTTTGTTAACATCGTCTAGGAGGGGAAGAAGGCCCAGTTTGGTTTCTGGTTTTAGAGCTTTCAGTTTTTCTTTTGGCAATCCTAGTCTTTGTTGTTTGTTTGTTCATCCAGTCTTGTAGCAGTGGTGCGCCTTACATAAAGTTAGGCTACTTGTGAACTCGGTGAAATGTCACAAAATAGTTGCTTGTTGCCTATTTCTGTGTTCTTTTAAATGTCAGTTAGGCTACTTGTTGGATTCTGTTTTCTCACCGTGGTGGACTTCACTGTGCCTGCTTCTTTCTGTACCACCGCCCACGGAATGGTTGTGAAATGTGAATTGCGCGGAAGCAAGTGGCATGCTGTTGTTGCCTGTTGGAAAATGGGGTAATTGGTTGGTGTGAAGAATCCCTATCGTTGAAAAACGGTGATGATTCGTTGGTTTGGAGAACCTAACTCTACCTTGGATATATGGCAATGGTAGGCTTTGACAGGTTTGGCTTTGCTGGTATTCCTGGTAGCCTACCACTGCCTGCCTACCTTGCTGCCGCCGGGCGCCGTTGCTGCAGCGCCACCTCTTGACGGTAGTTTACACGCAATCACGCATGACAAATCTAGTAACTTCTCGTCTTCTCCCACCGTGCAGTGCTAATTGATGTTCACGTCGCGTTTCCAAGTGCTGTCTGATAAAGGCATGCAAGTGTGAAGTGTCCATCTCGACAGAGCCTGTGTCAAAGACTCAAAAGCATCGTCGCAAGTCGGGCACTGGGCAGAGGAAAGGCAAGGAAATGCCTTTCCCATTCGATACGTGCAAGGCATCCAGGCAGCCTGCGTGGTTGGACCAGAATCTGATTCGACTCGATGAGAAGACGATGCCTGGCCCTGGACACAGCGCAAAAGCTAGGTATCAATCCAATTAGCCCACTCGCACCTTGCGGCCCTCTGCCCTTGTAAAAGCGGCGGGCTCCTTCTGCCCTCCCCAGGATCAGGACCACCTCCTTTGCCGGCGTTGAAACCGACCGGATCCGATGGCCGAGCTCGGGCAGCAGGGAGATTGATGCGCGGCAAGGTAACCACTGCGGTGGCCAAGCCAACGGTTCTTTGCTGCTGTGATCATGAGCTAGAACCGGAAGTGACTGGTGCGTTTTGTGACGTGGGTGCAGCAGCTCTACTGCATGACGGTGAGGATGAACATCGACTGCACCGGGTGCTACCAGAGGGTCAGGAGAGCGCTCCTCCAGATGCAAGACCTGGAGAGCCACCTGATCGACAGGAAGCAGCACCGGGTGAGCGTCTGCGGCGCCTTCGTGCCGCAGGACGTGGCCATCAAGCTCCGCAAGAGGACCAACCGCCGCGTCGAGATCCTCGAGATCAAGGAGGTCGACGCCGGGGCCGGAGGCGAGGGCGAACCACCGGCCCCCGGCGGCCACAGCCGTCCTGAAAGGAAGGGGGTAGCCGTAGGACACAGTCACACAGGCACAGATCTGTCTCTTGACCGGACCCCAATGTAAATCTACGCTCTGCTCTACTCCTTGTAGTTGTTGGAACGATGAAGCATACAGAGCACTGCTCGAAACAGATATGATTAATCCTTGAACGCGTGCGATCAAGGTCTTAATTAAAAGCTAACCTTGACCAGCCACGCTGCGGTAGCAAGTGTTTCGCTCAATCGGTTTGATGATGGTGGTGTTCAGTGTTCACGCCCCTCTTCGCCGCAAGTTGGGTGGTTCACCGTCCCTTTCTTAATTCCTTCCTTTGCCATACTACCGGTGGCAAAGAGCACGGACTCCTACCTTAGAGTACGTGCTACAACGGAACCAACAACGCTACCAGCACTGAGTAACCAACCACGAGGACGAAATCAGACACAGAACTGAGGTGATCACACATATATTTAGGGTGTGTTTAGATTCAAAAAAATTTGTACAGTACCCGTCACATCGAATATTGCGGCACGTGCATGGAGTACTAAATGTAGACGAAAATAAAAACTAATTGCACAGTTGGGTAAAAAATCGCGAGACGAAACTTTTGAACCTAATTAATCCATAATTAGACACTAATTGTCAAATACAAACGAAAGTGCTACAGTAGCCGAAATCCAAAAATTTTTTGATCTAAACGGGGCCATACTCACTCATGGTCTCACAGACACGACGCAAATGGTCTGCACCCTGCAGCAGCCAGGCTAGAGTCTTCTGAACCTGCACATGCTTGGTGCCCAGCCTTCCAAGGCATCCAGTCCTAACAAGGTAACCCCGACAAACGTAAGAGCAGCAGGGCTGCCTTCGAGTACAGCCTCCGGAAGGACAAGCAGCGCCAACCATAAGTATCCATACATCACCAACTTGCTTCAACAAAGTACTGACAGATTATTAACAGATTTGGTACCGATGACGACGACGACGATACCGTGACAATGACAGCGCGGTAGCAAGAGAACCATTGCCCCGCAATCTCTCAACATTTGTGTCATGGCGATGAGGATCATCACCAAGTTAAGATTGGTGCTCGTTGCCCACTGCCCACCAAACCACAGCACCGGACTGAAAAGCCGGCGGTGGCAAGTGAGAGGTGAGACAGATGCCAAAGAAGCTGAAAAGAAGGCGCTGTACCTGTACCGTTCTTCCCACTCCATCAAAAAGTGCAGAGATAATCATAAGCGATTATGCTGTGAAAGCCAGCACCAACTTGCAGTCTGATGAAGCTGACTCTTTCCGTTCATTGCCCTGTTCTCGTTTTCCGTTCATTGCCCTGTTCTCGTTCATCAGGTGGCTCCATTACAGAGTCGCTGCTGCAAAATTATGATAAACCTATCGCAGATCCGTCTCCATCTTCTCGACATAGGGATGATTCACCTTCTAGTTCATCATATCAATCACTCTCACCAGATTGTAGATCTCCCTTCTGCCCAAAGACTCCACCTTTCACAGCTCCCGGTCACGCCCATGTGCATAACGCCTTTTGCCATCTTCCAGAAAACCCAGATGAGGAGAAAACTGAAGTAATAAACCACCAAAAGACTGCAAAAGCTACCACCAATTCAGGATCCATGGGACATCCTGAAGCTCCAAAAGTAGACCAGGTCAATGCAAAGCTCAGGCATCTATCGTCAGGATATAAGTCTACTTCCTATGCTATTGAGACCACACCCTCCGAAACAAACTCAGCATTCAGGGTGTCAAATACAGACATTAATTTGGATCCAAAGGAATCAATACCGAATTCAGCTGACGAAGCAAAGTTCAAAGTATCTGGAGCAACAAGTACACCGAAAACACCACCACCCCCTCCACCGCCAATCAAACCTACTTCAAGTCTTGAAGGGTAGAACTCTGGCCAGCCTCCATTGCCACCTCCATTACGGATCCAGTTACAAGTTGGCAAAGATGGGTTACCACTTCCAAGGTTGAAACCTCTGCATTGGGGCAAAGTAAGGGCAGCTCCAAACCGTTCAATGGTGTGGAACGACATTCAGTCAAGTTCCTTTGAGTTTGAGTAAGCCAAAAAATGATTCCCAATTCCCATTACTAGATTGTGATTTCATTTCCTATTATCACATCTTACAACAGCATACATATGCAGATTTGATGAACAGATGATCAAGTCATTGTTTGCATACAACTTTCAAGGGCCAGCGAAAAACGAGGACCCCAAAAGCAAGAGTCTATCTACCAGCAAACATGTCATTGAGCACCACAAACTTCAAAATACTACTATACTCTTGAAGACTTTAAACGCTAGCACTGAACAAGTCTGCAGTTCTATAACAAAAGGTATATTTTGCTGCATTTGGATTTAAACTTACCGAGTAAATGATGGCCAGATGAACCTACTGCCCTGTCTTGACAATCACAGGTACTGGACTGTCCACACAACAACTAGAAGCGCTGGTCAAGATGAAACCATCCGAGGACGAGGAGAAAAAACTACTTGATTATGATGGGGACATCAACATGTTGGATCCAGCAGAGAACTTTGTCAAGGTGCTACTGACAATACCAAAGTCATTTTCAAGAATCGAGGCAATGCTGTACAAGGAAACTTTTGATGATGAAGTTGCCCATCTCAGGATGTCCTTTGCACTGATTAAAGTAAGTAGAGCTATTCGATTAATTTAGAAGATAGAAAGATTCTATTGAAGCTACAACTATTTCTTTGTTTACTAGGGTGCCTGCAGTGAACTCAGGTCCAGCAAATTGTTTTTAAGATTACTTGAAGCAGTACTCAAGACCGGAAACAGAATGAATGTTGGAACTATAAGAGGAGGGGCAAGTGCTTTCAGACTTGATGCACTGCTGAAACTGTCAGATATACGTGGAGCTGACGGGAAGACAACCCTCCTGCATTTTGTTGTCCAAGAGATGGAGCGATTAGAAGGATCAAAGGCTTCAGATAAGCTCAGTGGAACTTCTGGATCTTGTCAAGCCACACTGGCAGAAAGAGAAGAGTATCCAGAAATAGGTACAGAATTTGTTTCAGAGTTAAGTAATGAGCTTGGCAATGTGAAGAAGGTAGCAAGTATAGATTTAGATACCTTGAAAAGCTCAATCTCAAATCTATCACATGGACTGGCTCAACTGAGAAGGCTTGTCGGCAAGGAGCTTACCTGCAATGACAGGAACCAGAACTTCCTGCAGTGCATGAGATCATTCCAAACTCATGCTGAGAATACCATGCAGGAACTCAAGGTTGACGAAGCGGAGGTCCTACAGCAGGTCAGAGAACTCACTGAGTATTATCATGGAGAGGTTGGCAAGAATGAGTCCAACCTCCTCCATATATTTGTCATCATGAGAGATTTTCTTGGTTTGCTAGATATGGTGTACCGAGACATGAGGGGTTCAAAGCACATCCAACCTCTGAACATAGTCCTTCCGCTCAGGTGAATACGTTCAATGATCAGACTTCACATTAACCACTTGGACATTAACAAATTAATTTTTTTGTGTGAATGTGTGTATAGTTATTAGCTTGAGATGGGTTTGTATCAGTTACGGAGAGTTTGTATACGTGCAGAATTGCATTAGCATGATGGTGTGTTTAGATTGCATGGTTTTCAATTTGTTGAATACACTCACAAGTCGCAACTTAATGCTGACCATGTTATTGTTTTGGAGGATTCTATATACTCCTGTAGTAACTGGTAACTGCCAAACATGTACTCTTGTATGTTTTCGTTTTGCTAATAAGCTTTAAAAAATTTAAAGTCCAAAGACAGCATGCCTGGGCCACTGTGCCAGTACACGTCAAAACATTACATGTCCATTTACATGCCAGTCTAAGGGCAACGAGGAATTTTCCCAAGATATATTCAGGGAAGATGGGATCTCTACCACTTTACAAATTTCAAGAAAATATACTTCCCAGAAGATAAATGAAAAAGGGATATAAACCGTATTTTAGAGATAAAATCTGCAGAACTATTCTACAGTTTTATAACTTATTATTGCTCTCCAACAATTCCATAATATCAACAGTATAATCTCTCCAACAAGACCCACAACATTGAGAGATAGGAACCGGTACAAAAAGATCAGACGAATCCTGTTGAATGCTCAAAGATACAAAAATTGGAGATCGACAATAGAACTCCAACTGCAATCAGACTATTATGGGCATATAGATAAAATCATAACTCTTCAAGAGATCTTACAAAGTTAAGCTCTCAGGATCCTCAACAATCTTTGCAAAAGTTTGCAGGAATGCTGCCAAATCAGCACCATATACAATCCTGTGATCAGCAGTGACATTGACCTACAAAAAGAAATGTTGAAACAGCTTAGTCAAATACAAATCCCCTGATGCTATAATTTCATACTCTATGTCCACTATGCAATAACCACAGTTTCTGGTGAAAATATTGCCAGTATTGTCCTGAACAATCTGTTCAACGCAAGAACTATTGCTGACACATTCCAAGTGGCAACCAACCAAAGAGATCCTAACTACTAACTGGCAGCACCAGCGATACATCCACACAATAAAACCAACAATATACACAGCTCAAATGGACTTTGATGACTAGTGAGGTATAAGTTGTGGTGTTTGGTACCGATGAATTGTATATTTTCCATTGCAAAATTACTCATTTTAGGCCAGCAAATCTATTTCTATGATTTAGACAGAACCATAGAATAACATCTACTCCCTCTGTTTCAAAATGTAATTCATTTAGTATTGTCTTATGTCAAACTTCTCCAACTATGACCAAGCTTACAGAAAAATATATTAACATCTACAATATCAAATAAATGCATTATCAATACATATTCCATGGTGGATTTAATGAAACTAAATTGATGTTGTAGATGTTAGTACATTTTTTTTGTATAAATTTGGTCAAAGGCAGAGAAGTTTCACTTAGGGCAAAACTAGAACAACCTACACTCTGAAACAGAATGAGTAATCATATAGACAATAACTGTAATTATGCGATAATATTGGGCATCTTATCATGGTAATTAACTCATGGAATTAAACCATGAAACACACTTCACATGATATATCTGACAAACTCTTCAACATAACGACTACATGTCATGAATACATTTTAAAACTAGTAGGATGTACAACTATTCACATTTCACCATACTGAAACATTATATGCAAACAACAGATGTCTTAAACAATCAGGTGCATAACTAACCAGCATTTTGTTCTTGACGCTAAAGAAACCATCTTTATCAGCCACAACTGTAGGTTTGGAGGCTCCAACCGCCATAATAGCTCCCTGCACCCATTGATACTCAAATATTAACCCTCATACATAAGTGAAGCATACGTATTACGATTTATATAAACTAGGCCCTGTTCGCTTGGTTGATAAGCCATGGCTGAAAGTACTGTTGGCTAATTTGTTGTGAGAGAAAAATACTTTTCGTTGGCTGGAAAAGTACGGCTTATAAGCCAAGCGAACAGGGCAAGGAAGAAAGGGAATTAAACCCACCTGTCCAGGCGGAAGGATCGCATCAAACCGATCTACACCAAACATACCCAGGTTGGACAGTGTAAAAGTCCCTGCAAATAACAAAATCTTCAGGTAAGCAAGTCCACATAAAATTTGCAATAGGAAATCTAATACACTATGCAATGCCATGAGTTCCATACCAGAGCTGTACTCATTTGGTTGGAGCTGTTTTGCACGTGCTTTCTTGACTAGATCCTTCCAATTTTGTGAGAGCAAATATATATCCAGCTACAGTGTAACAATCAACAAGCTGTTTGGTGAACTTGTTTGCTAAAACTGCAAAGTGAAGCCAAATTTATCACAAAAGATAGGTTGTACCTTGTCAGCATCCTGAAGGACAGGTGTAATAAGGCCACCATCGATTGCCACAGCCACTGCAATGTTGATGTTACTGTTGTATGTGAAGCTCTTTCCATCCCTGCAGCTAGCATTGACTACAGGGTGCTGTGCAAGAGCCATGGCTGCAGCCTTTGCCAGCAGCACTGTCATTGTCACTCCCTTTGGCTTAACCTGTCAAAATCAAATCAGTCTAATAGTAATCAGGAAGCGGGCTAAGAAAAACAGAGGAGCTTCAAGTGCAGTCAAGCCCTGCCTCAAATCCTCACCTTTTCATACAGCTCATCGAGCTTATCGGTTACAATGGGGTAACCGACGCGGAATGCTGGCACTGCCAGGCTCTCCACCATGTTCTTGCTCACTGCAGCCTGCATGGTAGTGAATGGAACAACAGTCGCGCCAGGAACCGGCGGTAGCACTGCCGCCTGAGGCACCGCACCCACTGAAGGCGCAGCCACAGGTGGTGGCGCAGCAGCGGGCTTTGACTTCGGCTGGATTCTGGCAGCCGCCTCAATATCTGCCGGCGTAATTCGACCGTACGGCCCGGTGCCAGTCACCTTGGCAAGGTCCACCCTGTGCTGCTTAGCCAGCTTCTTAGCGTGCGGGCTGGCGACGCCCTTCGTCCCCGCGGCCACCGGCGCGGGAGGAGTCGCCGGAGCTGGAGGAGGAGGCGGCGGCGCCGCTGCGGCATCCTCCGTCGGAGCAGGAGGCGCCTGCTGCGGCTGCCCGTTGGAGAGCTCCTGAGCCTTGGCGAGCGCGAGCGGCACCTCCTCCTCCGACTCCGCGAGCAGCGCGATGGGGGCGCCCACCGGCGCGGACTCGCCGGCCTGGACGAGGACCGCCGCCACGATGCCGTCGTGGAAGGTCTCGACGTCCATGTCGGCCTTGTCGGACTCGACGACCACGACGGCGTCGCCCTTGGAGACGCGATCACCCTCTCCCGCGGACCAGGAGACGATCTTGCCCTCCGTCATGGTGGAGCTGAGCGCCGGCATGAAGATCTCCCGGATCTTGGCACGCACCACCATCCGCCCGCGCCGCGCCTGCCTCCAGCGCGCGCCCGCCGGCACCGCTCCGGCACGGAGCCGGGCGGGCAGGGTGGAGGCGGAGAGCGAGAGGGGTGCGGGGGCCGTTGCCATTGGAGGAGAGGAGAGGAGTGCTCGAGGTCGGAGGCGAGGAGAGGGGGCTTTGGCTGGTTGGGTATATGGGGGTGGAAAGCAGTGAGGCGGGCGAAGAAAGCGAGGCGAGGATGGCTTTGGAAACTCCGATGATGCTGTCATGGACCGGGCTTTATCTTACTGTGGGCCTCTTACGTCATTAACAAGGGTGACCAGTCTAGCCCATCGACGGAAGTTGCGAAGCCAGACCATTTACGGTCACCAGGGATCTGGCCCATGTAAGTCCATATTCATTCATGGACCGGTTCCTAGGTCAATTTACCATGAGGCTTTGGCCCATTTAATGAAATGATGGGCCTGTTCCGGCTTATTTCGTTAAGGCCCACAACTTCTACCACTGAGAACTGAGCTGAGAAGGACCTATCCCGTAGGCCACAACGCTCCCATCCAGCTCCTCCTCGCGACCAAATCTGCCGTCTCCGCCGCCGCCGCAGCCAGCATCACCGGAGGGATCCGCACCGTCCTGCTCGACGCGATGAACACGGACATCACCGCGTCGACGAAGCCGGAGTACCCGGTGGTGGATCGGAACCCGGCCTTCACCAAGGTGGTCGGCAACTTCTCCGCGCTCGACTACATGCGCCTCTCCACCATCTCCGCCGTCTCCGTCACCGTTGGCTACCTCTCCGGTTCACCTCCCCTCCCAAACCTTATCTCTCACTTCACCCCCATCGGTAACTCAGACCCGCGCTTGTCGTGCAGGGATCAAGCCGGGGATCCGGGGCCCGTCGATGGTCACGGGCGGGCTCATCGGGGTCATGGGAGGCTTCATGTACGCCTACCAGAACTCCGCCGGCCGCCTAATGGGATTCTTCCCCAACGACGCCGAGGTCGCGCGCTACAAGTACAAGCTGTAGTGAGGATCCAGCTCCACTCCGTCTCTCTTTTCGCAACCGTTGCGCCTTTTTCTTTCCTGACCTCGTGTTAGCTTGAGTACTTGATCTGGGCACTCTATGGCCTTGATTGAATAAACGCTGTATGCTGTTGCACAGTTATGAGGATTCGATGATACAATTCACCTCCTCTTGATGTTGTTTGGTGAGAATTTCATCGCCATTTCGGTGAATTTATGAATATTAAAGTGATTTCTGCTCTGAACTTGGTATTTGTTGTGTGGTAGTGTTTGTGTATCTTAGCTTGTCAGGATTGGGGATCATGACCTTGTTGCCTCACGTGGTAAGCAATGGGGTTCGTTTGGCTCATTGGCTGCCTGTCGGGGAAGACTTCAATGTTTGTTTGTTCAGACGATCTTTGTATCAGGATTTACCTGGTTTCCTCCACATGTGAATTCGCTGCACATTTATCATCAAGAATCTCATGGGGGTAGATAGATGGTAGTATTAGAGAGCATACATAAATATTATCTGTGCTTACTAAAGTCCTGTTTGTTTTAGCTTGCATAGTGCAACTTACAAGCTGAAACGAATAGGTCTCTAACTGCAACAATCCATAGGCCAAATTGTTACAACAACAACAAAGCCTTTAAGTCACAAACAAGTTGAGGTAGGCTAGAGTTGAAATCAGCAGAAGCAATCAACATTCAGGTACGTGAATAGCTATTTTTCAAGCACCCCTATCTAAGGCTAAGTCTTTGAGTATATTCGATCTTTTCAAGTCTCCTTTTATTACCTCTATCCAAGTCAACTTCGGTCTTCCTCTGTCTCTCTTCACTTTACTATCCTGACTTAGGATTCCACTACGCATCGGTGCCTCTGGAGGTCTCTGTTGGACATGTCCAAATCATCTCAATCAGTGTTGGACAAGCTTTTCTTCAATTGGTGCTACTCCTAATCCATCACGTATATAATCGTTTCGAACTCGATCCCTTCTTGTATGACCGCAAATTCAACGCAACATACGCATATCGTCTTTTTGTAGGTCAACATTCTGCACTATGCAACATAGCAGGTCTAATCGCCGTCCTATAAAACTTGTCTTTTAGCTTCTGTGGTACCTTTTTGTCACATAGGACACCAGATGTTTGGCGCCACTTGATCCACCCTGTTTTGATTCTATGACTAACATCTTCATCAATATCCCCGTCTCTCTGTAGCATTGATCCTAAATACCGAAAGGTATCCTTTCTAGGCACTACTTACCTTCCAAACTAATATCTTCCTCCTCCCGAGTAGTAGTGCCAAAGTCACATCCCTTATACTCAATTTTAGTTTTACTGAGTCTAAAACCTTTGAACTCCAAAGTCTCCCGCCATAACTTTAGTTTCTGATTCATTCCTGTCCGACTTTCATCAACTAGCACTACATCGTCCGTGAAAAGCATACACCAAGGGATGCCCCTTTGTATGTCTCTTGTGACCTCATCCATGACCAAGGCAAACAGTTAAGGGCTCAAAGCTGACCCTTGATGTAGTCCTATCCTAATCGGAAAGTCGTCTGTGTCTCCATCACTTATTCGAACACTAGTCATAACATTGTTGTATATGTCCTTAATGAGCCTGACGTACTTTGTTGGGACTTTATGTTTGTCCAAAGCCCACCACAGAACATTTCTTGGTATTTTATCATAAGTCTTTTCCAAGTCAATAAAAACCATGTGTAGGTCCTTCTTCTTCTTCCTATACCACTCCATAATTTGTCTTATTAAGAAAATAGCTTCCATGGTTGACCTTCTGGGCATGAAACCAAATTGGTTTATAGAGACCCGCGTTATTGCTCTCAAGCGATGCTTCATAACTCTCTCCCATAGCTTCATAGTATGACTCATCAACTTATTTTTTCTGGTAATTAGTATAACTTTGAATATCTCCTTTATTCTTGTAGATCAGTACCAATATACTTCTTCACTCGTCAGGCATATTGTTCGATCGAAAAATATGGTTGAACAGCTTGGTTAGCCATACTATAGGTATGTCCCCGAGGCATCTCCACACCTCGATTGGGATACCATCCGGTCCCATCGCCTTACCTCCTTTCATCCTTTTCAACGTCTCTCTGATATCAGATTCTTGGATTCTCCACACAAAGCGCCTATTGGTGTTATCAAAAGAGTCATCCAACTGAAAGGTTGTGTTCGTATTCTCACCATTGAACAATTTGTCAAAATACTCTTGCCATCGATGTCAGATCTCATCCTCCTTCACCAAGAGATGCTCTATTTCATCCTTAATGCACTTAACTTGGTTGAAGTCCCTTGTCTTTCTCTCACGAACCCTAGCCATCCTATAAATGTTCTTCTCTCCTTCCTTCGTACTCAAATGTTGGTAAAGATCCTCGTACGCTCTACCCTTTGCCACACAGCTCGCTTTGCAGTCTTCTTTGCACCTTGTACTTCTCTATATTGTCCACACTCCTGTCATGGTACAAGCGCCTATATCATTCTTTCTTCTCCTTAATAGCCATTTGGACTTCCTCGTTCTACCACCAAGTATCTTTAGCCTCGCCTCCACTTCCTTTGGTTACTCCGCACACCTCTGAGTCCACCTTTCAAATATTGGTTGCCATCTTCTCCCACATGTTGTTTATGTCATCTTCTTCCTTTCAAGAGCCATCTTTGATAACCCTTTCTTTGAATACCTCTTACGTCTCTCCTTTCAGTTTCCACCACTTTGTTCTTTCAATATTAGCTTGTTTATCCCTACGGGCACACACCTGAAAAACGAAAGTCTGCCATCAAAAGCTTATGTTGAGAAACAACACACCTCCCCTGTTATCACCTTGCAACCCAAGCATGCTCGTTTGTCCTTTCTTCTTGCGAGGACAAAGTCAATCTGGCTAGAGTGTTGTCCGCTACTGAAGGTCACTAGATGAGATTCTCTCTTTCTAAAAAAAGTGTTGGTTATCATCAGGTCAAAAGCTACCGCGAAGTCCAGAACTTCCTCCCCCTCCTGTTTCTTACTACCATACCCAAAACCTCTATGAACTGCCTCGAAACCTACGCTTGTAGTACCTACATGCCCATTAAGATCTCCTCCTATAAAAAGCTTCTCACTACTAGGTACAGCTCTAATCAGGCCATCTAAGTCTTCCCAGAACTGTCTCTTAGCACTCTCGTCGAGGCCTACTTGGGGGGCATACGCACTAATTACGTTCAAGACCATATCACCAACGACAAACTTGACTAAGATAATCCTATCTCCTTACCTTCTCACTCCCACCACACCATTTTTGAGGCTCTTATCAATCAAAACTATTCCATTTCTATTCGTGACTGTCCCTGTGTACCAAAGCTTGAAACCTGTATTGTAGATTGTAACAAATTGTTACAATCCAACAATTTGCCTTCCCCCAGCTTGCAGATTGTAACAATCTACAATGTGTAAGCTAAAACAAACAGGGTCTAGCCTAGGAAGTACATAAAAATATGTGGAAATGAATTTGATCCACCTGCTCTTTATGGTATTGGCATGTGCCCATCTTTTTAATTTGAGTCCTGTGAAGCACATCAAGCTATAGTGAGAATTTAGTTCCACTGCGCCATTCCTGCAGCAATTCTTGATCCTTTATCTTTCCTTACCCTATCTTAGCTTCAGTTGATCCAAGCATGAATGGTCTTTGCTGAGTGAATTTGGTCTGTTGTTGAAATAGTTGTGAGGATTTGGTGATACAATTTAGCCCCTTCATGTTACTACCCGTTGATAATTTTGTCTCTGTTTTAGTAAATAAATGTATGTATTTCAAAATAATTCCTGTATTGAAGCTTAGTAACTGTTGTGATTACCTTGGCAGATTAGGGGATGTGATTCTACCTCTTGTTGTTGCCTTTGGGGTGGGTTTGGCTGGCTCTAGCTGTTGGGAAAGTTGTCAAAGAGTGCTTATATGATTTATGCATGTTACTGAACTTGGCGCTCATGGTAATTTTTTGGGCAGATATTATTATGAGGGAGAATACATCAATTTATTGCAGATTGACTTGGGAAATACACAAAACCATGTGCAAATTACTATTATGTACATGGTTGTTAGTGGCATAGGCAGCCATGTTTCAGTCTTATTGAGTTGATTGAAATAAAGTCAGTCTTATTGGTTGTTAGTGGCATAGGCAGCCATGGCACTTTCTATGTAATTTCTTAGAAAGAAAAGATTATCGTGCCCATCAGCTGGCCTCCAACAAAAAGGTTAGGTCATGAACAAGTCTATAATAGTTGTCCTAATATTACAATAATTGTCTCACCCTCCCGTGTTGTATCTGTGGACTGTGGGCTGTGAGAAACTAACCTCTTATTCAGATAGACATAATCGACGAACATTGCATCGTATGTGGTTGGACTGTTGGAGCAATACGGGTAGCCTCAACTTCTGGGTAGGCACTTTGCTGGATTAACAACCATAACAGCACTGAGAATCCTAGAATCTCCTTGTAAATCCATGATGTATGCCCCTTAGACCCTTAAACTATAAGATTCTGACAAGAGGAATGCATATACTATTCTTATTAGAAGGGGAACACCTTGTTGCATTACGATTTTGCTAGATTTCAATGCAGACATTTGTGTTGACCTCCATTCCCCAAGTTTGTTCGATGATTTTTTTTCTTATTGAGGTGATTAGACATTTACAACTTAAAACCAGGACTCCGGTTAGTAGTGTATCTAACCACAAATAAGGAACTTGGTCACCTCTTCATGTATACATTGATAAACTTGTTCAGCACTAAAGGCAATTTGCATAAACAGATCTTGATGGCTTGCCAATTGATAAACCTGTTCAGCACCAAATGCAATTTGCATAAACAGATGTTGATGGCTCGCCAAATAATTCAGAAAAAAGTAGTTACTCAAACCTCCTGTACGCTTATATTTCTCCACTCCACTGCTGATATCAATGTACATGAAGAGGCATTAGATCTGTGGTTTTCTAGATGTTGTAATCTCTTTTTGTGTTTGGCTGAAGGCTACCCATAAATTGAAATCTCCTACAACTAAAAAGAACAAAGTGTGGACATTTTTTGGTGCGACATTCCAATGTGGGTCTATCGTCCTGCCTCCCCGTGCGATTTTTTTCCACCTCGATGCTCTGCTCGCCCGTGCAGAAGGAAACTAGCGGCCTCCATGCTCTGCCTTCCCGTGCAAAAAGGATTGGCTTCACCCCGCTCGCCCTGTCACCCTCCGGCAATCCTACGCGCACCTCCCTTGCAAACCCTATCTGCCCCCTCCACGCAAAAGGAAGTCAAAGCCAGCGCGATCAAGGCCGCTCCAGACATTGCGCAATCTTCGCGTCCCAGGATTGCCTAAAATCATGCTGCCGCTTCCTCATTCCTTACTAGAGCCATGGTGTGTGCGTCCTCCACGGTCGTCCACCTGGCCATCATTGCATGTCCATGCAAAAAATAGAAACTTGGGCGTCTTGGGCTCCCGACGGTGGTCAGGGTCAAGGTCGTTTGGGTGCGTACAGCACGGTGGCCGTGGGTGTGACGACGAGAATGGCTTGTGGTTGCGGCACGTGGATGTAGCGCTGATGTCTTAGAGGCAGACGTTTGGGCGGTGACGGCACTTAGGGTAGAGCAGTGCGGGCAGCTGCGCTTCCTTGGTGGCGGCAGCACTCCCTCGGCGGTGGCCACCGAGGGTCACAACTTCAACACCTTCAATTACCTCCTGGAAGATGAATTCAGTGAGTTCTCTCGCCTTCCTACCGTCCGCCTCTGTCAAGTTCTGTGCTTTTAGCATTTCATCAGTAATTTTTCTCAGTCTTAGATGTATTTTCTAAATTGGGTGTATGGTCAAACCATGGGGGAATTGGATGACAATTGAAGTTTTGGTGTTGTTGGATAGAGAACCAAATGAAAGAAGGATTAGGACAATCTGGGATTATGTCGTCCAGTGCGCATACCAAAAGGTAACACACTCAACATCCTCCTCTTTTTTCATAGAATGAAAACACTCATACGACTGAACTCAAGGCGTTGAATAACAGAACGCAACAGTGCAGGAGTGACTAAAAAATGAAATGGTCTTTGTGATTGAGGGAAATGACATCAGCGATCCGTGTATGGCCAAATTCGGAAACTCCACATGATGATAACACATTGATTAGAAGAAGAGATATCTTTTCTATTACGATTAGTATATTGGCACGCTTGTGCATCACTGTATCTTGATCTGCATGGTCATGTAGACAATACATATGTGCCGGGCCGACATGGCATGGGCCAAAGGCAATGCTGGCTCCAAGAAGGAGATTTCAATTTCCAGGGACGCCAGTGGCAATGTCATCTCTGCTCAACAATGTACTTGAACATCTTGTTAGATTTTTCAATACCATTATCTAAGCTTATGCCACTTAAACTAATATCATGTTCTAGAGCGATGTAACAATTTCACATTTTATTTGGTTCAGTCTGCAGTTTTTTTTCTGTGATGATAATCCTAAAGGTATTGAGGCACGTAATGAGGTTAGCACACCCTATTCACTATTATGCATTTATTACTAAGAATTTCAAAATTATGTTCCTGCCATTCAAAATAGGTGTCATCATAGACCATCTTCTGACTAATTGTATGCCTGTAATTACTAATAAATATACCTACAAATGACTGATGTGTGCTGCAGGCGAGAGTAATAGTGACCCAAATCCATGAACCATTACATGTAGCACGTGTGTTTGTGGTAATATGTACAACAATTGATTATAGGACACAATCCATCAACCAGGTTATGCATATCATTCATCTTGAGTTATCATATAATGAATTGGACTGCATGCATCTGATTTCCCATCATCGCTGCCTCCTCCGACGCTTAGGAACTCAGATGCAAATAAGTATTTTTATATTTATTATGTACTGCAAAAAAATGGATTTGATAAGATAGAATAGAAGCCATGCGTTGGTCCTGAATTGGCATGAAGCTCATATGGGTGTGGTCTGATGGTCTCTATGTTAGCTGGTCTAATAACAGGGATGCCTAATAAATCTACCTGTAGGTAGGAAGTAACCAAACTATCATCAGTTAAGAAGAAAGACAAGCCCGGCAAGAGAAGCAGACTTTTCGTGCCATGTAATATCACACAAGAAGTCAAGAACACATATCCCAGCAATCGCCTCAACTTAATTTTATTGGATTTTTTCTGAAGCTTTTGACATGATCTTTGCCCTGTGATTGAATTTTTCAGTTTCAAGATTCAACTCTTTCAGTTCATCTTGCAGCTGATTTGTCAAGTTGGTTTAACTCCATGATTAATTCAAAAAACAGGGTTAGGTGCATACTGCTTGTTTATCTGAATAAAAACCAACAACAGGTTGAGAACCTGGACCTGTCATGCTGATAGTTGTAACTACTGATTCTTGTAACTATATAGGATCAATTTAGTCTTGTGTTTCAGAGTAACTTTAGTTTTAGGCCTTTATCTAACACTGTTCACTATCCGACAAAATCAATTCTGCATTTTTTATTTGAAGATATTCCTCTAGTCTTGCATGTTTCTGTCTACCACAGTTTAGTCTGAAACCTAATATGTTGGTCATCAATCAATAATACTATATCTGACTTTGCACAGGATGGTCGAAGGCTACGAATGGACTTTGTAATCCAGTTGTTGGCTTATGACGTGAATTCTAGGATAATTTCAACTCATGTAGAGCCACAAGACTATCTTAAGCGTATCACAGACAATGCCGTGTTGTACGTGACAGTTAATTTCATAAACTTTACTTTTTGGATTAACGTGCATATTTAATTTTACAGTATTATTATCTTATTATGCGATCCGTGTGTTTTTAGTACAAAAGTTTAGTTGTTCCGTAGCAACGCACGGGCACACTACCTAGTGATTTCACAATTCCTGCATTCCAAACATGCTCTTAATAGCTAGCCACGAGCAAAGCCACTATGGCAGGCCGGCAGGTGGCAGCACTCGATGACGCATCAAGCCAGCCCGCCACTCAGTGAACTTATTTGTTACTCCCTCTATTTCAAATTATAAATTGTTTAGATTTTTCTAGGTATATAGGTTTTGGTATAGATCTAGATAGATACATAGTAAAAACTATGTAGTTGAAAAAGACAAATGACTTATAATTAGAACGAAGAGAGTATTGATTATCTGAACCTGTCAAGATAGCTTTCATTGTTGAATGAACTTCCACTAGATTACTCAGCCTGTCAAGCCAGCTTTCAAATGAACTTCCGCTGGATTGCTGTTGCTTCCTTGCTTGGTGCTTGCTGGTTGTTGACTTGTCGCGGACTTGCCGCTTGCTTGCAGGCTTCCTGCATCCTGCTGCTTGGTGTGTGTGTGGTTGCATCTGCATGCAAGCTCATGCAGTGAAGCTGTACAATGCGACACCTGCAGACAATCTCAAACAACACACAAAGATCACAAATACCAAATGTAAAGAGAGATCGAGACACGGTATTTGTTTTACCGAAGTTCGGAGTCTGTCGAGTCCTACTCTCCGTTGAGAGGGCTGCGAGCGACCTAGCGAAGGTCAGCTCTAGAGGACCACGAAGGCCACTCTAGCCGGAGTCTTTTTCAACTCCTTTTTCTCCTTTTCACTAGATGATTCATTCCCTTGCGGCAGTGGAATCAAACCGTTATAAACTTTCCGAGGCACACCAAAAGCTTTTGGGTGCTCTCCGGCGATGCCTAGCCATCTAGGACCAAAGAGCCACTTTCCACTAACACATTTAAGATTTGATTCTCCACTTCATTGTGTCCCTCATGATTTAATTGGTACTAACTAAATGCAAGTACTTCCTTCTTCACCTTAGCTAGGTTCCTCGGTCGTCAAGCTATCACTTGCTCTTCACCCTTGCTTAGTACCTCGAAGCATTTTCTTGCTATTTGCACCATCTCAAACCATCAAGTCACACTTGGTGTTGAATCATTTATTTAGACCATTTGTGTAGATGTCTTTCAATGTAGCAAGCCTTAGAATGTGAGACCATTCCATATGCAATCCCTCATGTCTCATTAATTATTTGTCAACGAGCTTGCTTTCATATGAATCACCGAAATCCCACAATGAATAAGCCTTGCATGAATTACATTTGCATTATTGTCTTGTGTTTGAACTAGATTGTTTATACAACAACACATCATTTTGGCTTTCATCAATTACCTATGAGATAACCTATTTCCTATCCAACACTTAGCAAACATGTTAGACCTTTAATCACGTTGTCATTCAATCATCCAAAACCCACTAAAGGGCTTGATGCACTTTCATGCACCTTCCCCCGCGAAGAGCCATAAGGTAGCTCTAGTAAATTGCTCGTGTCATTGAGTTACCTCACTTGTGGGTAAGTTCTTGCGGTGTCCATTTGTTGGACGAGGTTCGTGCAACACTTCTTAGCCGCTGAACCATCAAGTGTTGGTTGATACAACGGGGACTAGCATGCCAGCAAGCACGTAAACCTTAGGAGAAAAATTTTGTGATTGGATTTCTCCCGGTGATTGATTGGTATTTATCTTGTGATTGGTTCATTCATCGACACGACGGTATAATCACCCTACTCACTCCTTTACATTCTTACAAACTAGTTGTGTAGCAAGCTCTTTAGTGTAGCTAGTTTTGAGAGCTTGCTTGCTAGCTGAGTTCACCTAGTGGAGCTCTTTAGTGTAGCTTGTTTGAGAGCTCTTAATGAGTAGCAACTTAGCCTTGTTATGTGCCTAGTGATCATAGCAACTAGAATTGTTAGGATAGGTGCCTTGTAATTCTTATAGAGCTAGAGCAAAATTGCATTACGCCGTTTGTTGAACTAATCAATTACTCTAGTGCTTTATAGAGTTTTAAATAGGCTATTCACCCCTCCTCTAGCCATATTAGAACCTTTCATCCTTCCGATCCTTCGGCCCAGTTTAGACTCACCGTCAGGTTGAGCGAAAGGTTGGTGCGGAAGTGTCATGTGTTTGGATTTTCCTAGCTAGATGTAAAATAATTCGAACTGCTGTCTCTCTTGGATATGAGAACCTTGTCCTCTATCCTAGCATTGTAGTAATAATATGGAACATGATGATGAAGATGATGCTTACTTATTGTCTTGCTTGTTGGTTTAATCAAGTGTGTTCTTGATAAGATATTTTGCAAACCTAGCACTTGATACCTGAACCTTAACTCGATGCTAAAAGGATGCAAATAAGGACCCTCATTAGTAAGCTTTTTTCTAAAAATGTGTTGTCATCTCGCTCTACCATAAAGTCTTACATATCTTTCATTTTATGTTTTATTAGTCGGGAAAGTCTTGTTAAGGACACTCGAGTACTCAGGGTTTATTTTCCCTTATTTCAGATGGGTTAGAGCACTATGACTTATGTCCTTGTTGCATGCAAGTGATTGAGGCGGATCCGTGAGGTGTGTCAGTGGGCTCTGACGTTATGTTCATATTACCTTAACTTTGCTTTTGTTATGTTGGTTGTCACTTTGTTATTAGTGTACTTGAAATTTGTGTTTTGTTATATATTTTAAACTTATGTTATTTTAAACTTATCATATTTGGAAACTCAGGATGTATTGACTTATCTTTGAACTTTGGTTTGTAATATTATGTCCGCTGTAAATCTATGTATGTGATGTGTTGTACTCAAATCGCCTATGGATCCTAGATGTAAATAAAAGTAGTTTCATTGGGGTTTTTAGGGCACACGATAGACTATTGGGTTTATATGCATTCAAGTATGTGGTTGCTGAAATCCCCATGAGGATGACCAGTATACTTGAACTCTTAAATTGAGGAATTCTGCTAAGGACCTCGAGCATGGGTCACATCACTAAAATCATTGTTAGGGCCATCACTGTCTAGACTAGCGCAGAACCGACATGGAGGTTGCGCGCGTGGTGCATAGTGATGCACACGCAACATGGTACTACTGTGGTGATGTGCGCCTCGTCATGACCAACGTGGCCTTGTGGTGGCTTGTCTTGACACGCTTCTGCGTGGGCTGTCACACCACTCGACACTTAACCTTGTTAAGGCCATCGTCATGGGAATGTGCACTGCTCTCGCACACAAGGAGCATATGGTCAAGCGGGAATGTAGCTTGGATAGGCTCGAGATGCCAGACTTCACGTGAATTTAGAAAAAAAATCTAGAACTATGTTCATTTTTTTCTAAGGTAAAACAACTTTACTATGAATTTTCTAATATTGGTTTATATTTTATAATTTTTAATTGCATATTTTATAGAAAAAAAATTGATTACTTTTGAAATATTAACAATTTTTGGATAAAATTCTAGTTGATCTTTGGGTTAGCGTAGTTCGATTTACCTTTCTCGTGGCTAACGTGGACAACATGGTACCATGTAAGATGATTGATATATGATGTTAATATTTCAAAAGTCCCTACAGATGGACTTTTGCCGCTTATTAGATCGGATTAAACGGTGGGCCGTTATAACCAAACGACAGGGCCGGAACCACATATCTTGGTGGCCGGCTTCAAAGGCTGAAGCTTAAAATGGCCCATGGGCCATGGCAAACGGAAAATTCTCCACGGGCCAACAAAATAAACTGCTCCTCGGTTGCGACGCCGACGGTGGCCGGTGGCGCCGCCGCCGCCAATCAAGATAGATAGAGGCGGGTAGAGCAGCCTTTGGAGTTCGTTACATGGAGATGGAGGCGCGTAAACCCCAACCCACTCGGAGGATTTTTCCCTCGGCTGTGTTAACTGAACTAAGAATCGTCGACCACCGCGCACATCACCTGTTCGACGAAACGCCCCCTAGGACAGCTGATGTGTTGGACCGGTCGACAAGGGCGACGGGTCAGCCGCCAGCCACCAGCCGCCGCGAGGTGCGTGCTGATCCACGAGCAGCACCTGGTGGACATGCGTCTGTGCTCTGCCGGCTGCCATGCGGCCATGGAGATGACACGGGCGGACGCGTGGTCTGTGTGCCGACGGATCAATGCAGGGTTCGTATTCGTAACTACCCTGTGTTTTTTAGGGAAAAAAACACCCTCTGTTCAGTGTTCACATTTGATGCCCACTTTTTTTTGAAGCCCTTTTGATGCCCACTTGATCTGGGGTGCTTTCTGTCCATCTCGTGAAATGCGCTGCCGACAAGAAAGGGCGCACGAAAATGCACCAAGATGGCAAGATGCCCCCGTAGCTTTATCCCTTTTTGCAGGTTGAATGATGATGGCACAGGGTCACAGGGACGATGGGAAATAGTTGTTTAGGTGCAGATCACCAGTTGATCACGGATACAAGGACAGTATTGTTGGTGCATTAGCTGTTGCCTACTATAGCAACCTCCTCGATCGAGTTACCTCTACAGCTCCACTGCAGATATTATACGACATCACCAATCATACCAGGAAGAAATGGAGGGGCGGCTGAGTTCCCAGTGATTCAATTTGCAAAACAAAATCAGGTTGGTTCCGTTGATTCATCTGGAAAATCTGCTACAAAATGAATACTAAAATGTGTATCTTACTAGCTTAGCCATTTAGGTGGTATATGTAGTAGAAATAAAGGTGATAGCTCTGAACATTCTGAAGCGCTTAGCAAGTTTATCTCATTTTCCAAATCAGGAGAAGCTTTCAACCATGTGTAGTCATCAATCAACCACTTGCTAGTACTCAGTCTGTCTGTACTGCCCTAAAGTTAAGAGCTTTGATTTAACATATTGTCAAAAAGCTCCCCTCCTTTGCTTAAATTAAGGTGAGGATAGGGAATGTCTTGGGAGCACCAAACACTCTCTCACATCACCAATAATGCACCATTAAATTGCAATTTGAGTTGCCCCTATATTGGCGCATTGGCGCAGCCTTGCGCATCATTTGAATCAGGCGCGTGACACGGCTGCAGAAAATTATAATAGCTTGTTGGTGTTGCCATCTCAGTTGCTCAGCTGATTATCAGTAATATACTGGTATGTGTGTGTGCCTTTCTGCCAACAACTTTTGTTGTTTACTTGTTAAAGTAAAGCAGTCCTCAGAACACTGGCCATTGATTCATGCATAGAATTAAGCCACAACGTGATGATAAACAAAACTACAAATGATTCAACTTTCTGAAGGTGGGAAATGATAAATCCATAGGAAGTGTTTGCTGGTTCACTTTGTTTGCGTGCCTTTGATTCTATGTTTGTGACAGCTCATATATCCTAACAAGTTGCTGTCAGGTAGATTAACATATGTTTTAATATTAGGCGAATAACGGGGGCAAAGATCTGATTATCTAAATATAAGGAAAGCAAATAGAATTCAATAGCTTTGAAGCTAGGAGCTATTACTTTGAAGTGATACCTACACACTGGTCATTGATGTCTCCATTCTCTTTCCCTTTTCCTATATGGAATAATAATAGTAAAGGTGATTGAGATTAGATCATATATTTATATTTTTTTTCTTACCATTTTCTTTAAGCTCATAGCAGAGTGTTATCCTGTAATATTCTTTGGTGATCATACACCCATGTTGAACATATATATCTTAATGATGAAAAAGGAACATATAGGTCGCTAGTAGAAGGAACTTCACAAATTTGTTGAATGGGAAACTGGATTCTGATTGAGTGGAGTTATGGAGATCTTACAACAATGGAACTAGTTTGGCAGTCAAATTGCAGCTTAAAACTCTAATGACTGTTTTCCTTCTCTAATGAAGTTGATCAATGGATCAAGATCCAGACACTCATGTTTGAAACCACAGCATAGGATGGTGAGCTCAGTTGAAGGGCTGCTGGCTAGGCAGAATCCAAGAGGCAAAAACATTTGTGGCCTGGTGCCCCTTGCACGCAGCTTCAGCGAAGCTGCCTGTCTGACATAGATGAAATTGTTATTGCCTGTTAACCATGTTCAAACTGTTATTACCAATTAACCATGAGTGGCAGCTAGATGTCTTGAGACAACTGCATTATACCATACACACAATCTGGAGTCCATCCCAAAACTGAGATGGTATTCAGTGGCACTGGAAGGGTGGGTCTGGTGCAAGCGGTAGAGTCTTACCGCCTGTGACCGGAAGGTCTCGGGTTCGAGTCGCGGTCTCCTTGCATTGCACAGGCGAGGGTAAGGCTTGCCACTAACACCCTTCCCCAGACCCCGCACAGAGCGGGAGCTCTCTGCACTGGGTACGCTCCTTTATATATGCTCTCATGGTAGATGACACATGAGAGGTGTCCACCTGTCTGTCAGTTCTTGATTGTGATGATTTTGAAAGGCAATCTCAGTTTTTTTGGCAACCAAGGCCAGTGGGAATTAAAATAATATACTCATTTTACTAACAGGGAGGCGTCCAATCAATGTTAAGTCGCTCCATGCAAGTTGGAATCTTTCTTGTCTGTAAATGTGAAGTGACATTGGTTGCCAGATTGCCACTAACCCAATTTACAATCACGGCCTAATTATTTTTCTGACTTGTTTGCTCCCCTCCCCGCCCCCCCCCCCCCCCCCCCCACTCCCCACACATACTGACGCCCTAACTCTTCTTGTGGCCTTGTCTCTGCCCCTTTTGGCTATAAAAGTGGACTTGGCCTCCCACCCCTCTCTGCACCAGCACAACTCTGTTTTCCTGCTCTGCCTTCTTCTAGGGTTAGAAGTTATAATGGGTCGGGCTATGCTGTGAAAAAGTGATCTCAGTGCTATGGCATGGAATTAAAGATCTGATCTAGATATCCGGGTAATTAACTAAAGTTGTTTAACTCAGTATCGATCTTGTTCTGTCCTGATTGTAGTGTGCTTGATCTGTTATTCTAGCTTGATGAATATCTCTATGTCTTCCATCTTCTTGCTTCCAGATGCATGCAATCTGTATCTGTTGAAAATCCCTACATAAATTTTATACAAGGTGCCGCTAAAAAATGAACACTTCGCCAGTGATAACGTAGCAAAGCAGCAACTATTTCTTATGAGCAATTGTTGATACTTCATTGAACTGATATTTATGTGTTATTTTTGTAGGTTTTGCATTTGGGGGCAGCAAGCTTGAGGTGGCAACTGCATAACTTGCGATAAACTTGTAAGACTTCTTGACAAGCTATGAAAAAAAATGTTTCCAATAATTATCAGAACTTCCAGAGTAATTAGACACATAGTTTATGATCTCTTCTTGGCCTATTCACCTTAAAACTTATTTGCATTATCAGCTAGGGAATGTCTCACAGATAAACTAAACTGTCATTTGCAGGAAGGTTTTAATTAAGTAACAGTAAAACATCAATTTGACTATTTGTCCATTATTGCAGTGCTCTTTTCTGAAGCCATTTTGTCACTTAAGTTTCAAAATTCCTGAGCATCAGCATTTGCTCTCTATGATATCCCTGATGAATTATTGGAGTAAATTATTAAGTCTTAACTAAACATGCTATGCAATACTCAAACAATGTATTGTCAAAAGGTAGCCATAGATTTGGTTCTCATTATAATGTGATGGCAATTTGTAAGATCTCCACATGTATTGGAGCTCTTGCTGACCATGAGTACACGAACCTAGCTCATATACACAATGCATAAAGGAGTGATAGGATGAATTCCTATATGATATGATATGCACTAAAGAAAACAGTGACATTGAACTTGTGATGATGTTGAGCCTCTGATATGATGCTATCGGTAAACGATTCAAGCAGACTATCAGAATAGTTGCAGCATCCATGCTCTAAAGTTTATATTGAAGTAATAAACTGTAGGCAACGTTAATGATCTAGTGTATGCATGCTTCTTCCTAAGTAACATATATGCTCATTAACTCCCATGGGTTAGTCAAAATCTTGCAAGTAGTCTACATCTATGCCTGAGAAATATATCTTGAATTGATGATGTTCATAAGGTATGTCCAAGAGAGAGTGTTTATTCATGACCAGCATGATTTATTTGCTGCAGGTTGGACCATGGTGTGCTGATGATTTTACCGCAAGTTATGCAGTTGCTGCCTCAAGCTTGCTGCCTACCTTTGCCAAACCTGTAGGAATAAGATGAAGTACATCCGTATAGAAACCTTCCATAGCCATGTATCGTATATTTACCGTGAGATCAAACATAAGGAATGATGCAAGAATGCTATCTACTCCCTGTGTTCTAAATTGTAGGTCATTTTGGCTTTTCTAGATACATAGCTTTTGCTATGCACGTAGATATAAGACATGTCTAGATACATAATAAAAGTTGTGTATCTAGAAAAGCCAAACCGACCTATAAATTAAAATGGAGGGAGTACAATGTATCAGATTGTTACTTCAAGCTAGCTAGCTGCTCATGTACGGTTGAGTTTTTCCCCATTGCCGGAAAAAGTAATGAAATACTTATGTTGCTGAGGTTACCATAGCCAATATTGTTTTAGTTTTGTGCTCTATACGAGCAGAAGGCAATGGATGAGATTGATTTTTAATCTTTGCGATGTAGTGATTACCAGATTTACCTGAGGCATGTATTACTATGTTCAGTAAAAGATAAACAGTGGTATTATTCAAACTATCTAAACTACGAATAGAGATTGGTAGTTAAAATTATTTTGTCTCAAACCTGTTTATGTAATGACAGTTTTTTAGTTTATGGATCAACCGTCTCCATTTAAAAAATTGTTTAGCCTATTTGAACTGCCGTTTAACCTGATTGGCCATTGTGCCTGATAATTGGCTAATGAGCGGTCGATTGTTTAGTGTTTAGATAAACACTGTTCATGTGTGTGATTGGAGAGTATGCTTCACAAAAACTCGTCCTAGATGATGGGTTCAGGCACAAGCACACAACATCAAATTGGCTACTATAACTATAAAATTTGTGGTTTTCAATATATATAATGTTACCAATGACACTACAAGGCATCAGTTATTTCCCCTTTGATCAACCAATCCCTCAAAGCCCAAATCTTGCGTGACTTTTTCAACCCCGCTTATGGATTTCATTGTTATTTTTCGTGAATTTGAAACTCAGAGTTCAAGTTCACATGATAAATGGAATAGTCCAGGGGATCTTAGTTTAAAGCATTATAACAATTTAATCGTTAAATCTTAATTTTGTTGATTTGAGGCTCCATAAAAAATTTTCCACATCGAACCAACAACAAAGTTGTCAATCATTATATTTAAGTAAGGAGGAAAACAAAATCTTACAACAAAGCCCAAACATGAGGGATCCAGAAAAACTGAAAAATGAACAAGCGAAACATACCAGTAGATTGTGTCAGTGATTTTTTGAAAGTAAAGATTGTGTCAGTGATGAGGATAGGTAACTTGAATTAATCGGTCAATGCAAGAATAAGCTCAATTTACTCTAGCGCTTCGAATTGATGTACAGAGGACCTGCTTAGGAGCTCTCAAGTCTCAACAAGTCCAAAAACCCTAAACTTCATATATACCAGCTGTCAAGAACAAATCAACTGCAGCGGCTGTATCGAACAGCTGCCGACTTCCACCATCAATTCTTCACTGGTCCAAACTATGCTGCCATTTTTAAAGCAACAAAAGGTTCACAGTGCGCGCAATACTCTAATCATTCTGAAATTTCATAGTACTCCCCCGTATCGGAAAAAAACGTCGTTCTACGGCCTCGTATGGTTTGCAGAATTAAGGTCGTTTTAGATCAGTTAACCACATTTTGGACTCTAATGCCCCTGGACTCAATTAAATCAGCCCCTTAGGTTGCCGCGGCTCCGCGCCCCAGTCGTTTCGTCGCCCACTTCGCCTCCCCTTCCTCGCGCAGCGTGCTTCGTCGGTTCCCTTCGGAGGCTCGTTGAGATCGAACCCAGCATCGCCATTGCCATGTTCCAATGGACGCACGTTGAGATCGATCCCAGCAAATAAATCGGCCATGTGGAAAAGTTTGTTGCACGGTAGATGAACAAGAGAAGTGGTGGCTTAGTGAGTTAGTGTTGTGGCGCTTAAATAGAAGAAGCTAGCAACCCAAACGTCGGACGCCAACACGAGCGAACGGCAAAATACGCGCCGTGCTAGTGAGCGACCAGCAAAAATACGTGCCCAAACGTGAGCAACCGGCAAAAATACACGCCCAAACGGAAAAATACGCGCCCAAACATGAGCAACCAGCAAAAATACGTGGCGCAAAAAAAAAAGCACCCATACAGCCGCACAGTGCCATGCAAATCCACGAGCTCTTCAAAAAAATTCAAAAAAAAAACATGCCTGAGAGGGATTGAACCAGGGACCTCCTACCTCAGACTGCAGCACGCTTACCAGTCTAGCTACAAAAGTTTGTTGGATAGGTGATACCCGTAACCCTATTTAATAAGGGTAAACAGAGAAAAATACCCCTTAATTAATCACTCCTTGGTATGCTAAATCATGTCTTAAACGACTTTCTTTACCAGTATGGAGGGAGTATATCAACTTGCACTGTTTAGCTTCGACTTCAATATTCTGCGGTGGCTTATGCTGCTGCTTCAACTTCAATTTCACATGTGCAACGTACACCATCAATTTGTTCGTTTCGCTGAAATTTGGCCTATGCTGCTGCTTATGCTGATTTGTTGTGAGAAGAAAATGTTGTTCGTTCACTGAAAAGTACGACTGAAATAGCGAAAAACAGAAAGGTATTAAAGCTCTGAAGAAACCAGATCTCTGAACTTGTCTCGAGATGCATCTGTGCCCAGCCCTTTTTCCCCCAACACCTCTCTCGGCCAGGAAAAGACAGCTGCGTCGTAGCGAAAACCACGGTGAAAGGAAAGCTGCAAGAGTTAGATTAGTGCACCCGTGGTGAACTCTGTTTATTCGGAGCAGGTTACGTGCATCTCGACGAACTCGAGCTGCTGCATGCTGTCGGGCGGTTTATACTTAAATTAAGCGCAACTTGTGTCATCGATTGAGTATCAAACAACGCCTATGCGATGCCCGGTGTGGCGCAGTGTTTTTGCCTTCAAAGTTGTAAGAATATATTTTCTTACATATAATAAGAAAGTAGGAGTAGTAAGCAAGTTGAGTACAAGGCTACAAGTTGCACATGCGCAGCCGTACACCGCATTATGTGCCGGCTCAAAACCATGTAAAGTATGTACTCGCTTTGTAACTAACGTCTTAATCCAAGCTCAGCTTTGCTTTCATTTCCTTGTTATTATCCGCCTTTATTTGACTAGCAACCACAAATAGTTTTCTTAATGATTTGATTTTCCTTCAACATAGTGATGAGGACCATTGAAAGAGACAGTGCCCAATTGGCTCACTTCATTTGGTGAGACGAACTTGGATATGTATGATGTATCATGGCATTCGTTAGGAAATCAAAGTCATCTTCTAAGAAAAAAAGACATAATTAAATCCAAGGAGCGGGTAAAGTAAAGTCTAAAAGAGTTTTATGATGAAAGATATTTATCGGAATTGCATAGGTCTGTCGAACTTGGTTAACTTTTTCTCTGTCTCCAATGCAATAAAGAGTATACTTTTGATTTTATAGCTATTATGGATACCCAAAAAAAGGCATATAAAAAACGAATTAGGCCCACCTATCTGATGCTACTGAGGCCATGTTTGATCCCTCCAGTTTTTGCCAGTTTCTACGAATCTAGTTTTGAAAACTGGGTGGAATCCAAACAAGCCAATTTTTGCTCCTAGTTTTTGTCAGATTCTTAAAAATTAGGAAGTTATTGGTACATAGCGTTTGCTAGTTCCTTGTGACCCATAGAGCAATAAATGAAACCGGATTCTTAAAAACTGGGGGATTTAAACACCCCCACCAGTTTTTGCTCAAAATCCAGATTTTAAAAACTAGAGGCAAAAACTGGTTTTTAAGAATCTGAAATTGATCCAAACACCGTGCGCAAGGTCAGGTGAAGTACTTTTGGAAATTAATGCTGTCATTTTAGATCTCTCTTTGGAAGGAGAGAGAGAGGTGTTGACAACAAGGATGTCTGATAAGTCAAACGGAGGCATAGTTCAACTCGAGTTTAAGTTTGCCTTGGTCTTCAGAAGCAGCCTGCGTAAAACAGATGCTCAGGATGCATACAAACTTTGTTTCGACAATCCACCTATGCATGTGGAAAGATAATTTTATAAGCTTTCTCCAATGACGTTGGTTTGACCGTTTGACATCAAAACTCCACCAGAGTCAATGGGCTAGAATCGTCGAAACAAGTCAACGTCTAGAATCTACTAGATGCTGCGCCACCATCTTTTTATCTGTTAGGCCATGTGTTGTCTCTGAGCACATTAGAGAGCGTGTCTAGGGGGGTGTGCACGCCCCAAAGACATTATAATGAGTCATCACCACCCAAGTTGGGGTTTGAGTTTTGCTTTAGATCAATTTGTCTTCAAACAATCACCATCATCGGTTGTGGAACCCCATCGAGTGCTTGATAATACATCTGCAATTGTCACTTCAATTGAGTTGTGTTCTTTCGAGTTCTTGTTTGTGTTCTTCATTTCACTGGTAGGGATTTGCCTTCTCGGCGAGGTCAACTGGAATATGACATGGTTGATAACCAAAGGAGACATGATGCTAAGGTTGCAGGGTTTAGGTCTTTTGGTATGAAGCCACATCGTGTCGCTCTCCAACCAAAGCGATAGTTATCCTCACATGACGGAAGAGATCGGGAACCCCGTCCCCATCATAGAGCTTTCTTTGATGCCTTCGAGTGGTTAAACCACTAGACCTTTCTGGTGACCACCCCGAGCCCACCCAGAGTCAAAACTAGCCGTTAACATCTAACAGTTGAACTAGCCTTACTCCGGTGCCTTGGTGCACCCAGAACCTCTTAGGTAACCCTGGGCAAAAATAACCGAGAACTGAAAACCAAACCAAACTAACCGGAACCGAAACCGAACTAACCGAAACCGAAATATTCGGTTACCGGTTCGGTTCTCAGTTTCTAGGAACCGAATTTTACTAGGTTAATTCGGTTCTGACTCTCGGTTAACCGAAATAACCGAATTGACAGAGATACTCAAAGAGGCCCAAGAAGCAGAATTACAGCCCACAACCCACTTGGACTTAGTAGTATATATTACTCTCAAAACCCTAGCTATCCCTCTCCCCACCTCTCACGTCGCCACTACCCCCTCCCTCGTGTCAGGGCATGTTCGCGATGCCACACCTAGCATCCTCGAGCGCGAGTTCATGATGCCCCGTGGTCATCCTCTGGCCCCCTCCCCCCGTGGTCCCCTCGACGACCGCTTGGCCTTCCAAGATCCAGCGGCGGCGGCTCGGCTTCTAAGATCCAGCAGAGGAAGAGCGTCCTTCCAAGATCCGACAATGACAGTGCATCCTTCCAAGGTTCGGCGGCGGCGCGTCCATCTAAGGTCTAGCAGTGGCGGTAAGATTCGACGATGGTGGCCCGATCTTCCATGGTCCAGCGGCAACAACTATCAGTGTGGCCATGGCCGCTTGCCGCTCCACGAGACGGGGTCGTGGGGGCGACAGCAGCGCCTCTCACCACATCAATTTTTCCTTTCCCCCCCTTTTTTCTCTGTGTTGATATGTACTCAGCTTTTTCGGTTATAACAGGAACCAAACCGAAAGAACCAAAACCAAATTTGCTCGGTTCCAAGTTTTCAGAATAACCGATCGGCCCTTGTTTCTCAGATAACCAAATTTCAGTAAGAACCAAAGAACCGAACCGATCGGTTTCGGTTAGCTGAATGCCCAGGCTGACTCTCAAGTCATGCACTAGAGAACTCCAAGGGGTTACTTGAAACTCTGGTGCATGGTTTAAAACTGTCGTTCGATGAACAATTCTAACGCATGTTCCGGAGCTCTGTCATTGTGGCAGAACCACCCGAAATAGCGTACTTACGGAGGCGCTCGTCTTCCACCAGACACTAAGCACCCCGAAAGCCACTACCGCGAGCGGTATCCGTCGGACACACCCCGAGGGAGAGCCCGAAAGATCCACATTATTCCCCAAGGATCCAATAATGAAAACGAGTTACAACACAAGTCCATCTCATACATTAGAGTTTCTGAAAAGTACATTATTACAATACCAAATACAGAGTTTGGAATGATAAACAGCGGAATATTAAAAGATAACATCTAGCGATAAGATAACGAGGATTCCGTCTGAGCCCACCAGATGGATCCTCCACACAAGATACTCCTCAAGCGTCACCTGCAACAGGGGTAAATAAACCCTGAGTACACAATGTACTCGCAAGACTTATCCGATAGTGGGAATACTTTTCCGACTCCAAGGAATATGCTAGGCTTTATGGTTGCTGGTTTTCTTTTAGCCAAAAGCAGTACTAATAGTGAGTCCTTATTGATATATTATTATTATCGGCCGTATTAAGTTTTTATCCAGTCAATCTAGGTAAGCACCTGTGCTACTTTCAAGCAAGAGTTGAGCAATCGATACTGTTTCTTCTCCTTTTCCACTTCTAGTTCTTACTACGGTGCTAAACCGCAGACAAGCCGTACTGGTAACCCGGCGATTCACGAATCAATGTGCCCAGCTGGGTGCCCCGAAGACACACACCCTGCTTGTACCCCAGGCACAAGCAGGACTAACCCACCACTCTCATGTCCCGGGTGTCCAGGTCCCCGTCCAAACTTGGACTCCAAGCCCCCGCATCCGAATCCCAGACTCAGTGCGGCGCAAGGACCTCCACCACCTCCTCTTCCCATCAGTCGGTCCGGAAAGAGCCGGATCCACGACAAGAGAGCAGCAAGTCTTCCCTGCGCCCATACCCAAGTATGTGCTCGGAACAAAAGTCTGTGACTTGCCTAGAGTCATATGCAACGATCGGTCCTTAATCAACACAGACAGGGAAAAAGTGTAACCGGGCTATACCCTGTTGGCCGCAGGACACAACCCCTCACACCCACCAGTACCAAAACCACATTCCTGCCCGGTCACCATTTTTCCTTTCCATTATTTCATCAGGATATCAAAGTGTAATCACCTATTTGCGAGTAACGTCAGGTTACTCACGCTACCGACATCCTAAGCATAGCAGCTACTCGACCTGCACTAGTAGGACTCATGGTGGATATATCTATGCATGTAGTTTCCATAAAATGCCTGTAATGTAAATGCATATCATATAAATATATTCAGTGATCATTTAAAATAGGGGTTATGCACCAGGGCTTGCCTTAGGCAGGTGTCGAGTCAGCAAAGTCAGTACCAACAGGCTCCTGGTCTCCTTCTTGTGTGAAAAGCTCCTCCTCGTACTCCTCGATCACCTCATCGTACTCTGGATCACCGACGGGTACGAAGTCTACCTGTTCGTGATCTACATGAAATGACGATGCAATGATTACACTATGGCAACAGAAATTCTCAATGCAAAAGTACCTCTATTACATTACTAAGCGAGGTCTACCCACTAAAGTCTAAGCTACATACCAGTACTACTAACAAGTATGAATGTGTCCTACATTCTTACGATGACCACGGATATTCATACCCCTAATGCTAGTTTACGATAAAGCAAGGATACTAACTACGTCATTAAACGACTCGTTCAATGATTACCATTTTTACAGCAAGTATATAAATGCCTAAGGAACCTACGGTAACGATTTCAAAGCTAAAGCTATCGTCGGTTTACCACAACAAATCTTGCAATTAAAGATCGATATACCGCTAAGCTTTCTACTTCAAGCTTATGAGCCTACCATCCTAACCACTAATGGGGAACCAACTGTACTAACAGGTAGGCAACATTTTTGCGAACCTAACAAACTTTGTTTCGCTATTTTTGGACAACCATGCAATTTACTACTAATTATTGAAGTTCAGCTCATAACCTAAATAGATAAACAATTTCTAATACAATGAAATAGAGAAAACCGAAACTTCCTTGGCCGGCCCACGATGCGCGGCCCGATCCAACTCGTCAACCCGCCCGCGCGCGACAGCAGTCAGGCGCGCGGCCCACGCGGAGGCGCGGCCTAGATGGCCAACGGCCCACGAAGGGGAAAGCCTGCGCGCGTCGGTAAAAATGCACAAACACCCCTGACGAACTCAACATTTACTACGAGCTCTACGGTACTGTTTCGCTAGTCTACCGTTTTACACCAACACCCTCCCACTTCTTCTTCTTCACCGCGAGGAGGTCCCTGGCCATCCAGAGCATGCACCGGCATGACGGCACGGCACTGGACGCCTACGTCGGCCACCCCGGCCCTCTCCATGCTAAAATAAAGGGCCGATACTCACCTACGTGCGAACGCAAACCACTGGGCGGAGACACAGGCGCCGAGACGTCGCAGCGAGCACGGACCACGACGGTGGGCAACCTGCAAGGACGGCGATGCCGTTCCGGTGAACAACAACACTGCCGGGACAAAATAAGGAGTGGACGAGTACCAGCGACTCACCACTGAATTGGAAGACGTGAAGAAGCGATCGGAGGTGGCTCAGGCCAAGCCGGCCACGTGCGCGCGATGAGTGCAGCAGAGCACGGCAATGGCACGCCCGCGCCACGGGATGCACTACGGCGGTAGGGTCTAGGATAGGGTGAGCATGGTGACAACCGACGGAAGGGGAGGCTAGTGGTGCGAGGAATTGACCGAGCTGCTTTGGTGGGGAAGAAAACCGACGGCGCAGCACTCCGGGTCTTAATGGCCCGAGAGCTCGGCCCTTCAAAATTGGCGCACAGGACAAAGCTACAGGCTGCTATGAGGGGCAGGAAGGGTTACCAGCTGCCCAACAGAGCTGCGGGCCAGACCAAATGGACCGGGGTGCCATCGCATCGGTGAATTGGAAAGAAACGTGACGGCGGCAAGGGGACAGCGGAGACAGAGGAACACCCGGCGCGACATGGCTCGTCTGCGGTCGTCAACGCAAAGTATCGCCGTGCTTGGCCATGGGGAACCCCAGGGCGTGCTCCTGACAGCCGTCTGCACGGCCGCTGCAGCAAACGACGAGCCCTGGCATGGCACGTCTACGGACGGCGCCAGGCAAGGACACGGCGGACGCGACGTCGAGGCGACAGTGCAGTGGCAGTCTTCTAACGCGCAAGCGGCCAAGGGGTCAACTAAGCGGTGCCGAGCGCAGCCGCTAGCGACGCGGACGCGGGACCCCGCCCGACCATGGCCACAGTGGGGCAGGGCAAGGTGCAGGCAGGGCACGGCCGGCGGTCCGGGCGCCACGCGTCGGTTGGCAAGGCGAGCAGCAGCGAGGCAGAGCACGCAGGCGGGCAGCAGCGAGGCAGATGGTCAGGACACGCGGGGCGTGCGCGTGAACGGCGCCGCGAGCATAGCCGAGCGCGGCAGTGGCTCAGGCCCGCGCGGCACAGCGCGCTGGCAAGCCGACCGGGTGGTGACCGCGCCTAGAGCCCAGCCAGGTGACGTGCACGACTTTTAAAGCAGCTAGAAATTGCGTACGCCATGTTCCAAACGCTAATCTAATTTCTTGATGTGAAAAGGAGTACACCTAACCATCACCATCATTCGCGACATTGTTCTACTTCCTAGGTCAATTGTTCTATAACTAATGCCAAAGATGGCCTCGTCGACCACTTCAAAGACTTACGCGGAGAACGTCGATCTGAAAGGTTTCGCGACGAACCCCAAACCCGATCCCCGAGACATACTCGCTAGCCCTCCACGTCACCTACCACAACTTTTTATCGCCATTCACAAAAACGTTTATAACATTTTGTGTTAACAAAATTTTGATTCTGGTAATAAACGCGTTATGTGACATGAAACATAACCTTTTTCTTTCCGTTTCGTAAAAATGTTTCCAAGCCAAACATGGATTATAAAGCCTATCATACACCAATGCACATAAATCAGATGCTTATGAATTATTTCAGCAAAACATTACAATGTAACACCAGGGTGTTACAAATCTACCCCCCCTAAAACAAAATCTCGACCTGAGATTTTATGTGCCTAGTGTGAGAAAGGGTATGGAGTACATTTTTGCGCAAAACTAACTATCCAACCCAGAGAGGAGATGGGGGTAATGCTTGGATAAGTAACTCTCTTGCTCCCAGGTGGCTTCGTCCTCTGAATGGTTTTGCCATTGTACCTTGTAAAACCTTATCACCCTGTTCCTAGTCACTCTCTCCTTCTCATCCAAGATTTTTATAGGATGCTCCACATAGGACAGATCAGGTTGTAGCGGAAGTCCTTCTATTTCCACAGATTCTTCAGGAACTCATAGGCATTTCTTCAGTTGTGAGACGTGAAATACATTGTGAACTGCCGAGAGAATTTCAGGGAGTTGGAGACGATAAGCAACGGGGCCACACTGTTGCAACACCTTATATGGACCCACATACCGAGGGGCTAACTTGCCATGGACACCAAACCGATGTACTCTTCTCATAGGAGATACCTTAAGATACACAAAATCTCCAGCTGCAAATTCTAAAGGCCTTCTTCGTTTGTCTGCGTAAGCCTTCTGTCGACTCTGAGCTGACTTCAAGTGTTCACGAATTACATTTACTTTCTCTCGAGCCTCCTTTATGAAATCAGGCCTGAAGTACCCACGGTCTCCTACTTCAACCCAGTTTAGTGGTGTCCTACACTTCTGTCCATATAAAGCTTCAAATGGCGCCATGCGGATACTCTCTTGATAGCTGTTATTATAAGAAAATTCTGCCAGCTTCAAACAATGATCCCACTTCTCAGGAAAAGAGATGGTACAAGCCCACAACATATCCTCGAGCACCTGGTTCACTCTCTTAGTTTGACCATCCGTCTATGGGTGGTATGCCGAGCTTCTGAGAAGACGAGTACCCAAACACTCCTGGAGTTTCTCCCAGAAACGAGAGACAAAAATTGACCCTCTATCAGAGATGATGGTGAGAGGAACTCCATGTAGGGTCACAATCCGATCAAAGTATAACTCCGCATACTTCTTGGCATTGTATCTAGTGTCCACCGGAAGGAAGTGGGCAGACTTGGTGAGACGGTCCACGATGACCCAAATAGAATCAAAACCAGAGGAGGTGCAGGGTAATCCCATAATGAAATCTAGGGAAATATCCTCCCATTTCCAAACAGGAATGGGCAAGGGCTGCAGATATCCCAGAGTACGCATATGATCTGCCTTGACTCTGCCACAAGTGTCACATTCTGCAACGAATTAGGTGATATCTTGTTCATGTATGACCACCAGTATAGCCTGCGCAGATCATGATACATCTTGTTGCTACCAGGTGTAACACCTCTGGTGTTACGAGTTTACTTAGCACCACGATATAGGCTTAAGAGAAATTATCAACACGAGTTCCATGGATTTTAAATTTTAAACTCACATGCAATGATAAAACAAACCTTACGTGAGTCGCTTTTGCGGTTAAGAAAAACTAAACGAACATTGTAGGTGAGTTCATGTTAGGTGAAAACATGCTAATGAGATCCTAATAGGAAACATATAATAAGTTGTCTTACTTGTTTGGCTTTGGTCGACGTTTTAAAAATCGTGTTGGTCACTGTTCCGGTCGCTTGGCCCCTGGGGCCTGGTATCAATGGCGATGGGATGCCCCTGCCTTGCTTGTCCCGCTAGAGCCATCGGAGGGCACTGCTCGCGTTGACCCCTCCATTTCCATGTGCATCGCGCCAAGCCCTGCCTGCCTCCGTTGTCGGATACATGGCCACCTTTCTTTCCCGGCAGCCCACGCCCTACCTCGTGCGCCTGTCTGTCTCGGTCTCAACTCTTCTCTTCCGAGCCGAGCGCCCCAGCCAAGAACTCCAGTCCCGCTGTTCTGATTCTGGCCAAGCGCTGCTTTTTCCCCACCCCTCCTTCCCCATTTTTCCTCGGTTCTTGCCTCGCGTCTGCCATGAGCGCCCGAGCTCCTCGCGCTGCCTCACCAATCATGACCCCGCGCTTCACCCCGCCGCTGTACGCGCTCCCGCCCTCGCTGGAGCCGCGGTCCAGCTACTGCTTCCCCCTCGGCGCTGCCTCGCGCGAGCGCCACACGTCCCCTCTCTGTTTTTCCCCGCTCGCGATTGCCACGGCGTCCTGGTGCACCGCCGATGCCGCTGCCTGGCCACCGCGCGCACGGACACGCCCGTGCCCCGCGGTCTCCCCGCGAGTGAGCCCCGACCCACGCGCAGCTTCGCAGTCCTCTGCTCCCCCATGCGCTGGTGCCCCACGGCCGCCTTTGGTGCACTACGCAACGCGCGTCCCTTGGCCCTGGCCTGCACTGGTCCGCTACCCCGCTGCACACGCCATGGCCGAAGCCAAGCCGACCAGACCGCGACCGCCCATGCCCTGGCTCTACAGGCTCGCCGGTCACCGAGCCCTCGGTCCCGCGCCCGCCTGCTACCCGTGGCCGGTGTTGTGCCCTTCTGCCGAGCCGCAGCGTTTCGCCAACGCTGGCCCGTCCCTGCGGAGCTCCTCGGCTGTGCTCCGTAGTGCCGTGCCGAGCCCACCACCACTGCAGCGCCGCGCCCTGTGTCCCGTGCTGCGTCCCCACGCCGGACCGCGGTCCAGCGGTGGCTCCATCGTCGTCCGCTTCCGCCGGGCGTGCAAGCACGCCTTGCCGCCGGTGCCATGGAGCTTGCTGCACCGTGGTCGCCACCGCTCGGCCACGCACTCCTTCCCCGCGCACTCGCGCCGCCGTTGCGCGGCCACACGCATGGCTGCGATGTCCCGCCGCCGGCGGATGATTCTTTCCCATCCGTGCTCTGCTCCTGGGAAGGTGAGAAAGGGGAATAGAAACGAATACGGGGTTCTCTTTGCAAAGTCAGTGACTCGCATGAATAGTATTTTCATACCGCGGGTTAAATTGAGGAAAGATCAGGGGCCTTTTCGCAAGGTGTCGCGCTACTTGCCGTCTGGACCGCTGGCGCTGCTGGCGTGCGCCTGTTGGGCCACTGGCCTCGGCTAGGCCGTCGGCCGGGCGCGCTGCCTGGGCCAGCTCGCCGCAGGCCACGTGTTGGGCCGGTTTTGCCGCTGACCGCGCGTTCGGCCGGTTGCCTGCGCCTAGGCCGGCCTGGTTTCTTCTGGGCCGCGCGTCCGTGCTTGGTTTACTGGGCCGCTAGCGAGCCGCGCCTTGCTGGGCCGCCTACGCTGGGCCACCCGCTGTGCTACGCCTAGGCCACGCAGGCCGTGCCCACCTGGGCCACCTTGACCGCTGGGCCGAATAGCTGGCCACTGGCTATTTAGTTTTATGAAACATGTGTTAATTAATTTCGGTAACAAACTTGGAAAAATCAATATAAAATTGTGTGGGTGTCCAAAAATGATGAAACCAGTTTTGTTAGTCTCCTAACATCATGCTCTACTTGTTAGTATATTTTGTTCATATAGTTTTGTAATATTTTTGGGAGCTATATAATTATTTTAAAAAAAATGCTTAATATTGTACAAGATGAACTTGTAGGAATTTCTTAGGTAAATTGGTAATAGCGTTAGCTCTGAAAATTCGACAGCAGATTTCTAGCAATAATTAGTTGCTAGATAGACAATGAGGTCCTAATCCGAATATAGTATATCAGATAGAAGGAATGAAGAAACAACGTTGGTTTATATAACTAAAAGAATTGTTGAGAAATAACGTCTTATGCGACAACATTGATATGTAGCCTAAGTACGGTCGTCGTTAGAACTAGCTCGTTCACTTGAGAGACATAGAGCGTATTTATACGAGTCACGATTGCAGTCAGTTGATCATACCCTTGCATTTCATTACATTGCAAATCATGATAGGGACGTCGATGGATCATGGAGTCATCGGGAGTTGCTGGAGAACTGGTGCTTTTGGAGATCATGTCGCCATGATGGAAAGCTAACTTCTGATTATATTTTACCTAGGCAAGCCCCGGTGCATAACCCCTACTTTCTGCAGTTTAAATTATATTTGTGCATTAAGTTTCAAGGAGTTGAATGAAACCACTTGCATATATATCTTCGTCCCATGAGTCTTACTAGTATGACAGGATCGTGTAGGTTGCTATGCTACAGGACTCCAGTAGAAGTCGAGTGATTACCGGTCACTCGCGAGAGATAGGAAATATATTATTGGATTACTATCACTTGGAAAATATGAAAATGGTGGAAAGGAAAATGGTGACCGGGCAGGGATATGGTTTGGGTATTGGTGGGTGTAAGAAGTTGTGTCGCTACGGAGGCGGGTCATAGCTTGGTTACACCGTTTCTCCCTGTCTGGTCGATTAAGGACCGATCGTGCATATGACTCTAGGCAGGTCACAGACTTATTATCTCGAGCACATACTTGTGTATGGGCGCTTGGAAGACTTGTTGCTCTCTTATCGCGGATCCGGCTCTTTCTGGACCGACTGTTAGGGTTTGTTTTTGGTGGAGGAGGTCCTTGCACCGCGCTGAGTCCGGGACTCAGGGGCGGGGGCTTGGAGTCCTAGTTTGGACGGGGACCTAGACACCCGGGATAGGAGAGTGATGGGTTGGTCCTGCTTGTGCCTTGGGTACAAGTGGGGCATGTGTTTTCGGGGTACCCAGCTGGGGGCATTGATTCGCGAATCGCCGGGCTATCCGGTACGGCTTGTCTACGGTTTAGCATCATAGTAAGAACTGAAAGATGAAAGATGGAAGATGGACAAAGGAAATCTGATTGCTTACCACCTGCTTGAAAGTAGCACAGGTGCTTACATAGAATGGTTAGTTAATGAACCAATGCGGCTATTAATAAAAATCAAATATAAGGACGCACGCTTAGTAATGCTTTCTGCAAATGCAACCCACAAACCAGATAGCCTTGCATATCCTTGGAGTCTTTTCTTTTCTCCTATCGGGTAAGTCTTGCTGAGTACAATTGAGTACTCAGGGTTTTATTCCCCCTGTTGCAGGTGACAGGTGGATGCTAAAGCTGACTCTTGTGTGTGGATTCCTCCTGGTGGGCTCAGAGAGGATTTCCTTTACGTTGCGATCGTAGTTTTATTTATAACTCTCACCAAATGCTTTTAAAAATGGAAGTTTAATAATCTGTTGTCATAGTCTATATGTCAATACTTCCTTACGTCATGTTTAGATATTTATTTCCGCTGTAACTCTGTTCACGTGTTTCTATTCCGCTGTTCAATTAAATTGTTTATAACTCTGATAACATGATTCCATTCCGCTGTTACATTAATAAATATTATACTCTGATGTGTATTAAAAGTGATGTAAGAAATGGTTACGAATGATGTAAGCTTTATTCTCTCATTTGTGATCCTGATGGCAAAAATGTGGATTTTCGGGTTCTCCCCTGGGGTGTGCCCGATGGAATTGAGTAATTTAGCGTTCTCCCTCGAGTGCTTAGTGTCTAATGGAAGACAAGCACTCCTGTGAAGCATTAAATTAGGCGGTTCTGCCATAGGTGGTATCAGAGCATAAATGAGGAAATAAAGCTTCGAAAACCTTTTCTAAACTAAAAAATTGACAACCCATTGTTGCAAAAAGTTAGGATGTTTATATGCGAAGTTATATAAGTAGCCCTATTACTATGGTTATGTATCTAGGATAGATGGCACTTTGCTGAGTTAGGTAGACTTAATCAAGTTTCTGCAGGTACACTGACTCGAGTATAGTCCGATAGTATCGGCTAGTTACAGGGAGAGAACGATGTGCCAAAACTTTGAGAACGGTTGCCCTATATGTGGCAACAGTGAAAGGACGTATAGGACGTGCATTCATGCATATCTTGCCTATGCATTGTAGTACTCGTATTACTTGCAGATACGCCATCCATAGGTGTCACGCGTGTCGTATTGTGCACGACTAACTCGTCCTGTTCTAGAGTTAGGTCTGAACTGTGGCTTCGTGTTTCGTGTTCGCCCGTGGTTCACGCCGGTCGTGACCCACGTCTCTCCGCACCCCTTTCTGCGCTCTTGTCGGACCCTTGCCCTGCAGTCGTACTAGTCAGTAATGGCATCGCACGTCGCTCGCCTCAAACTCGTGGAATTTGGTCGATCCACCATAGTGATTTCGCGCGGGAACCCTGGTGAACCACGCCAGGACCACTGAACGCTCCGCCTTTATAAGTAGAGCCTGGCTTAGCCATTGGTACCACCACTCAGCGCACTTTAGCTCGCTTAGCTTCTCTTTTGAGCCAGCTTTTCACTCAGCCTTCCTTGCAACCACCGCCAGAGATGGCAGGAGCCTGGGTTAGCACCTACTGCCTGAATGTTGAGGGGTTTCCCAAAATCCTACATGCCACCCTACAAAAGCTCGGAGTCAATGATCGCCCCGAGTATGAGGGCCGTGAGTATGAGGAGCATGGCACCGAGCAGTGTGAGGTTACAGTCTACATCGGGAAGAGTGAAGAGTTCCCTAACCTCACCGAAGCCTAGAGTGTGACCGCAACCGGGTTTAGCTTCATCGACACCTACCAGGTTGTGGCCCGCAAAGCCTTACGGTACCTCTGCCAGATCTATGAGGAGCCCATTGCCCGTACCCCCATGCGGTTCTTTCCACCTTTGGATAGGAACCGGCGGGCATGGAGGGCTCGCATGGAGGCTTTGCAAGGGCGGGATGTGCAAGAGGACAGTCCCACCGTGGTGCACTTGACCACGTACCTGCTCGCTCTGGATGAGCAGTATGACCGGCAAGCCTTGGAGCTGAGGGCGTGCCTTCGGCGCACTGAGGAAGCCGAGGTCTTCAACCGGATGCTCCAGGTGCAGCTCGCCGAAGCGCATGCCAGCGCTGCAGCTGCTGAGAGCCGAGAGGCTACCATGGAGGAATCTCTGAAGGAGGCTGAAGATCGGCATGTCCATTAGCTGGGTGAGGCCTATCTGTTCACTAGGGCCAGGCGGAGGTCACTGGTTGAGGGAAGGCAGGATGCCCCAATCTTGGAAGGGATCCCTCTCCACCCGCCTGAGAGAAGAAGAACCGGTGATGCAGAACCGCCAGCACCTCCACCGTCGAAAGTGTTAGAAGCAGAGCCTTGATTCCTCTCACTCAGCCATTGCCACAAGAAGATGTAGAGTAGTTGACTTGGGATGCTGTATCCGTAGTAGTAGTGCAGTTCGTCGCTGTCCCTCGGTATTGTACTCTTGCCGTTGTTGTCGTCCGTAGTTGTTGAGATCGTCTGACCATAGGTGAATGCTATGCCATGAATGTGAGCCTGAATGCCTATACGTTGTACCCATATAAGACTGTTGGAACATGAATTTTATTTATTCGCTGTGTTTATTACGTTCATCTACCTTAAGTTCGTTAGGTGTGCTTAAGAGTTTCATGGGTGATATTAAGCGGGTTACAAGAGAAGTTGCCATTCAGATGCCAAGCAGGTCAGCCGTGATTGGATGTTATTGGACACTGTATCAACTAACTTTGGATGTCCCAACAGAACACTTGAATCTTTTTAAAACAAATCTGTTGTTGGATTTGAATTCCTTGTCCCTGGTTGTGAAGGGAACTTTTGTTGTTTGAATTTTTCCCTTGCGATACCCCCTTACTCTATGGTCTATGACCCCCACTGCCTTCATGGCATGTAAGTTGGTAATAGTTGCCTGGTTAATAGCTTATGGTGCCGCGATGACACCGAGGGCTCCATGTGGAACAGCTGCCACATGTGACGCTGCTCGGCACGCGCTGGTATCGAGGTTGTTAACCAAGTACCTTTACCAAGTTACACCACCGTACTGTTTTGTTTTAAAGTTTTCTCCTTGAAAATGTTCGGGTGTTCAAACGAGAAATCCATAATGGGGATGCAAAAGTGTCTTTCAAGGTAAAAAGGAGATGGTTTGGAGAAAGGAAGTATGACATGATCTGGGTTTACAGAAAAGACGGATGTGGTCAAGGAAGGTCAGCAGTGGATAGTCGGGAGTAGTTGCAAAAGTCAGAGTGGACGTTTTGTCCCAAGCCCTGTGCTTAGTTGACCATGCTACGCATGCTGGGTTATTTCGCTGCGTGCCCTACGAACGCCGTCGATGTCGGGTCCATTATCGTCCTATTTTCGCATGACCGCGGCATCGTGCAGTGCACACCGTCTTTGTGCACTGTGCGTTGCTCCTTTTCCAGCATCCGGTCGGCTCCTGACTCTCGTGCCTCGTCCCCGTACCAGACCCCCCCCATTTCCCTTCTTTTCCTTCTTCTTTTGGTGACACGACCGCCCGCATGCCTGCCTCGTCGAGCGGACCCCCCTCTACTCTCCTTTATTTCCCCCTCCGCCGCTCGTGCAGGAAGCACGCCATGTTTCTGACCTTATCTCCACATCATGCACCGTCTGTGTATTCCAGCCCCGCCGCATCTGCCATCGATGTGTTGCTTTTCCCTCCCTGTTCGCCTATTTCAGATACCCTTGGTCCTTGCTCTTCTTCTTCATCCCCGTTCCTTTCCCTTTCACAGTAGAACTACGAAATCTAGGCGATGTTGTGAAGCTATCTGTCTAAGGTGATGGTGTGATCTAAGAAGAAGAAAGGATCCAGTTCGTCGAAGAAGTTCAAGTTCCCTTGGTTAGTTGGCCTTAGGATTCACGATGTTTTACTTCTCAGTCGACTGTTTCTGGATTTGTTGGTGCTACGCCATGTTTTGGATAATCATTATCTTGTTGTTTCTCCATTGTCCTCGTCTATCTTGACTTCTGGATTAAGTCTCGATTATACAAAGTTGCTCTTAATCATGTATCCCTAGGTCCCCGTGTGGTGTAGTATTCGAAGTCATGTAATCTCTCGTGTAACCCCTGATCTACGAATGTAATTGTGTTTCCCCTTTTTCTAGTTCTAGCTTCGAATCTCAGGACGAGATTCTTTTTATGGGGGGTTGGTTGTAACACCTCTGGTGTTACGAGTTTACTTAGCACCACGATATAGGCTTAAGAGAAATTATCAACACGAGTTCCATGGATTTTAAATTTTAAACTCACATGCAATGATAAAACAAACCTTACGTGAGTCGCTTTTGCGGTTAAGAAAAACTAAACGAACATTGTAGGTGAGTTCATGTTAGGTGAAAACATGCTAATGAGATCCTAATAGGAAACATATAATAAGTTGTCTTACTTGTTTGGCTTTGGTCGACGTTTTAAAAATCGTGTTGGTCACTGTTCCGGTCGCTTGGCCCCTGGGGCCCGGTATCAATGGCGATGGGATGCCCCTACCTTGCTTGTCCCGCTAGAGCCATCGGAGGGCACTGCTCGCGTTGACCCCTCCATTTCCATGTGCATTGCACCAAGCCCTGCCTGCCTCCGTTGTCGGATACATGGCCACCTTTCTTTCCCGGTAGCCCACGCCCTACCTCGTGCGCCTGTCTGTCTCGGTCTCAACTCTTCTCTTCTGAGCCGAGCGCCCCAGCCAAGAACTCTAGTCCCGCCGTTCTGATTCTGGCCGAGCACTGCTTTTTCCCCACCCCTCCTTCCCCATTTTTCCTCGGTTCTTGCCTCGCGTCTGCCATGAGCGCCCGAGCTCCTCGCGCTGCCTCACCAATCATGACCCCGCGCTTCACCCCGCCGCTGTACGCGCTCCCGCCCTCGCTGGAGCCGCGGTCCAGCTACTGCTTCCCCCTCGGTGCTGCCTCGCGCGAGCGCCACACGTCCCCTCTCTGTTTTTCCCCGCTCGCGATTGCCACGGCGTCCTGGTGCACCGCCGATGCCGCTGCCTGGCCACTGCGCGCACGGACACGCCCGTGCCCCGCGGTCTCCCCGCGAGTGAGCCCCGACCCGCGCGCAGCTTCGCAGTCCTCTGCTCCCCCATGCGCTGGTGCCCCACGGCCACCTTTGGTGCACTACGCAATGCGCGTCCCTTGGCCCTGGCCTGCGCTGGTCCGCTACCCCGCTGCACACGCCATGGCCGAAGCCAAGCCGACCAGACCGCGACCGCCCATGCCCTGGCTCTGCAGGCTCGCCGGTCACCGAGCCCTCGGTCCCGCGCCCGCCTGCTACCCGTGGCCGGTGTTGTGCCCTTCTGCCGAGCCGCAGCGTTTCGCCAACGCTGGCCCGTCCCTGCGGAGCTCCTCGGCTGTGCTCCGTAGTGCCGTGCCGAGCCCACCACCACTGCAGCGCCGCGCCCTGTGTCCCGTGCTGCGTCCCCACGCCGGACCGCGGTCCAGCGGTGGCTCCATCGTCGTCCGCTTCCGCCGGGCGTGCAAGCATGCCTTGCCGCCGGTGCCATGGAGCTTGCTGCACCGTGGTCGCCACCGCTCGGCCACGCACTCCTTCCCCGCGCACTCGCGCCGCCGTTGCGCGGCCACACGCATGGCTGCGATGTCCCGCCGCCGGCGGATGATTCTTTCTCGTCCGTGCTCTGCTCCTGGGAAGGTGAGAAAGGGGAATAGAAACGAATACGGGGTTCTCTTTGCAAAGTCAGTGACTCGCATGAATAGTATTTTCATACCGCGGGTTAAATTGAGGAAAGATCAGGGGCCTTTTCGCAAAGGTGTCGCGCTACTTGCCGTCTGGACCGCTGGCGCTGCTGGCGTGCGCCTGTTGGGCCACTGGCCTCGGCTAGGCCGTCGGCCGGGCGCGCTGCCTGGGCCAGCTCGCCGCAGGCCACGCGTTGGGCCGGTTTTGCTGCTGACCGCGCGTTCGGCCGGTTGCCTGCGCCTAGGCCGGCCTGGTTTCTTCTGGGCCGCGCGTCCGTGCTTGGTTTACTGGGCCGCTAGCGAGCCGCGCCTTGCTGGGCCGCCTGCGCTGGGCCACCCGCTGTGCTACGCCTAGGCCACGCAGGCCGTGCCCACCTGGGCCACCTTGACCGCTGGGCCGAATAGCTGGCCGCTGGCTATTTAGTTTTATGAAACATGTGTTAATTAATTTCGGTAACAAACTTGGAAAAATCAATATAAAATTGTGTGGGTGTCCAAAAATGATGAAACCAGTTTTGTTAGTCTCCTAACATCATGCTCTACTTGTTAGTATATTTTGTTCATATAGTTTTGTAATATTTTTGGGAGCTATATAATTATTTTAAAAAAAATGCTTAATATTGTACAAGATGAACTTGTAGGAATTTCTTAGGTAAATTGGTAATAGCGTTAGCTCTGAAAATTCGACAGCAGATTTCTAGCAATAATTAGTTGCTAGATAGACAATGAGGTCCTAATCCGAATATAGTATATCAGATAGAAGGAATAAAGAAACAACGTTGGTTTATATAACTAAAAGAATTGTTGAGAAATAACGTCTTATGCGACAACATTGATATGTAGCCTAAGTACGGTCGTCGTTAGAACTAGCTCGTTCACTTGAGAGACATAGAGCGTATTTATACGAGTCACGATTGCAGTCAGTTGATCATACCCTTGCATTTCATTACATTGCAAATCATGATAGGGACGTCGATGGATCATGGAGTCATCGGGAGTTGCTGGAGAACTGGTGCTTTTGGAGATCATGTCGCCATGATGGAAAGCTAACTTCTGATTATATTTTACCTAGGCAAGCCCCGGTGCATAACCCCTACTTTCTGCAGTTTAAATTATATTTGTGCATTAAGTTTCAAGGAGTTGAATGAAACCACTTGCATATATATCTTCGTCCCATGAGTCTTACTAGTATGACAGGATCGTGTAGGTTGCTATGCTACAGGACTCCAGTAGAAGTCGAGTGATTGCCGGTCACTCGCGAGAGATAGGAAATATATTATTGGATTACTATCACTTGGAAAATATGAAAATGGTGGAAAGGAAAATGGTGACCGGGCAGGGATATGGTTTGGGTATTGGTGGGTGTAAGAAGTTGTGTCGCCGCGGAGGCGGGTCATAGCTTGGTTACACCGTTTCTCCCTGTCTGGTCAATTAAGGACCGATCGTGCATATGACTCTAGGCAGGTCACAGACTTATTATCTCGAGCACATACTTGTGTATGGGCGCTTGGAAGACTTGTTGCTCTCTTGTCGCGGATCTGGCTCTTTCCGGACCGACTGTTAGGGTTTGTTTTTGGTGGAGGAGGTCCTTGCACCGCGCTGAGTCTGGGACTCAGGGGCGAGGGCTTGGAGTCCTAGTTTGGACGGGGACCTAGACACCCGGGACAGGAGAGTGATGGGTTGGTCCTGCTTGTGCCCTGGGTACAAGCGGGGCGTGTGTTTTCGGGGTACCCAGCTAGGGGCATTGATTCGCGAATCGCCGGGCTATCCGGTACGGCTTGTCTACGGTTTAGCATCGTAGTAAGAACTGAAAGATGAAAGATGGACAAAGGAAATCTGATTGCTTACCACCTGCTTGAAAGTAGCATAGGTGCTTACATAGAATGGTTAGTTAATGAACCAATGCGGCTATTAATAAAAATCAAATATAAGGACGCACGCTTAATAATGCTTTCTACAAATGCAACCCACAAACCAGATAGCCTTGCATATCCTTGGAGTCTTTTCTTTTCTCCTATCGGGTAAGTCTTGCTGAGTACAATTGAGTACTTAGGGTTTTATTCCCCCTGTTGCAGGTGACAGGTGGATGCTAAAGCTGACTCTTGTGTGTGGATTCCTCCTGGTGGGCTCAGAGAGGATTTCCTTTACGCTGCGATCGTAGTTTTATTTATAACTCTCACCAAATGCTTTTAAAAATGGAAGTTTAAGAATCTGTTGTCGTAGTCTATATGTCAATACTTCCTCATGTCATGTTTAGATATTTATTTCCGCTGTAACTCTGTTCATGTGTTTCTATTCCGCTGTTCAATTAAATTGTTTATAACTCTGATAACATGATTCCATTCCGCTGTTACATTAATAAATATTATACTCTGATGTGTATTAAAAGTGATGTAAGAAATGGTTACGAATGATGTAAGCTTTATTCTCTCATTTGTGATCCTGATGGCAAAAATGTGGATTTTCGGGTTCTCCCCTGGGGTGTGCCCGACGGAATCGAGTAATTTAGCGTTCTCCCTCGAGTGCTTAGTGTCTAATGGAAGACAAGCACTCCTGTGAGGCATTAAATTAGGCGGTTCTGCCACACCAGGGTGGATAGACAGCTTGGAATTATGGCCTTCTTGCAAAATCTTTCTTTTCAGCTCTTCATTGGAGGGAACTACCAGTCTATCCTTGTATCTTACGACTCCCTGCTCATCAATGCTAAAATGAGGTCCACGCTCTTCTGCTAGCAACTTCTTGATGTGAGGAATCTCTTCGTGATCTCCCTTCTGTTCCTGAATAATTTGCTCCAGCAATTCGAAGGTTAATGCAATCTGAGCTAGCACCTCAGTGTGGTGGAGTGACAAGGGTATTTCCTCAACCTAATGCGACTTACGACTCAAAGCATCGGCCACCACATTGGCTTTTCCTGGATGATAGTGGACTTCCAAATCATAATCCTTGATCAACTCTAACCATCTCCTTTGTCTCATGTTTAACTCAAACTGAGTGAAAATATACTTAAGGCTCTTGTGGTCAGTGAAGATATGTACTTTGTTGCCCAACAAATAATGCCTCCAAATCTTCAGAGAGTGAACTACAGTAGCTAGCTCTAAATCATGGGTAGGGTAGTTCACCTTATGCTTCTTCAGTTAGCGCGAAGCATAAGCTATCACATGCCCTTCTTGCATAAGCACACACCCCAATCCCGTCTTCGAGGCATCATAGTAAACATCAAAGGGCCTCTCAATATCAGGTTGAGCCAACACAGGAGCAGTGGTCAGAAAAGTCTTCAGGGACTGAAAAGCTTCTTCACAAGCTGGACTCCAAACAAAGTTAGCTTCTTTCTGGAGCAGCTTAGTCATGGGCTGGGCTATCTTGGAGAAATCAGGGATGAAACGTCGATAGTATCCAGCTAGTCCAAGGAACTGACAGATTTGGTGCACAGACCTTAGAGACTTCCAATCTAATACATCTTGCACCTTGCTGGGATCCACAGAAATGCCCTTAGGTGTCAACACATGTCCCAAAAACTACACTCGATCAAGCCAAAACTCACACTTGCTGAATTTAGCATACAGCTGGTGCTCCCTTAGCCAAGTCAGTATTATCCAGAGGTGACGGGCATGCTCTTTCTCATTCTTGGAATAGATTAAGATGTCATTAATGAAAACTACCACAAACTTATCTAGCTCCGGCATAAAAACTGAGTTCATCAGGTACATGAAGAAGGCTGGGGCATTGGTGAGGCCGAAGGACATCACTAGGTATTCATATAGCCCATACCTAGTAGAGAAAGTTGTCCTTGGTATATCCTGTGGCCTAATCTTGATCTGATGATAGCCCGATCGGAGATCTATCTTCGAGAACACCATGGCACCAGCTAACTAATCAAACAAAGTGTCAATGCAGGGTAAGGGATACTTGTTCTTAACTGTTACCACATTGAGGGGGCGGTAATCCACACACATCTGCAGTGTACCATCCTTCTTCTTCACAAAAATCGCTGGGCAACCCCATGGTAAAGAACTTGGGCGGATGAAACCCTTGTCCATCAACTCCTCCAGTTGCTTCTTCATTTCTGCTAGTTCTCTTGGAGCCATGCGGTACGAACGTCTGGAGATAGGAGCAGTACCAGGCTCAAGCTCAATGGAGAATTCTACCTCACAGTCCAGTGGCAATCCAGGAAGATCCTTAGGGAAAACATCTAGGAACTCACATACTACTAGAATGGAGGTAAGATCAGGAACGGCTTCAGCATGGGCAGCAATAGGTAAGACCGGTTCTGAGGGTATGATGAGAGACATCCTATCCTCAGAAGACAGAAGCCGTAACTCTACACTTCTTCTCCTCATATCCAATACTACCCCATACACCCGCAACCAGTTCATCCTAAGAATAACATTAATGCCTTGCCCAGGCATTATCATGAATTGTAGACGATAAGTGTGGGTGGCTAATACCAAACTTATAGTATCCGTACGGGTATTGATAAACATCTGAGAACCCATAGTATGGATCTTATAGGCATACGGTATAGCCACCAGTGATAAGTTGTGCCGCTCTACAAACCCCATGCTCATAAAGGAATGCAATGCACCAGAATCAAACAACACCAAAGCTGGATGGGATTCGATGGTAAACATACCAGCCATAACTGTCTCCTGATGCACAACCTGCTGAGCATCCATGAAGTGCACCTGACCAAATCTGCTGGGCACCTTCCTCTTGATGAAAGTCCTCTTAATCAGCCTGGAATTTGCAGACGGTTGAGACGACTGAGCTATCTGCTGCTGAGGACACTCCCTAGCATAGTGGCCCTCCTTGCCACACTTGAAACAAGCACCAGGCTTGTTCCTGAACCCCTGACGAGGTGGGACCTACTGTCCCTGAGTCTGCTGGGGCTGCACCTGCTGCTGAGGTGCCTTGTACTGAGTGGCGAAAGTCTGTGAGGTTTGCTAGGGTGGTCGGAATGGAGGCTCGCTGGATGGTTGATAGGACCCCCGCCTCACAATTTGCACCTTCTGAGTATGAGGGTGGCTGGAGGATCTAGCTGCCACCCTCCTCCGCTTCCAATCCACCTGAGATGCCCGCTAAAAACCCTCAAGAGCAATGGCGGCATTCATTAGAGCCCCAAAGGTCTGATAGTTCCCTAGGTACAGTTTCTCCTGTAGAGCAGGAGTGAGACCACGAAAGAAGTGATCCTTCTTCTTGTCATCCGTGTCCACCTGACTACCAGCATACTGAGCCAAGTGGTTGAACTGATTCACATACTCCATTACCGTCCTACTCCCCTGATGCAACTCCATGAACTCAGTCACCTTCTGGTGGATAACGCCAGCAGGTATGAAGAACTCACGGAAGGCGGCGGAGAACTCCTGCCACGTTGCCGGGTGATCCGGCAGCTCCATAGCCTGGAAAGTCTCCCACTAGGCACCTGTGGACCCCAAAAGCTACTGGGACGCAAAGTGCACCTTCTGCTCGTTGGCCACTCCAAGCAGCCGAAACTTCTGCTCCAGCGTGCGAAGCCAGTGCTCCGTCTCCAACAGATCGTTCGATGGCGTGAACGTGGGTGGGTGGGTCTTGAGGAAGTCCTGATAAGAGGACTATCCCTTAGGACGGCGAGCACCACCCCCATTCCCACCGTTGCCTCCGGGGCCTCCACAGGCGAGACCCGCGACAGCCTGTGCCATAATCTCCCAGGCACGAGCAGTCTCCTGTCGAGCAGCGGCTGACTCCCGACGAGCAGCCAACAACTCCACCATGACCTCCGCGGCGGACAGTGGCAGAGGCGGTGGTGGCGGCAGAAAAGGATGAGGAACCAAAGGTGGAACCTCCCGAGCTCCCTCGTTGTCACGCTCAAAGGCCCGAGCACTGTCACCATGGCCCTCATTGGCCGCTCCCGAACTGGTGCTCCCACATCCGGACCTCAGATTCATCTGTAAGAGAGACGAACCATCCATTAGGACACCCTTCCAATTAGAATCTAGGGATTAAAGAGATGGCAGCACATTTATTAAGGTATTCATTAAGTTAGTCCTACCAATTTACTACTTTCATTATACGTGAAGGGGGACTCCTAGTTCAATAAGATGCTATTATATGATGCATGCTTCGACCTATACGTTCACTCAAGCCAGAATATAGCGGCATTCATAAAATTTTTGGCACATCGTGCACTCACTTTCCGTATACTAAGCGATTTCTTACGCAACGTAAGTCAGTGTACCTGCAGAAAACTGATTAGGTAAAACCAGTGCCGCTATCCTAGATATACCATATAGCTAGGGCTTATACTTACATAACTTACTTAATCGCATCCTACTTTTCGCAAAACTTTTGTTGGTCAACTTTTAGTTTTGTAAAAGAGTGAGGAACTCGTGACCATTATTGGCTTTGGTACCAACTGTGGCAGAACCACCAGAAATAGCGTACTTACGGAGGCGCTCGTCTTCCACCAGACACTAAGCACCCCGAAAGCCACTACCGCGAGCGGTATCCGTCGGACACACCCCGAGGGAGAGCCTGAAAGATCCACATTATTCCCCAAGGATCCAATAATGAAAACAAGTTACAACACAAGTCCATCTCATACATTAGAGTTTCTAAAAAGTATATTATTACAATACCAAATACAGAGTTCGGAATGATAAACAGTGGAATATTAAAAGATAACATCTAGCGATAAGATAACGAGGATTCCGTCTGAGCCCACCAGATGGATCCTCCACACAAGATACTCCTCAAGCGTCACCTGCAACAGGGGTAAATAAACCCTGAGTACACAATGTACTCGCAAGACTTATCCGATAGTGGGAATACTTTCCCGACTCCAAGGAATATGCTAGGCTTTATGGTTGCTGGTTTTCTTTTAGCCAAAAGCAGTACTAATAGTGAGTCCTTATTGATATATTATTATTATCGGCCGTATTAAGTTTTTATCTAGTCAATCTAGGTAAGCACCTGTGCTACTTTCAAGCAAGAGTTGAGCAATCGATACTGTTTCTTCTCCTTTTCCACTTCCAGTTCTTACTACGGTGCTAAACCGCAGACAAGCCATACCGGTAACCCGGCGATTCGCGAATCAATGTGCCCAGCTGGGTGCCCCGAAGACACACGCCCTGCTTGTACCCTAGGCACAAGTAGGACTAACCCACCACTCTCTTGTTTTGGGTGTCTAGGTCCCCGTCCAAACTTGGACTCCAAGCCCCCGCATCCGAATCCCGGACTCAGTGCGGCGCAAGGACCTCCACCACCTCCTCTTCCCATCAGTCGGTCCAGAAAGAGCCGGATCCACGACAAGAGAGCAGCAAGTCTTCCCTGCGCCCATACCCAAGTATGTGCTCGGAACAAAAGTCTGTGACTTGCCTAGAGTCATATGCAACGATCGGTCCTTAATCGACACAGACAGGGAAAAAGTGTAACCGGGCTATACCCTGTTGGCCGCAGGACACAACCCCTCACACCCATCAGTACCAAAACCACATCCCTGCCCGGTCACCATTTTTCCTTTCCATTATTTCATCAGGATATCAAAGTGTAATCACCTATTTGTGAGTAACGTCAGGTTACTCACGCTACCGACATCCTGAGCATAGCAGCTACTCGACCTGCACTAGTAGGACTCATGGTGGATATATCTATGCATATAGTTTCCATAAAATGCCTGTAACGTAAATGCATATCATATAAATATATTCAGTGATCATTTAAAATAGGGGTTATGCACCGGGGCTTGCCTTGGGCAGGTGCCGAGTCAGCAAAGTCAGTACCAACAGGCTCTTGGTCTCCTTCCTGTGTGAAAAGCTCCTCCTCGTACTCCTCGATCACCTCATCGTACTCCGGATCACCGACGGGTATGAAGTCTACCTGTTCATGATCTACATGAAATGACGATGCAATGATTACACTATGGCAACAGAAATTCTCAATGCAAAAGTACCTCTATTACATTACTAAGCGAGGTCTACCCACTAAAGTCTAAGCTACATACCAGTACTACTAACAAGTATGAACGTGTCCTACATTCTTACGATGACCACGGATATTCATACCCCTAATGCTAGTTTACGATAAAGCAAGGATACTAACTATGTCATTAAACGACTCGTTCAATGATTACCATTTTTACAGCAAGTATATAAATGCCTAAGGAACCTACGGTAACGATTTCAAAGCTAAAGCTATCGTCGGTTTACCACAACAAATCTTGCAATTAAAGATCGATATACCGCTAAGCTTTCTACTTCAAGCTTATGAGCCTACCATCCTAACCACTAATGGGGAACCAACTGTACTAACAGGTAGGCGACATTTTTGCGAACCTAACAAACTTTGTTTCGCTATTTTTGGACAACCATGCAATTTACTACTAATTATTGAAGTTCAGCTCATAACCTAAATAGATAAACAATTTCTAATACAATGAAATAGAGAAAACCGAAACTTCCTTGGCCGGCCCACGACGCGCGGCCCGATCCAACTCGTCAACCCGCCCACGCGCGACAGCAGTCAGGCGCGCGGCCCACGCGGAGGCGCGGCCCAGATGGCCAATGGCCCGCGAAGGGGAAAGCCTGCGCGCGTCGATAAAAATGCACAAACACCCCCGACGAACTCAGCATTTACTACGAGCTCTATGGTACTATTTCGTTAGTCTACCATTTTACACCAGCACCCTCCCACTTCTTCTTCTTCACCGCGAGGAGGTCCCTGGCCATCCAGAGCACGCACCGGCGCGACGGCGCGACACTGGACGCCTACGTCAGCCACCCCGGCCCTCTCCATGCTAAAATAAAGGGCCGATACTCACCTACGTGCGAACGCAAACCACCGGGCGGAGACACAGGCGCCGAGATGTCGCAACGAGCATGGACCACGACGGTGGGCAACCTACAAGGACGGCGATGCCGTTCCGATGAATAACAGCACTGCCGGGACAAAATAAGGAGTGGACGAGTACCAGCGACTCACCACGGAACTGGAAGACGTGAAGAAGCAATCAGAGGTGGCTCAGGCCAAGGCGGCCACGTGCGCGCGATGAGTGCAGCAGAGCACGTCAATGGCACGCCCACGCCATGGGATGCACTACGATGGTAGGGTCTAGGATAGGGTGAGCATGGTGACAACCGACGGAAGGGGAGGCTAGTGGTGTGAGGAATTGACCGAGCTGCTTTGGTGGGGAAGAAAACCGACGGCGCAGCACTCTGAGTCTTAATGGCCCGAGAGCTTGGCCCTTCAAAATTGGCGCACAGGACAAAGCTACAGGCTGCTATGAGGGGTGGGAAGGGTTACCGGCTGCCCAACGGAGCTGCGGGCCAGACCAAATGGACCGGGGTGCCATCGCATCGGTGAATTGGAAAGAAACGTGACGGTGGCAAGGGGACAGCGGAGACAGAGGAACACCCGGCATGGCATGGCTCATCTATGGTCGTCAATGCAAAGTACCACCGTGCTTGGCCATGGGGAACCCCAGGGCGTGCTCCTGACAGCCGTCCGCACGGCCGCTGCAGCAAACGACGAGCCCTGGCATGGCATGTCTGTGGACGGCGCCAGGCAAGGACACGGCGGACGCGACGCCGAGGCGACAGTGCAGTGGCAGTCTTCTAACGCGCAAGCGACCAAGGGGTCAACTGAGCGGTGCCGAGCACAGCCGCTAGCGATGCGGACGCGGGACCCCGCCCGACCACGGCCACAGCGGGGCAGGGCAAGGTGCAGGCAGGGCACGGCCGGCGGTCCGGGCACCACGAGTCGGTTGGCGAGGCGAGCAGCAGCGAGGCAGAGCGCGCAGGCGGGCAGCAGCGAGGCAGATGGTCAGGACACGCGGGGCGTGCGCGTGAACGGCGCCGCAAGCGCAGCCGAGCGCAGCAGTGGCTTAGGCCCACGTGGCACAGCGCGCTGGCAAGCCGACCGGGTGGTGACCGCGCCCAGAGCCCAGCCAGGTGACGTGCATGACTTTTAAAGCAGCTAGAAATTGCGTACGCCATGTTCCAAACGCTAATATAATTTCTTGATGCGAAAAGGAGTACACCTAACCATCACCAACAGTCGCGACATTGTTCTACTTCCTAGGTCAATTGTTCTATAACTAATGCCGAAGATGGCCTCGTCGACCACTTCAAAGACTTACGCGGAGAACGTCGATCTAAAAGGTTTCGCGACGAACCCCAAACCCGATCCCCAGGACGTACTCGCTAGCCCTCCACGTCACCTACCACAACTTTTTATCGCCATTCACAAAAACATTTATAACATTTTGTGTTAACAAAATTTTGATTCAAGTAATAAACGCGTTATGTGACATGAAACATAACCTTTTTCTTTCCGTTTCGTAAAAATGTTTCCAAGCCAAACATGGATTATAAAGCCTATCATACACCAATGCACATAAATCAGATGCTTACGAATTATTTCAGCAAAACGTTACAATGTAACACCAGGGTGTTACAGTTATAGTGTTGGGTTCATAAACCCAGGGTCTCTTGGGGACCGGCTTCCACGCTAGGGCTTAGCCCAGGAAAACGACCTTTCTTTCTTTTGGACTGGCCCAAAAGTCTAAAACCAACAGACCGGAGCACTCGCTTTAGGCCCAGGCCGCCTTCGGCTCATCTCTCCGACCGGAGCACTAGCTCCGGCTCAGGCCAGCTCTGAAAGGCCTCTCCGATCGGAGCGCTAGCGTTAGGCCTCGGCTGCCTCCGCACGGTGTCCACTCGAAAAGCTTGACCCGAGGACCGCCTCCGACTCTGACCCCGTGTCTCTGACCGGGATTCATAGAAAAACACCGCCATCACTATTCTCCGACTGGCGCGCCAGAACTGACTGGGGACCATTCGACCAGGGATGCCCGCTTGGAAAGAACCAGAAGGCGTGCGGAGAAAGGCAAGGCATGGCTCACAAGTCAACACTACTGTACCAGGGACCATACCCTGCATGAAGCAGTGCTCTGCAGCCACCCTGACACAAAGTATTGTAGGGGCCGTTAGAAACTCCCATATGGTAGGCCCCCTGCATGTCTCTAGACATCGATCGCGGTATGGGCTCTAGGATTTGCCATATCGGGTGAACATAGCATGGCTTCTCATATGCCACTAGGCATCAAGAAGTATCTTGCAGGTACCGGCATCATCCTTCCTGAAGAAGATAGCTCGACCTCCCGTGCACATCCGACATCCTACAGCGACATCGACAGTATTGGGGGGCTTCAACCATTATCCAGTTTTCACCACCGTAGGCAGCAAGACTTAGAAATATCTGTACTCTCCCCCTCTCACCTATAAAGCCATCCTCTTCATCTATAAAAGGGGATGCGCTCCCTCCCCCGAAGGGGAGATCGATTTCTTCAAGCCTAGACTCACTAGATCGATATCAACCCTCCCAACCACAGGACCGCCAAGTTTCGACCGCGACCCTTCCGGTCGGAGTCGACCGAACCTCTTGTACACCCCGTTCTTCCTCCTTCTCGTTTGTACCCCCACTACAGACTTTGAGCACCTGGGCTCAGGAATAAAGTCGCTGACCGACCTTGACTGGACATAGGGCACGTTGCCTGAACTAGTATAAATCCTGTGTCATTGAGTGCTAGGCCACCTCTGATCATAACATACAGCAAAACTACAAATATTTACTAGTTGGTCACTTTCTGCACCGACAATTGGCGCCGTCCGTGGGAAAGACGTTGTACGTTCAACACTCTTTTGGTCATCAGATGGCCCATTTTTTTGATACTCCTGCCGTGGTGGGCTCGGGCGATACGATTCGCTTCGGATCGCTGGAGTTCCCCTCACTCTCGCCCACTAGGATGCGGGTTCCACCCATCTTCGAGCCATTCCAGGTCTTTTGCTTCGGGACCTTGGACTTTGTCGCTGACTGGCTTGGCATACTCCACCTCCGCGAGGAGGCTCGCGACCTGGCACCTATTGCAGGGATGTCCTCCATCGACTCCGAGACGCGCGACTTCGATGGCGTGGCATCTGCACTTCATTCCAAGCAAACTCTCTGCTCAAACCCCGCTGTGAGTAATATACATGCTGTTATTTACTTACTGCGCTCTATTTTCCGCCAAATACACGGTGGGTTACCATTGTCCCCATCACAGCCGCCATACGGTCGGTTCCCCTATGGCCTTGCGTCTTCCACAGACGCATATGCCCGGGGACTCCAAAAGGTGTTGGCACCGCACCCCCTCACGTCTGAGTTCGTGGGGATGGCGAGCTATGCTCTCACCTATTTCCTCAACATCATGGATGACGACATCGGGAGTGACGGCTCCAGCATCGGCGACGTGGCGCCTAGCCACCGTCGGTCCCGGGAGTACGCTATGGCGGACACCCCAAAACAACCGCTAGGGGTGACGGAGTCCTTTCAGACCCACGCCCCGTCGGGCCCCCACACGGGGACCCCCAAGCTCACACGTGAGCACGGGGAGGATCTACGATGACAGTGGCCGCATCAGCCACCAACTACACCAACGCGCTCGGCGCACCATACTGCGCCCCGTGTGCATAGACCGGCGAGTGGCGCTCGGGGTCGCACCCGTCAGCCCTAGCGCAACGCCCCGGTTCGGGGGACCAACCCCTCGCAGTTCGCTTGGGCCAGTCAGAACATTGCCGCCGCGGCAATGCTCCTGTGTGACCTACCCAAGCCGAACGGCCCTCGTGGACGAGCAATCCACCAGAACCTCCGAGCACTGTTGGAGACCGCCACCGTTCAGCAAGCGGAGTGCTCCATATCGCGACGCCGACCCACGACCTTGCTCCCTGTCTGGGGAATAGGGACGCAGCAGACGGGGCACTACACCCTATCATTGCCACAACCACCGATTGGGGCACAAGAAGCCGCAATCGCTCCTCATCTTGACTTGACGACCACCCCGTGCTGACCGCCCATCTACACGCAGCTCGGACCGAACCAAGACGCGCGCAGCGTCGACCGAAGTCCTAGCCCTGATAGCCTAGAACCACGGACCTTTGTCCAACACCCCCAGCAAGCGCCTTTTCTGCCGCGCTTCAATAGGGGCCATGACAAAAGGTAAGGCTAGGCGCCAGGATCAAGACGAGGGCCCCTCCATGCAGAGGGGAAAAAGAATAGAAAGGATCACCGCCAACCAGCCAACTCTGTGTTGGCCGCCGTGGCAGATTATGTGGGCACTCAGCCCCGGCAAGACCCTCCGGGCCACTTTCACGAGCTCATGGAGAGCCCATGCACCAACCACAACTATCCCGTCAACCATCTCTACAAGGACTGCCAGCTCCTTAAGCGCCTGCTAAGTTAGGCTGGCAGGCTAAAGGAGGAAGAAGACGGGGAAGCACCGACTGAAGGATGACGACGACGACGCCCTCTCCATGGACCTTGGAATAGCTATGTCTTTTCTTCTTTTCCTAAGTTTTAGTCTTACCTTACTTAGCGAATGCTCCTATAAGAGCACCCCGACCCGAACACTTTTCGGCTCGGGGCACTCGAGGGCTCTACCTGGGGGCTCTACTACCCCTTTGTTGTTTTTTACCTTAAGTACTCTTTTTGCTTTTGTATAAAGAAACTCCTTCCTACTTGAGTAAAAGGGTAGTTTGTTCCTTTGTTTTACCTTACGTAATTTTGCTTTAGAACATTCCGACTGATCGCACCCCGCCTTTTCCTACGGCTACGACTGGCCGAGCCTCGCGGGCCATGCCCGGGGCTTGTAAAGTTGCAGCCCACGGAACAAACGGGTAGGTACAAGAGAGAAAGAAATTTAAAACAAAATTATGCCAAGGGAGAACTAAGGAACGAAAGGGAACAAGCTTCCCCGAACGGAGCAACTCCATTACAAAAGCAAAAAACCGATTGCAGTCATTAAAACACACCATGAAACGTCTTACACGGGGGCTTCCCCACGAACTTAAAACTTCCTACATTTACTAACTACTATTCTATTTTTACATGCTACTGGGCTGACCCGGTGACATCCGACGATGGTGCAACCGATGAAGGCGTAGGCTGCTCACTTCCTGGCGGCACGGCATCCGGCTCGACCGAGGCCAAGGCGACATTTCCCCCTGAACCAGGCTTCGGGCTATCCGTAGGCTCGGAAGCATTCTCTCCACGCATGCTTCGGGTCATGTCTTGACGGTGAACATCCATCACCCACTCGACGGAGACTTGCTCTGACACCGACTACGCGTGCGGCAGCAAGCTCACCCCGATGGATTGGATGTCCTCCATGCTCAGACCTTCAGCATACCCACTATAGATAGCGTCGAAGTCCAGGTTCGAGTGGTGCGTCGCCACCGAGGTCAGCACCCCTGACGCTCCATAAAATAGCCCGCTCCTAACAAGGTCCTTGACCGTGTCCGGGACCTCTGCCAGCTGGACCGCGGGCGCACTGGTACTTGGCGCCGACCCGAAGATTTCCAAGATGACAAGCCGGGCAACGTTGCGAATCTAGTCGAGATCCCCTTTGAGAGCGCGTCGCTCTTCACAGGACTTGGCCAGCTCCTCAGTGTTCCGGCTAAAGCTCGCCTTGGACATCTCCAGGTCTCGCTCCAGTGCCTTCACCCTTTCACCTAGCTCTGGAGGAAGGGCAACAAACTCAGAAATAGGCTGAGGGAAAAATCAACACCACGAGAAAACAAAAGGGTACGCATCGGTGCGAGAGGCCTCAAGGGTGGAGAAATCCTCTGCCTGCCGGGCCACCTGCTCGCGCAACCGGGTACTCGCGTCTTCCATCCCCATCACCTGGCTCCGGAGCACGAACACTTCCTAATCCGCCTCCGACCGGGCCCTCTGCTCCGCCTCCAGGGCCTTCTATGCCCTCTCCAGGGTGGCCCGCTCCGGCTCAAGGGCCGCCAAGGCCTCTTGAAGCGTCACCTCAATATTAGCCAGGGACGTCCGTAGCCCAGCCTCGATCTCATGGCGGGCCTTCGCCGCCTCAAGCCCTTGCTCAATAGCAGTCGCCCGCTCCGCCGCGCGCTGCCCCTCCACCCACGCCGTGGCCGCCTTGGCCATCCAGATTTGGGACTCGTGGCAAGCGAACTCCGCCCGGCGCTCTAGCTCGGCCATCCGAGCGTGTTTCGCCCGAAGGAAGTGCGACTTGCGGGATGACACCTTCCTTATCTCCTATAAAAAACAGGTGTTATAAAAACAACCAACGAAAGATTCAAAGGGCAAGGAGAAGTACCAAAAACTCACCTCTACGATAAGCTGCAGGTCGACCTCAACCAGCTGCCGGGCAAACTAAGCCTGCTTCCGGGCGCTCTCCAGCTTCATGGACAGCTCGGTGAGCTCAGACACCACGGCATGCCCTTGTCCGCCAAAAATTTCCTAGAGCTAGTGCTCCTGGGAATCCCGGAGGATGAACCTCGCCTTTGATGGGTCCTCGGGGAAGGGCCACTCCAGGTCACCCTCCGATGAACCGTCGGAGGGCCTAGCCTCTGATCGGACCACCACCAGCTCTCGCGGAGACACCACCGGTTCCGCCATAGTATCCGCCTCGTCGTCAGATGAGATTTCCACCACCACGTTCGCATGAGACGTCGTTGGGCGTCCCAGCTCTGCCCCGGCCACGCTTCCCCCCCCAGTGCTTTCGGCTCCGACGATAAGGATAGGTCGTGTAGCCCTCCACCTGGCTAGATAGGGAGTTCGCTCTCCATCGTCTCCTCCACCGCGACCGCCAAAGAAGGGGCCATGAGTGTCACCTCCGCCGTCGGCACCGGGATCACTGCCAACACTGCCGCCGCCGCCGCTGCCTTATTAGTAGCCCCCCGGGGGGCAACACCCCCGGGAGGGAAGGCCTTGCTGCCGCCACACGCTGCAGTGTGGGCCTCCAAACCTCCTGCACGGGGGTCAGGGCGATGCTCAACCCTAGCATCCCCTGGCCGCTAACAAAAATCGTGGGTAAGCCACACTCCACAAAGACTCGACCAGCAAGAATCAAAGAAGCAAGGAAACATACTGGGTGGCGAGCGGCACGACGTGGAAGGCAGGCTCTGATGACCACGGACCTATGGGCCGAGGACCGCTCCCAGGCTACGACCCGCGCCCCCTCGCTTCAAACAGGGTCAGAGTCATCCCGACCGGTTCCTGCTTGGCCTGTGGGTCGCTGCGACCTCTGGCTTGGGACTCCCCGATCGGAGCAACGGGCGGGGCATCCTCCGACTGCAAGTCGCATATCGACCGAGCGCTAGTCTACCCCTTAGACCGCCTGGACTGCTTGACTGCAGCCACGACAGGCAAGGCCTCCTTCGGCTGCAAGTCCATCGTTGGCACCAGTTCCGTCGCCGCGCAAGCGCCCGTCCGCTCCTTGGACCGCCCGGCTCGCTCGGCCGCGCCCGCCATGGACGACGACAGGACTGGCGATGCCGTCAAGGGGCACAGTGACCGCGGACGCTTCACCGCTCGCTCGCCAATGACGTCCGCACTCGCTGCGCGCTTCCTTGATGCAGGAACCGCCACACACCGCGTGGCCTCCTGCTCACCACAAGCGGACATCGCCGTAGGGCCACGACGCTCCGCCAAGGTCACAATGACCTCCCGACTCTCCTCCTCATCGGAGAAGACCATGTCATCCAAATCTATAGGAGGGTCATCCGACGTGAGTTTCGACTCGACGTCGCTCCTATGTTCCCCGGCCCTCATGCGTCGGGCGACCTCCTTCTTCTTCTCTTCCTTCCGCCGAACCACCTCAGTTCTCTTCTTCTTCCAGGCGTCTGCCGCTTCCTTCTGAGTGGCTTGCCGGGCCTAGCCCTTCGGTCCCTTAGGAAGGTGCGGCCGGGACTTGTACTTTCTGAGCCCCTGCGGAACATACGACCCCCAATCAAGAAATAGGAAAAGCACAGAAAAATGTGTGGATTAGAGAAGGGAACGAACCAGGCGAGACACGATCGAAGAGTTGAAAGGTATGGGCCTCCCTTCGACCCTCTCCTTGGGCCTCAGCTGCAGCACCTGGCCAATGTGACTCTAGACCTCGTCATCCGGCAGATCCTCCAACGACGTACAGTCCGGGTCCGTGAGGCTGTCGTACATCCACCTCGGCCGCACCCTCTCTGCCAACAGCATGACCCGACGGTGGTACAGGGTGTGAAATACCCGCATCCCGTTGAGGCCGCTCTTCACAAGCTTTTGAAGCTCCACCTCGATGACTCCCACCTTGTGCTTCTCCTTTTTGGCGTAGCCCCATGACCAACTTTCTTTTTTCTCCGGCCTCCTACCGGTGAACACCGGGAATGGCGCCGCCGCTGGATTCCTGATGTAGAACCACTCCCCATGCCACCCCCAATTGGAGTCATAGGGGAGGTACCTGGGATATGAGTCTCCTAGGCTCGACTTCCTCTGCAGGGCGAATCCTCCCACCGGCGTGATCTCAGCCGAGTCCCTCGCCATCAAGGCTCTCAGGGAGAAGAGCCGCTGGAAGAAATCCACATGTGGCTCCATCCCAAGAAAAGCCTCACAGATAGTAACGAATCTGATGAGGTGCAGCACCCCCACCGAATTGAGATGCTGCAGCTCCAGGCCCCACTCATTGAGAATCCCGCGCAGGAACCAGTGCGTAGGGTATCCCAAACCTTGCTCGTGGAAGGTAAGGAATGAAACCACCTCGTCGGAATGAGGTTGCGGGAACTCCTCCTTTCCGGGGACCCTCCAGTGCGCCGCCTCCTGCAGCGGTAGAAACCCTTTCTGGACGAAGGACTCCAGCACCGACTTCCTCACGGTGGATGACCTCCAGTCCAACATCTTGCTCCGGCTTGCAAAAAGGATCAGTGCGTTCTCCTCTTCACCCTCGCTCTCTCCCTCTTCCTTTCCTCGAAACCTCCGTAGCTCTCAGGAACACTCTCGACGAGGAGGAGAAAGAAAGGCGGCGGCGGTAGACGACGAACAGGCAAAAGAACGAGATGAACACCCTCTCCCTGCTCCTACTTAAAGGAAAAGGGACGGCGGTTGGGGAAGGACGCGCCAATCGGGGAAGGTAGAACGGTGGAGCGAGAATTTCTCTCTCTTTCCCATTTAATGCAGATGGGATGCCCCCTGACCAACGGGACATGCCCAACACGACAAAACAATTCCTGATCAGGCAGGACGTGGCCTAGCCATGGCCCACCACTACCGCACGATCAACCACTACTGTGCGCCGGGCACGAAAACCAAAGCGCCACCGCACGCAGACGACTCCCCGTCTCCTTAGGTCAGACCTAGAGAGACCCAACAGCGAAATCTCCGCCGGGAGAGATCAACCGGCCTCCTAAGTCGATCGATTCACTCAGGATAAACACTTGAGATACAGGTCTCGGTCGGGCGTCTCCGACTAGAGCTCTTCGAACCCCGTCTCTTAGGACGCCAAGGTGAGCATGTGTTCATTAATACAAACAGTTCACACAAGGGCTAACCCACGATTGACAAGCGTAGGTACGAGTCGAACATTTCCGACTGGAGCTCTTCGAACTCCGTCACTCCAGTCGTGCAGGCCCCACCACACGAAATCTCCACCGAGAGACAACTAGACCCTCCTGAGTCGATCGATTCACTCAGGATAAGCACCTGAGATACATGTAGGAAGCAAAGGGGTGCCCCATGCGGGCCATGCCGACTCCATCTCGAATGACGAGCACGGGTCCCAGTCAGACATTTCCGACTAAAGCTCTCCGAACCCCGTCTCTCAGGTCATCAAGGTAAGCATATGTTCATTAAACACAAAACTATTCACGCGAGGGCTAACCCACGATTGACAAGCGCAGGTCCCGGACGGACATTTCCGACTGGAGCCTGATGAATCCCGTCTCTCCAGTCTTCAAGGTAAAACACTATCAAAGCCTCTCTATTTCAATTTAAAACATTCATACATCCATACGCGCATTTCATTCCATACGCCTAAATCCCCTAGACGGTTAGGGCATGAACCGCCCGGGGCTTGGGAACTAAGCATCGCACATGCAGCGAAATGCATTAGAACGCTCCGTGTTGTGCCACAAAACGGCGGCTTGCCTCATTCGATATGAGCAACCGAACAGAGTCAGGGGAGAAAACCGTAGATGAGCCTCTCGCCAAGACCGGGTCATCTCAACCTTCTTGTTCGATCCTGAACCTCTCGCCAAGCCCATAGAATCTCCATCGAGGGAGAGGCCATTAGGCCACCCAGGTTGGTCTATGGAATGACCGAGGCATCTGTTGGGCTATAGGTAAAGGAGTAGTGGAATGTCACAAGAGGGCTATGTCGACCCCGTCACGAACGACGGACCCGGATTCCACTCGATCACACCCATTAGCGAGCTCACCGAGCTAGTCTTCAAGCCCGAGCGATCGGGACAGGCAATGAAACTTAGCCCCTCCGGTTGTGAGGAATCGGATGGGGTAGCGCAAAAACGACTCACAGCCCCCATGAAGGCCCGACAGGGCTCGGGGGTTTAAACGCCATGGGACCGTGACTTCGAATTCGTGTCGACGGGATAGGCGACATCCGGCTACGGCTTGGGACCGCGACTCCTTAACTCGCGTCGACGAGATAGGCGACATCCAGCTACGGCTTGGGTCCGCGACTCCTTAATTCGCGTCGATGGGATAGGCGACATCCGGCTACAGCTTGGGACCGTGACTCCTTAACTCGCGTAACGGCTTCAGACGGCTTCACTAACTAAAACTAACTCTTTTGATCCATGGCGAGCACCGACGCCTGGGTCTACTCGTGACTCCACCTTACCCGATCCCACGGCGCGCACCGACGTCAAAGATCGAACTCTGTTGCATCCAAAACTAAGTTATTTCCATTCACGGTGCGCACCGATGCCAGGGCTTGTTTCAAAAACTAAAAACTTCCTCGTCCGATCCCCAGTGCGCACCGGCGCCGGGATCATTAAGTTTTGTCTCAATCCAATCCCCGCGCTTAAAAACACCTCGGCTACGTAATGATGCCATGGTTAAACAAAATTATGTCTTAAACTAAAAAACATGCATACACGCCTGCTGAGACAACACCCCCAACCGGTTCGGCCCGAACCGCCTGGGGCTCAGGGGATACACCCGCAGGTGCGCTCGCGCGCACCCGCCAGTAAGACAAAAAACCCCCGGACGATTCTGCCCGAATTGCCCGAGGGCTCGGGGGCTCCTGTCGGGTTCATAAACCCGGGGTCCCTCGAGGACCGGCTTCCACGCTAGGGCTCGGCCTAGGAAAACGGCATTTCTTTCTTCTGGACCGGCCCAAAAGTCTAAAACCAATAGACCAGAGCACTCGCTTTAGGCCCAGGCCGCCTTTGGCTCATCTCTCCGACTAGAGCACTAGCTCAGGCTTAGGCCAGCTCCGAACGGCCTCTTCGATCAGAGCGCTAGCGTCAGGCCCTGACTGCCTCCACTCGGAAAGCCTGACCCGAGGACTGCCTCTGACTCTGACCCCGTGTCTCCGACCGAGATTCATAGAAAAACACCGCCATCACTATTCTTCGACTGGCGCACCAGAACCGACTGGGGACCATCCGACCAGGGACACCCGCTTGGAAAGAACCAAAAGGCATGCAGAGAAAGGCAAGGCATGGCTCACAAGTCAACACCACTATACCAGGGACCATATCCTGCACGAAGCAGTGCTCTGCAACCACCCTGACACAAAGTATTGTAGGGGCCGCTAGAAACTCCCATATGATAAGCCCCCCGCGTGTCTCTGGACATCGATCGTGGTATGGGCTCCAGGATTTGCCATACCGGGTGAACATAGCATGGCTCCTCATATGCCACTAGGCATCAAGAAGTATCTTGCAGGTACCGGCGTCATCCTTCTTGAAGAAGATAGCTCGACCTCCCGTGCACATCTGACATCCTACAGCGACATCGACAATATTGGGGGGCTTCAACCATTATCCAGTTTTTATCACCGTAGGCAGCAAGACTTAGAAATATCTGTACTCTCCCCCTCTCACCTGTAAAGCCATCCCCTTCATCTATAAAAGGGGATGCGCTCCCTCCCTCGAAGGGGAGATCGATTTCTTCAAGCCCAGACTCACTAGATCGATATCAACGCTCCCAACCACAGGACCGCTAAGTTCCGACCGTGACCCTTCCGGTCGGAGCCGACCGAACCTCTTGTACACCCTCTTCTTCCCCCTTCTCGTTTGTACCCCCACTACAGACTTTGAGCACCTGGGCTCAGGAATAAAGTCGCCGATCGACCCCGACTGGACATAGGGCACGTTGCCTGAACTTGTATAAATCCTGTGTCATTGAGTGCTAGGCCACCTCCGATCATAACGTACAGCAAAACTATAAATATTTACTAGTTGATCACTTTCTACACCGACACATAGTGTACCACCAGATAAATTCAATGGCAAACCCTAGCCATTATTAACAGCCTGCACTGCACTGCTTCTTCTAGTGCTCACCCCAAGGGGGCACAAGACCTTCCGGTGGCGCCGATTTTCAGCACCAAGTCTATTTTCACAAGTGTCACAAATTCACTAACTCTAATATGTTCAAACACGAACATCTTTACCTTAGACACTGAGTTAGCTTTTTAAAAACATTTTTCACTTGCATCTCATCGCATCACTAGATCCAATGCATCTGCAAAGTTAGTTAACACCTAGTGGAACTTAGATAACTATTTTGCATTAGAATTCCCCTCTCAATAGGGCGACTATCTATCCTAAATCCGACCAAACACTCTATTGCGTCTCGGCTGGCGAAATGATAACCCTTAGCATATACCTTTGCCTTCAGGCTTTTTCATCTCTTGTTCTTCTCTCCAAGTGAGCTTGCTCCATGTGGCTTGGTCACTTCTCAACCATCTCCTAGACTTGCTCACCATCTTGATAAGGACCCTAGCTCAATCACAACTCAATTGAAAACCTTAGTCCACTGGTTGTCACTCAATTAACAAAACCAAACTTAGGGCTTTTTAGCAGCGGTGTGTGGGGGTCGGGCAGGTGGGTGGAAAACCACCAATACAAAAAATAGGTAGGCACTTGTTGGCCTAATAGGAATGGGTAATGAAGGGAGGATTTCGGGGCCAACAAATTTGGGTGACCTAGTAGGTAGTTTGCTGAAGGTGTTTTTTGGCTTCGCTACTCAAAAATAGAGTATGGGGCCTATTGGGTAAGACTTTATTGAAATTCTGTCATTCTCGTAATTGGGTTTCGCTTGTTTGTCATCCTACAAATGAGATTTGCTCGATTGCTATTATGAAACGCGGCTATCATGCTAAAATGCATTTTCTCAAATTTTTATAAGTTTAATGTTGATGTCCATGGAATAGTCTTTCTACTCCATAAACGCCCCTGCCCCTTTAGCCTAAAATTCCTGTGAAAAGTCATTTCATCCACATAAACGAATCGAGCGTGAGTGGCCAGCGCACTTCTTCCGCATCATAGCGCTGCCTGCCACCGTCGTTGTCGCCATCGCTGCACCTACCACCCTCGTCGTCCCCAAATTCCACGTTGTCGGCTGCCTCCCATCTCCAACGTCAGCCCCAAATCCCACCCTAGCAGCAGCAATGCATGTCGCCGAGGAAGACTAAGAAGATAATAGGGGTGACAATGGCATGTGGGAGGCAGTGGCGGCGAGGGGTAGGCGGCGCTGATGGCGCCCATGGGAGCACGTTGTGTGCTCTCACCGCAACGGAGAAGAAAGAGGAGTCTTCGAGTGTTGTTTTCTCTGTCAGCTAAAGAGGCAGGGGCATTTGCATAATAGAAAAGAGTGTTTTCATGGGTAGCAACATTAAATAGATAAAAAAATTACGAAAATGTATTCTAGCGTGATGGCCTCGTTTTATAATGGCAATATAGCGAGTCTCTTTTGCAGGATCGTAAACCAACAAAATCTAGTTATGAGAATGGCAGAATTCTAATAAATTCGTCGATGTCTCGCTGGAGATGCTCTTAGTTGCTAAAAAATTAGCTAAGGCCAATTTTAGTGAAAAGTTTTATGGCGTTATTTCTAAAACTGTCATGCCATATAGAACAAAATGAAACATGGTTAAAATACCCACTTTCAATAGAAATTTTTATTTCTACGGTTTCATAGACATTTAATTTCATGACCCATAGATAGTTGGTAATTGTGCTAAGAGAGTTTCATCCCATTCTTCTATCTCTTATTAAAACCGTTGCCACGCTATCAAAAACACTTATGTGACAATTTATTAAATGCAAATAAAACTCTCCTAAGAACATGTTTAGATGCTCAGCTAATAAACCTACCTAATGTCTTACCTACTACTCCATCCATTCCAAATTATAAGTTGCTTTGACTTTTTGGTACATCCATTTTGCTATACATCTAGACATATATTATATCTAGGTACATGCAAAACGGATGTACCAAAAAAATCAAAGCGACTTATAATTTGGAACGGAGGGTAACTAACAATTAGCTATTAGTTTTAATTAATACTTCATCCGTTCTAAATTATAAGACGTTTTGGCTTTCTAGATATACGTGCATCATCTAGCCGTAGCGTATATCTAAGTGCACAGTAAAAAACATAAATTTAGAAAAGCTAAACGTTTTATAATTTAGAATGGAGGAAGTAATTAGCTATTAGTTGGTTTCTTTTGGTTAGCTTGGGTCCTGGAGAAGCTGTTGCCTGTTGAAGAAACCAGAAGTCGGCAGTCCCAGGTTCAAAAAAAAAAAAAAAAAGTCGGCAGTCCCTTTTGTTAAAAAAGAAATCCCAGCAGTTGGCGTTCTGAATCAGCAGCGCCTCGAAGTCGAATCCGGTAAACAGCGGAGGCCGCAGCGGCTGCGCCGGTGCGCCCGACCGCTGCTTATTTAATCCTGGCAAATTATGCTGTATCCTCTGGCTGCAGGCCTCCCCGTCCGCCACCCCACCTGTCTACTGCCGAGCTCACCTGATCTAGGGTTTAGCGGAGTGCCCTCGCGACGAAGCGAGGAGCCGATCCGTCCAGGTAAGCTCAACTGACTCCGCTTCTGCTTACGATTTACGATAGGTTGAATTCCGCTTACAGTTCGAGCGGTCTTGTGTGGTTGGTGTCTTGGTGACACCGGCCTGCCCCCCCCCCCCCCCCCCCCCCCCCCCCCCCCCCCCCCGCGCCCGTTGTGGTTTTGGTTTTTGTGGTGCTTGTAGTGTACGGAGCTTGGAACTGGATCAGTAGTGTGTGGAGCTTGGAACTGGATCCATAGATGCATTGCAGTTTGCTTGATGTCATCCGGTGTGATGGATCGGGTAAAACAGTATGTAGTTCTGCAGTTTTGGTGTTCGTATAGGAGGGAACTAGGGAACTCGTAGGTGGGGACTTGGGGAAGCGAAAATGTTGCTCAGGGCATATGTGATTCATCGATTTTGTCTGCATATATATTCTCTCCTCATTTCATCCCTTTTCCCTAAAATTTTAGGGTGTAGGTGTTTGTTAGAATCATGAGGTCTCTTGCTGCGCTTATGCTACATATTTCGATCCTCAAAAAGCTGTTGTAAGGTTTTACTGGTGCCAACAGTTGTCGGATAATTGCGCAGCAGTTTTGTGTTTCTGTTCCCTTACCCACAAAGATTGTAGAATTTGTGTTCGGGACTCCGGGTAGGGAAATGTGAGACTATAATGGCAAATTTTATCAGCACATTCTGAAGGTTGCAATATGGGCTGAAGAAACTCTTTCAAGCGATAATATACTTGTTTCACTTACAGTACTTGTGTATTGGGCCTCTACGTCTAGGTATATTTTTCAAGTAGGTTTTTTTTGTTTCCAATCAAAATATCTTAAGTACATGGAATATAAAGGATGTAGCGTATTACTCTGGAACCTAGGAATATTGGCACATACATGCCTCATTTTTATTTGTACCTAACATATTTCTTAAAGAAGATCGATTGCTTGTTTTTATACTATGCATTGCAATAAGATACATGCATTTACACCCAGCATGTTTTACAAAGTTAATTGAAGTTTAGTTTATGATCGTTTGATCAAAAATAATATCATGATATCCCATACGATGGAATAATCTTCATCATCACATAAATTGTTCAGACAAGTTATGGAGCGGTATAGGGAGAAGAAGAAGGACCTACACATGGTTTTTATTGATTTGGAGAAGGCTTATGATAAAATACCAAGGAATGTTATGTGGTGGGCTTTGGACAAACATAAAGTCCCAACGAAGTACGTCGGGCTCATTAAGTATATGTACAACAATGTTGTGACTAGAGTTCGAACAAGTGATGGAGACACGGATGACTTCCTGATTAGGATAGGACTACATCAAGGGTCAGCTTTGAGCCCTTATCAGTTTGCCTTAGTGATGGATGAGGTCACAAGGGACATACAAGGGGACATCCCTTGGTGTATGCTTTTCGCGGACGATGTAGTGCTAGTTGATGAAAGCCGGATAGGAGTGAATCAGAAACTGGAGTTATGGTGGGAGACTTTGGAGTCCAAAGGTTTTAGACTCAGTAGAACTAAAACTGAGTATATGAGATGTGACTTCGGCACTACTACTCGGGAGGAGCAAGATATTAGTTTGGAAGGTCAAGTAATGCCTAGGAAGGATACCTTTCGATATTTAGGATCAATGCTACAGAGAGACGGGGATATTGATGAAGATGTTAGCCATAGAATCAAAGCAGGGTGGATGAAGTGGCTGCAAGCATCTGGTGTCCTATGTGACAAAAGGGTACCACAGAAGCTAAAAGGCAAGTTTTATAGGACGGCGATTAGACCTGCTATGTTGTATGGTGCAGAATGTTGGCCTACGAAAAGACGACATGTTCAACAGATAAGTGTCGCGGAAATGCGTATGTTGCGTTGGATTTGCGGTCATACAAGAAGGGATCGAGTTTGGAACGATGATATACGTGATAGATTAGGGGTAGCACCAATTAAAGAAAAGCTTGTCCAACACTGGTTGAGATGGTTTGGACATGTCCAACGGAGACCTCCAGAGGCACCGGTGCGTAGTGGAATCCTAAGCCAGAATAGTAACGTGAAGAGAGGCAGAGGAAGACCGAAGTTGACTTGGGTAGAGGCAATAAAAGGAGACTTGAAAGGATGGAATATACCCAAAGACTTAGCCTTAGATAGGAGTGCTTGGAAGGCAGCTATTCACGTGCCTGAACCTTGATTGCTTCTGCTGGGTTTCAACTCTAGCCTACCCCAACTTGTTTGGGACTTAAAGGCTTTGTTGATGTTGTATGTTATTGAACATCAATAACATCAAGAAACAAGTAGATGTTTTATATGAACACACTATTGATGACTATGATCAAGCTTTATGAATTATGACAGTTTACATCGATTCACAAGTTTGAGTTCTGGGATACTAGGTAACATATGCTATATTGGATGACTACTCTCATTAAGGACTTGCCGCATATTTTAACTTAGTTAAAAGAGTATTATTAAGGTTAGGAGTGTACTTTTGAAGTATATATCATAATGTAAATATTTTACATTATAATATGAAGTGCATTGCATATTCATTATTAGAGAGTTTGCACATTTGTTTCATAATTTGGTCTTGGTATAACCTAAACACATGTATAATTTCCATGTAAGGAAATATTGGCCATGCATCAGATCATGTGAAATATGAGATGGACTCTTTTACCTTGTCTTCTCGGTCATGAACTGATGGGATACCTTGATGTTTTTTTTGCCAATCTGATATAACAATAGCAGTCTCTTGCTTAGTGCCTTTATGGTCACAAGTTTGGAGGGTTGTGGGGGTTGGGTGGGGGCATGGGGCAGTGTGGGCTGTGGGGTGGGTAGGTTTGGTAAATTGATCTGCCTTGACTCATAACTAGTGTGAGTTCATCTGTGCCTCATGTCTGACTACACACATTGATGTCAATGCCCATTTCTGCATGTTGCTGCCAGTACCACTTAATTCCACTGCATGTTCACCATTCACCATGCTGGATGCACGTTGTGTGCCACCTGTGACTTTGTGAGCTTCTTTTTCTGTTGTCTGCCAGTAATTTGCCTAACAAAAGTTCTAATATATGCACATGGCTCTGCAGTGATATATATTCTTCTTACATTGTCATTTGTCAGTATTATGATGATCCTCAAGTTTTAGTAAAAATTAAAAATACACTATAAGTACGTTTATACCTTGCATAAGTTGATTTTACTAACCTTCAATTATTTTAATTAGATATGCATTTGGGGGCAGCAAGCTCGAGACAACAACTGCATAGCTTGCAAGAGCTTGTAAGTGTTCTTCTGTATTATGAGAAATATCATTTATCTTTTGTTATTCCCACAGCGATTGATAGATTGATATGGATCAATGTTTTTGGTTGGCCTAACTGGTTATTATATGTACTATGATGTGATAATTATACTAGGCTTGATTTTTTCGTAGAATACTACAAAGTACAATGAATGTGGTTAAAGGGTATAGTTGCAATGCCTGCTTACTTGGGTTCCACCCTAAGCAGGTCTTGTGCTTAGAGTACAAAGCATTTTATTTATTCAATAGCTCAGTTTTGAGACCAACTGCGCATTTGGATGTATCTGTTTTGTCATAGGACAGTGGACATTGGTCTGCTCTGGTTTGAAGTTTAAAGTTGTCATTTTACCAAAATCCTCTGTATTATTCTCTACCTATACACGTTTTCATTTTGAGTTCAAAAGGAATTGTTTTCTATTAAGTTCTAATGGTAGAAGATCATCCAATATTTAACTTGTTATCATCTTTTGAAGTTACTCCCTCCGTTCCAAATATAAGTTGTTTTGGATCAAGAGATAGCGTATATCTAGGTGCATAGCAAAAACTATGTACCTAGAAAAGCCAAGACAACTTATAATTCAGAGTACAATTTACAAGAGCATACATGACAAGCTTATTTGAAAGGCGGGCCCAGTGCAAGCGGTAGAGTCTTACCGCCTGTGACCGGAAGGTCCCGGGTTCGAGTCGCGGTCTCCTCGCATTGCACAGGCGAGGGTAAGGCTTGCCACTGACACCCTTCCCCAGACCCCGCACAGAGCGGGAGCTCTCTGCACCGGGTACGCCTTTTTCTTCATAAAGAAGAATTGCATCTAGCAGCTTAAACTTTATCTGTTAGGTCTTGCAATTCAACCCACGATATTGATTTCTGGTCTCTCAGTTTTAGCTATCCTCACTGCATTGAAGTCTTATGGCACTTTCAGTGGTCTTTCTTAAATCATCTGGTTTACTGACTCTGAATTGTCCTGAAGTTTGGACAAAAATCTCACCCTATACTTGGTGTTTCTGACTTGTCCCTTTGCACACTCAGCTCAAGATTGATTGGAACATCTTCATTCTCTGTATTCAGAATACTGTGTCTAACTGTAGTACTTGTTGGATGCTCATTTACTCCTTGTCCATACACCTGAAAAATGAAAAAATGATGTTTTGTGATTCACATACACTTGACATGTGGAATAAAAGATGAGTTCTACTAATTGCACCCTTTTTTGGCTAACTATTTCCAGATGCATATACCTTTCTCCGTAATTCAATGTTCTCTTGATGAAGAAGGTTGACTTTGTTGTAAAGTTCTATGTTTTCCTGGTGCATGAGGCTTCCCTATAATTCAAATAAGCAGTTTGTGTAGTCAAGCGAGACCCTAGAATATGTAAGTAGTTTTGAATAAGTTGTGTGTACAAACCTTCCTGTTTAATTCTTGAATCTGATAAAAAATAAGTTGGTCCTGCAGATTGAAAGTTAGTAAACAAAGTAGCAACTGGTATCTTTGTTGTTAAGTATGTGATGGCGACTAAAGAATCTGTAATGCAACCTTCTTCAGACGAATATTTCTTAGGCTCGTCTCCAGCTTATTCTCTAAATTCTGCAAATCTCTCACGTCCAGGCCAGAAAGCTGCTGGCCCAACAACTGCCTGCAGTGAAAAATTGTATAGAACATTAGCTTATGCTTTTCTGAAAATGCACATGTTATTGTACGAATGTATGATCCTATTTCATGTTTAAGAGAGAACATTAAAATAAAGTACCATTTTTGTAGCCATCAAGTGTACAGTTGAATTAACCAACACATAACATAACTTCCTTTGTGGGAGGAGTAAGGACACGCACTTAATCAAATAGAATAATGAAGCAGATTGTTGCTTATTGCTGTTTCTGAAAGTTTTGGAGCCATACTGTATAAGGTTTAACTTTGTGTTGGTGACTTCAAACTTCCTGTGCATAGCATTAATAGACACACATAGAGCATTGAACCAATTGCATCTTGCAATTCATCATCATGTGCTGAGAATTTGTTCTTAATTCTTATCGATCTTTATTTTTTAGGACCTTGTTCCCATTGATTCTATGTCTGAGCATGAAATAAAATTACAATTTCTCTTTCTAGTGGTGTTTGTTTCCTCTGATGTAAGTACAATATCTCTGCTATGATAGTACTGTTAAGCATACTATGAAAAAAATAACTGCAGTAGACACATTCTTTTTCTCATAATGATTTGAAATATTTATTGTAGGTTGGTTTAGGTCGTACCGATGGTGCTCTTGCAAATTATGCAGTTGCTGCCTCAAGCTTCCTGCCTCCCTTTGCCAGAGCTAGTAAGATGGAAAAGCTTTCCATTAACATAAATGAGAGTGACTGGACAACCAAATGATCTCTACTTTAGCATAGGATTACAACTACAACAAAAAGAACACAACCTTTTGCTTCAAAGGAAGTTGGGTTTTAGTAGAGTTGAAACCCAGGTACCCAACAAGAGCCAAAATATGAAAGAAAATAAGAATGCAACAAGCAATCAGATCCTACAGGGATATGTAAACACAATATCATTTTTGTTAGCTATAAGCTCATATGAAGGCATCTTTGGTTTGGAAATGATTAATGGTTCAAGAGAAATTCTCTCCTTCACATTCTAGAAAAAATATGGTTCAAGAACAATTAGGTCTTTGGATATTGTGTAACTGTTTAAGTGTTTATGCAGTAAGAGCATCTCCAGCACTGCCCCCCTAAATCTCTCGAACTTTTTTCTCGAACCTGGCCCCCTACTTGGAATTTGAGGGCCACCCTTACTTTTGCAGCCCTCAAATTTCTGCTGCAACTCTAGCAACAACCCTCAATTTTGAGCCCCTACTTTTTTATGACAATTGGGACCCTTCTATCTGTGGCATGTGTTTTCTTTTCTTTTTCTCCCGTTTTCCATCGATGTACAGGTAGTGGCTTGGTGGGGAGAGGTTCGGCGGCGGTGAGGGGCTCGGTGATGGGGAGAGGCACCCGTGGCAGGGAGGGGCTCGGCAGGGATAGGGGATCGGGGGCTTGCTCTGGCTGGCGGGCGCAGGTGGGATCTGCACTGAAGCAGGAGAGGAACGGTGGGAAAGAAAAAAAGTAGAGGCCACCTCCAGAGTCCCTAGGAATGAGGGGGGTTGAGGGGAGAACTTGAGGGCCTTTTACTTTTGGGAGCCTGAGTAGGGTCCTGCTAGAGTGGGCTTTTTTTTGCCATCCAGCTCCCAAAAGTAGTATAGGGGCCCAAGTAGGGGGCCCTGCTGGAGATGCTCTAACACAAATTTGTTTGTGGTAATGTATTTATCATCCTTGTTTACTTATCTTTTTTCGAACTACTTCCTTGTTTACTTATCAAAATATGTTTGCTCACAAGATAACTTGATCTTATCAAAATATGTTTGCTCACAAGATAACTTGATCTGAACTTTCATTGCTCCTTTAAACATGTTGTAGGTACCATTTTATTCAAGTTTATTCACTTATAAACATGAGAAAATGTTACCATCTAACATGAACTCAAATGGAGCGTTGCATCCTGAAAATGTTATGGCATATAAAATGAGACAATTGTGAAAATGTTATCTGTAGCATAGGAATTAATACACCCATGATATTTGTGCTGTACATCTTGTAACTGCTCTCAGCACAGTTGATAATAGTTGGTCTAAAATGCAACAGTGTTTGTTTGGGCTTCCTAGGAGCTTTTGGACCTTTCAAAAGCCAAAAAGCTCTGAGAAGGCAAGTGAGCTTCTGGGCTTTTGGCTTCTAGGAGCTGTTTGGCTTTTGGAAAGTCCAAAAGCTAGCAGTCCAAAAGTGGCCAAAAGCTCAAACAAATTGGGCACCAAGATGCCACTACGATATAGATATATCGTTCTAAGTTATAAATATTTTGCACCTTTTCAAAATAATTTTATTGGTGGTTTTGTAAAGTTACACCATCCTGTACTATTTTGGAAAAAGATATGGAAAAGTTACATTGCTTGGTGCTTGTGGTTAATGTTTATTTCACTTAAACCTGACTAGTTTAGAACCACCTTCATCCTGGTCGTGGTTGGGATGATCAGAACCTGGAGCCAACAGCGTGTGTGTCCAACAGAAGTTCTTCAGGATGAAGGGTAACCAGTTTATGAAATGTTTGTTTCAGTTTTGTGATTTCTATTTGGGGGTTAACATAGTCTATGAATATAGCAGGTGATGCTTCATAGCGGGCTACATTATGCAGCGTTGGAGTCATTTGCAGTTATTACCATGATGTTCATGGCCCCTGTTGTTTTGCTTAAATCCCTAGATCAGAATCAAAAGACAGGACATGCCAGTCAATTTTCATGTGCTTTTGGCGCTCACACTATCAATGGCGGTGTAATAGGTTGCCTTACAAACCTATGACTCTTAAGGCAATTTACAAGATATCTGCCTTTTAGAAAACCTGTCTTTAGCTGCTACCTATTGGCAGACAGACCACATGTGGTAGCTAAACCACAGTAAATTTAGTCACTAACTATTTTTCTTACTCTGATTCAGTAATACATGCTACCACCAAAATATATAGTGGTATTAAACATTGAACTTGTTAACTTATTAATCACCCAAGTTTTAATTCCAAGTGCATTTTTGCACTTACGCCTTACGCATATGAAAGTTTTCAAATGTAACATTTGCAGGTATTGTCTAAGTGAAACTTTATGTGGAAAGAAAATAGTTGAGATATTTGATTCATATTACCGCCTGTGACCGGAAGGTCCTGGGTTCGAGTCGCGGTTTCCTCGCATTGCACTGGCGAGGGTAAGGCTTGCTACTGACAGCCTTCCCTAGACCCCTCACAGGGTACCCCCTTTATTTGATTCATATTATTAGTTAGAAGATCTGAACTTTTTATTGGATGGTTCTTCTATTGCAGCTGTGTCCCTAGTTTTTTACTTCTTTGTTGTATTGTTACATTGTCAAGTTATGCTCGAAACCATATCCTCCACCAAAAATGTTTTGGATGCAGTTCTTTTGGTCAAGGAAACAAATCAGCAAGTTGCCTCTGCTGTACTGTTCAATGCAACTGAAGTTACATGATTTTTAGACTTTTACGAAGAGGGACTACAATTGTGTCTTCAAATGACAGTTTGATAATTACATAAATATATTTCTTTACCAACTTAAATGTCCTCTAGATAATTTCTCTACTGCGCTTAGTGGCTGCAGTGATCAGAATCATTTGCCACATCGATGATGATATATGAAAACCTTGAAGAAAAAAATCAGCTATCATGGGGAAGACCACCCCCACGGTATTGTTTCCACTGTGGTATTGTTTGGAATAAGATACGTCAGTCTTCCAACCGACCGAAAAATCCCCGCGACTATTTTATGGGTTGCGCAAGGGAGGGTTTTTTTTACCCTTAAATTTGCTCCCATGGGGAGTTGAATCTAGGTGCTTGAGTCAACTACTAGGCAATGGACCCTTTTGCATATATGACAGCCTTTGTTATTATTGTTTGGTTCTGATATTAGAGTGTTTAACCATTTCAGATTATTGTTTATGAATTGAGTAAGGCAAGGGATGTCATTCTTGCTATTCATTGGTATGACGTGGCGCTCTATTTCTCAGAAGCCAAATTTCAGCTTCAATCTGTTCATTAACAAACATCCAGAAGCTACTTTTTCATTTCTTCAAATATCGTTAGATAACACTTGTTGCCACCAGGGTCAGTGCAGATAAGCTCTGTATAACTGTAAGCCTATATTGGAGGCCAGAGCATGTTCTGAGCATGTTCTGATCAAGGCAACATTTAGTTAAGAACTGTCAAGACCTGTGTTCGGATTTTGCTTGATTAGTTTATTAAGAGCTTGCCTACCACCTCAAAATGGAGCTGTATATTCAATTGAGAATTTGATTATGGATTGTGTTTCAGCTTGGCTGAATCAACATGTTAACGATCTGTTTATACCAGCAGAAAATGCATGTAATCTAATGAATTGTTATCAAAATTTTGGATGTTGCTATCCATTTTCCGGTCTATTACAGCCATCATTCAACAACCTTGAGATGCACATTACATTGGAAAATAATACTTCATTGGTGGTTGATTTCTTAGTTTAGTTTCTTGGGCATTTGATTGTTCATGCTCATGCGTAATCAGGCTTGAGGCTTTGATATTTAGCTAGATTATTCTGCTACGGTAGTAATAAAAGGTGTTGGTTTGTTTAACTTAGCCCACATAATCATTGACACTATAAGCAAACTTAACAGCCTATTAACATTCTCTTCAAGTTTCAGTTCACAACGCATAGCATTTTTATCCTATTTGTGATTTGTGAAATGATGAAGCTGATAGGACCCGAGGTCCTACCGGAGTTGCTGCGGAGGTTGTAGGGATGGAACAGGGAGGGCGTGCCGTGGCGGCGAGAGAAAGAAGAGGCGGCTGCTTGCTGCTGCCGCCCTAGGGCTGTGCGTGAGAGACGTCAGGAAGGCAAGGAGTCACGTCCGTGGCCCTTGGGCCTTGAGGCCAGGCAAATAATGTTTGCCTTGCTTGATTTCTCCAATAAGTGTTTATATATATATATATATATATATATATATATATATATATATATATATATATATATATATATATATATATATATATATATATATAGGGAGAGGCTATTCAGTAGCCGGCTACAAAATAAGTTATTCTGTAGCCACCTCTATTTACTATAATTTTATATACTAATTTACCATAATATAAATACATATTTACGATAGTTGGGTTACTATAACACATGTGGATATTTACCATAACGTTATATTAAACCACTTAGTAAGGAGTTACTATAATCTCGTAAAATAACATAGTAATTATCGTAACTCAAAGTGGCTACAGAATAAGTTATTCTGTAGCCAGCTACAGGATAGTAGTTCTATATATATATATATATATATATATATATATATATATATATATATATATATATATATAGCCTCTCTGTAAATCCTATTTTAAGAAATTAATATCCTAATTGAGGAAAATAGCAAATAAAGATAATTGGACTAATAGTCCATCTAATCCAGGTGCCTTCTGTGCGCCGGCCAGGCGCCCCCCTGTGCGCCGGTCTCTAGCCACCGGTACGCCGGCGTGTGTACTGGACGCCGGTAATAACATATCTCTCCGCCTGGAGAAATAGCTCGTCCTCGAGCTAGAAATCCGGGTAGAGGTCTTGGAATGCTTGGAGCGGCTCCCAGGTAGCATCGTCTTCAGTCATGTCGTGCCACTGAATAAGAACATGCCAAACGCCCCGCTGGAGTTGGGCACGGATGGCACGCTCAGGAGCTTGAAGAAGGCGACCATCGAACGTAGGCGGCAGAGGAGTAGGCGCAGCCGGAGGATCTCCCTTGTGCGGTTTTAGTAAACCCATGTGGAAGACATTATGCAGACAGGCGCCCTCCGGAAGCTGAAGGCGATAAGCGACGGTGCCGATGCCGATGCGCTCCAACACCTGGAACGGGCCGGCATAGCGAGGACCAAGCTTGCCCTTAGCTCGGGGCTCGAGGGACTCTGCAGTACGGTGGAGCAGGCGCAGCCACACCTAGTCCCCCAGAGCATACTCCAAGTCACGGTGAGAGGCATCATAATACTTCTTGGACAGCTGCTTGCGCTTGAAGTAGGCGTTCGCGGATCTCAGCAAGGAACTCATCTCGATTGCGCAACAAAGTATCCACCTTGTCTGTCTTGGCCATAGCCGTGTAGGGCAGCAGAGGTGGGGGCGGACGGCCATAGACCTCAAACGAAGTGGTGCGTAGGGCGGAGTGCAAGGATGTGTTGTAGCAATACTTCGGCCAGGGCAACCAATCCACCCAAGCACGAGGCCAATCACCAGTGATGCAGCGCACATACATGGCGATCACCTTGTTGACCACCTCGGATTGGCCATCCGTCTGCGGGTGGAAAGCTGTGCTCATGCGCAGTGTCACACCAGCCATCTTGAAGAGATCACGCCACGCTTGACCTGTGAACACTGAATCGCGGTCGCTGATGATGGAGGAGGGGAACCCATGCTGGCGCACAATGCCCTCAAAGAACGTCCGAGCCACTGAAGCAGCAGTGTAGGGGTGCCCAAAGGCGATGAAGTGCGCTTACTTGGAGAAGCGATCGACCACCGTAAGAACGACGGACTTGCCATTAACCTTAGGCAAGCCTTCGATGAAGTCCATTGAAATGCCGGTCTAGACCTGCGATGGAACCTCGAGGGGCTGTAGCAAGCCCGCTGGCTGCAGGGCTTGGGTCTTGTTCCGTTGACACGTGCTGCAGGTGCGCACAAAATTCTGGACAAGGGTACGGTCGCCGGGACGAAGAAATCACCCGAAGCTGCTGCAGCGTCTACTGTACACCTTCATGGCCGACTGTTGTGCTGGTGCATGGATGCTCCATTTTTTCCACAAGAAAGGCATCTGACGGATTGTGTTGCAGTGAAGCTCTGTTCCATTACATTTATAACAAGAAAAAAAGGTTGTTCTGTTGCAGAGGTTGGAGCATTTTTTGTAGCTCACCATTTGTGGCTGTTATCAAAGAAAGGTAAGCACACAAAGACAGAAGCAGCCGTAGTTTTCTATGCGTGGATCCACTGAATGCTGCTGCTTCTCAAGGCTCCTTCCCCATTCTTTGCTTCATCCTAGCTAAAGGACTAATTTCATGTCCTATCAGTGAAATGATTCAGTCCTTTGACCTTCCTGGTTCTTATATCTTTAGGCCATGCACAATGGAAATTTTAGGATTCTTAATACAATAATACTAGCTATACATGTAAACCAATAAAAATCTATTTGACTGATTCCTTGTTTTCGTAATTGCACTGCCATCAATATGAGTGTTCTTTACTAACTTATCGTAAGTATCTATGTTGAGAAAAAAGTCAGCCTCGATCTATGTTACAAAAGTAGATCTAGATGTTGTATATACATGTATGTTGCAAACATATATTTCAAGTGTTTTAGGTGTTTCATACATATGTTGTAAGTATTTCATCTGGATGTTGCATATGTTTTGCAATGGCTACATATGTGTTTTCAAATACTTTTTAGGTGTTTGGTTTTAGATGTACGTTACAAGTGTATCAGCTATTTCGGACGTATGTTGCAAGTGTTTCATCTAGATGTTGCAAAAGTAGATCTGGTGTTATACATGTTGCAATGGACCCACTTGCCGCAGTCGTCTACACCGGCTGAGGCGTCGCCATGGGTGACCATGCGAGGGCCTGAGGCTAGCAGATGCATATGCGGCACGCGTCCAGAGATGGGACTGTTGACTAGGACCCAAAGGTGTGACGTGCAGACCATGCTAGGCCCCGCGCTAGTGGTTCGGTTGCGACTGGCGCCTGCGGGTCAGGAATCGTGCGTGCGCGAACAGGGAGGGGAGACCGGTGCACTGACGTTACCCACGACCTCGACTAGACCGTGCATGGGCCGTGTGAGCTGAGCGTCCGATGTTTGAAGCTGCGCCACCAGTGACTCCCTTCTATATATTTAGTTCTATGTCGCTTGTTTCGTGAACATTATAACTTATCCTAAATCATTACTCCTGTCCTACTAAATAAATGCATCTCCACCTCTAAGCATATGCTTTGTATAATACCCATATCACACTGGTATGTTGTGTGGCTGTGTTTGTGCAACATTACTGCGTGGATAACTCTACCTTCTATTGATTTGGATTGAGTGGATTTTGGACTGAGAGTGACAATTAGTTTGTTAGATATATAATATTAGTATTCAAAATCGACCGTGCTTTTTCCAAAATGGTAAACATGACATCTATCCGAAGCATGCGTGTTGAATCCAGAACGATTAAAGTCATTCACACTCCTAATACTACATATTCCATTGTTCTCTTTATTTATTATATTGATACATATTCCATCATTCCCTTTACATTGATATTTACACATGCAATTGCTACTATGAACCAAAACAACAACAAAAAGTCTGAGTGGCTCTATGTGTGCATGGGCGCACGCAAAATATGGTGTACTTAACCATCGTGACTATGTAGGCTTCGATCCTTTCTCGCCCCCAAGTGTTCTCCGCTTTTATCCCTTTGCATTTGGTTTTCTTTCTTTTATCGAGTATTAAACGTCACCGTATTTGTGGTGCTACTCGCGCAGTGGTTTCAAAGTGTTAAAGCTTTGGTTGCATATGTACACTTGACACCTTATACTGTGATTAAAGTAGTTTGTTTGTGACTAGTCAGGGATGAAACCGTACAGTCGGAGGAGGTCTGCTTTCATTTCTTTTTTTTTTTTACTTAAACGAAATTTAGTCAGAAACGATTACGGCATTGATATTACGGCACGTCGATATCAGTAGGCAATTCGATGATGCATAGTTTTTTTTACAGTACCATAAATAGTAATGATAAGCTAAGTCTTTAAACGTACTTCACTTTTTTTCTTTAAACTAACAAATATGCTTTACTGCTAATACAAGTTCATGCACATGTAAAATGACAGGTTCAAATACTAAGACCGTGTGCGGGAAATATTGGCAAAAATAGTGTGATATCATCGGGAGTTTCCGACCCAAATCGGTAAGACTGTTAAAACGTTTCAACTGTCTTACTGATTTATATTTGCGTTTTTTTGTTTCTATTTAGTATATTTTCCCAAAACCTTGATTAAATCTTGAAAGCAAACCCTGAGGGCTAATTTGAAAACTCAAATTCTCTTGGGACCCCTGATTTTTTTTAGGGTGGGAAATCTATGGGAAAATAATTTGAATAATAATTTAGTTCTTTATGGAGGGTTTTTCATCCTCGCCCTTCTAAATTAGCCTTGATAAACAATATGTTCCATTCCTGCATTCATCCCAAACTCTCTGTAGTAATGTATCGTATACAGTGTACCAAATGTTGCGCACAGGGCACATCGGATTGGACATTGGAGTTACCCAACGCAAGCATCTTAATTATTGTGTTGCATGCTCGATCGATAGTGGCTGACGTAGAAGTGCTTGGACATCATAATAATGCTGATGAATCTGGATTTTTTTTTGAGAAAGTGCGCTGGACTTTTTATATTAAGGTTCTGGTCATGCTCAGTGGGCCTTGGTTATCAGAAATATCATGGCCTGGCCCAGACTTTAAAGTTGGTTTATATTTTATTTGGATTATGGGCCTTTCTTTCTTGCAAGTTTTCATACAGTGCAAAAAATCTTAACATTCAAGCCAATAACTTGGGTTCTTGCACGCGGATTTCTACTGCAGTCTATAGAGGAAATTAGGATTGACAGTTTCAAGGAAAAAAGGAAGAGAAAAAGCGGATTGGCCAAGAATCTCTCCACGCAAAAAACTCTAGAAGTATCATCACTGCCTGATGGGGTGTACCGTACATGGTGCATTAGAAGGTCTATAATGCTACTTCATATATAGTACTAAGATAAGAGAATACAAATTAAGTTCATATCATACCTTGGCCTCAGCACTTGCGCTCATAGTCTGATGGTGCTCCTCTCTTGCCTCGCTGTATCTTTCAATCACAGATTTCATGCTGGTCGATAAAAATATTTTTTTTCCGTTAGAACTAGTCACATCAATCACAAATTTGCCACAATATAACATAGAGATAACAACTAATATAGGACCCAGAAAATAACAGTTGCGAGCCTGCTGTGCGTAGCACATAACAAAATGACACCCTTATGTAGTGGGAGTAATGTACCTGTCTAAAGTTTATCAATGTAGGCCAAGAGAATAATAAAAAGATAAGGCAGGAATGTGTTTTTTAGATATGAAATTAAACATCCGGTTTCATCCCCTCGAAAGAGGAATCAGATCAAACTTATTACAAAGTTTATCAACACAGGAATGATATGTTTCTTTCCTACCATTTTAGGCCATGTTTGGTTCATTGGAAAGATGTAGGAAGAACAAAGGAATCAAATTTCTATAGGATTTTCACTGTAGCAACGTTTGGAATAAGGGAAGAGACCTAAACCGTTCCAAAGGAAAGGTAATGAAACCTGCAGTTTTGGGGGAAAGAAAAAAATGAGCTCTGAGCTCATGGAAATATTTCCTGCAGCTCTTGCGCACTCACGCACTAATCTAGGTACTCCCTACCTGCATGCACAACCATGTGGGCTCGTCCAAGACACTACAAATTTTTTTAACTGATATATCTCGCTTTGTAAAGGTGTATTTAGCTCCTGTTTAATCTAAACAATTGTGTTTAGCACAAACCAATAGATTTTGATGCTATTAGTGTTCGTGTGTTCCAAACACTCGTTTCTAGTTTTCCAATTCTCTGTTTTACACCTCTATTCCTTTTATATTCCTCTGTTTTCTCTCATTTTTGTGTTTTACATTCTCCTGTCTCAAACATGCCCTTAACCTTTTTTAATCATCCAGGAGCCTGCCTTGCAGTTTGAAGTTCTTAGATGATATTAATAATCATGCAATAGAGAGAGAGCAAAAGGCAGTGCACATGATCTTTTACCACTTGGTAAGGCCCTTTTGAAAATCGTGGGTTCCCGATTCATACGAAATTACTGTGCATTTTCCCAGTAATTTTCTGCGCTCTACAGACGGGGCTAATAAGAAATTGAGCCACTTTCCGCTATTTGGAGAGAACGATTATCTCCCATATATATGTGTCAAAAAGGATCTAATGGCTCAACAATCAATATACTCCCTCTGTCCACTGCATTCTATGAATTTTAGGACAAATTAAGAGAGAATATAAAAGACGCATACACCCTCATTTTAATTCTTAATCAGACGCTAATCAACGTAATTGATGATGATTGGTTGATAAATGGAAAGTATTTAATGCAAAATTAGTTTTTTTTCCTCTAAAATGCATTATATTTGAGGATAAATTTTGAATGCTGTAATGCACTATATTACATGATAGAAGGAGTATTATTTAATACTTCTTTGAGTAGTTATTTGAATGCATCCTTTCACTATGCAAATTCTATGGCTGTGATGGAAAGTGCTTCTGTAGCGCTGGATGCTGCTTGTTACAGCTGCACTACTCAGCGGCTACGATACAAATCAAGTAGCCACAACTACGGCACCTGCCGTAAAACACTATATAAAACGATTTTTAGAGCTAGCTTTTAAAACCATGCCATCGATCGAAAAACGAGTCATTTTCAGGGCTGGTTTACAACTGTCCCTGAAATGATTTTCAAACTTTTTTAAAAATCATTTAGAAGTTGCAAAAAATAAGATTTACTAATCTGGCGAGTCACCCCTAAAAACAGATATATTTTCTGTGATGGTTTAGTTAACAGAACCGTCCCTGAAAAATATATTTTCAGTGTCAGTTTGTAAGCTATAGTACCCTGACGATAGTTAAAAATGGTTTGCTAAGTAATCCATCCTTAAAGAAATAGGAGGCGCCTGTGTAAAAATCAGTTTTGTACTGGTGTAAGTGTAGCCGGCGTATATATATTGGATAAAGAACATGATAAATTAAAAATGTCTTTCTATGTTTTTAGATGATGAAGTTAATTTCTGGCTTTTAAAGGTCATACATAACCCAAATCTCTTGGTACTGCACGTGCCAGGTCTTAGACTTACCTCACAAAAGGTGGCTACGTTTCTATAGGCAAAAAACATCAGTTTATTTATTTCCAAATCACCAACTTTTTAAGTTGAATCATTGTCATTATGGCATTGATATTGGGTCGTCTCCAGAGTGAAAAATAGCCATCTACGAAGCAAAACTTCTGTTGAGTGTTGTACTCCATTTTCTTGAAAAACTTTGAACTATGTGCAAAAATCATGTAGTGGAAATATGTTCTGAGAGAGATAGAAAAGTGTCTACTTGAATGGTTTTCGCTTATCTTATGTAGAATTCGGTTTTGGGTAGTTTGACCCTCGAATTATCGTCTTATGGCTAGGGCTCGCAAATATTATCATGTACGTTCTAACATATGAGCAATCTGAATACCCTGTATATTATAAATTAATACGTCATATCAAGTGAAGTAAAAAAAGTGGAAGCTGGTTTAGTTTCTAGCACCTGATTAACATTTGAATTAAGCTACATGAAAATTTGACCAGTAAGTTTGTGTTTGTACTATATAATGTGCTAAAAATAAGAAAAGGGTTATAGGCCAATAGTATTTATTACTTGTTAAAATGCCAATTCTTATATAAGGCTATAATATAGGTATAAGAGATATATGTTACGGTGCTTGGGAGGAACCACCCCTATAGAAATTTTATCAATTGTTGATCTTAAAATGAACTAATTAATTGTGATTAAGGGTAGTCTAGTAAATAATGTAACCTAATCTCCTTTGTGTAGCAGAGAACAGATAGAAAGGGCATGTCGCTGCACCCATCCGCCTAGTGCTCGATGGAGTGCAGGAGGAAGGTACCTCTCTACTTTTAACCATTAGGTTTCGACTAGTGAACGCCTATTATTATTTTCAAGCAATGTATAAGTTCTTTAGTATAATAACGTACTTATGAAGTACCGTACCATGTATGGTCAGACTTTTCTTTATATGTTGGTATGCTGAACTAGCTAGCGCACTAAAACCATTTTCACATTATCAAGTAAGGACTGAAGAATAATCATCACTACTGGACTCAGCGGCTTTGCCGAGTGCCAGGGGCACTCGGCAAAGCCCAATTTGCAGTCGGCAAAGGCTTTGCCGAGTGCTGCACTCGGCAAAGGACACTTGGCAAAAAATGGGTCGGCAAAGGTGTCAGTTGGAAAAAAAACCCGAAAAAATAGGAAAAAATGGATTTTTTAATCGGTGGAGGCCCCCACTGGCCAACGCCCGCCCATCTCTAGCATTTTTTGCGTAAAATTCGCAGCAACGTGGCCGACGGGATTCGAACCTGCGACCTCCCCCTACGTGCAAACCTCCTCTACCACTACACCACACTGTCACTTGTGTCTAGATTCCGTTTTAGTTCCCAACATATTATACTAAACCGAGTGTAAATTACTTGTTTGAGACCCTAAACGAATTCAAATAAAAAAGTTGTAAACTACAAAGTTTCATAACTTTTCGAGATCTACACTTTTAGTTTAGAAAGTTTTTCCATCCGAGGTCGTTTACAAAATTTGAATTTCAAAATTTTGAAATTCAAACGCAGTTTTGCATGACAAGATGATTTCAAATCAAAAAGTTGCCAACTACAATGTTTCATAACTTTTCGAGATCTACAGAGTTTATTTTGGTTGTTTTTCCATCCGAGGTCGTTTGAAAAGTTCGAATTTTAAATTTTTGAAATTCAAACACAGTTTTGCATGACAAGATGATTTCAAATCAAAAAGTTGCCAACTACAATGTTTCATAACTTTTCGAGATCTATAGAGTTTATTTTGGTTGTTTAGTCATCTGTTCATCCGACATGGTTGTTCTAACATTGTTTACAAATCTTATATATCTCTCTTGTAGTTTTATAAACTACAAGAGAGATATGTTAGATTTGTGAACAAATTTGCTTTCACTTTGTCATATGAAGAAAAGACCAAAACAAACATTGTACATCTTGATGAGTTATACAACTTTGTAGTTGAAAACTTTTTCATTTGAATTAATTTACTGCTTCAAAATGTGCTTTGAAATTTTCTTTGCCGAGTGTAAAAAAACACTCGGCAAAGAGCTTCTTTGTCGAGTGTCAAAAAAAACACTCGGCAAAGAAGCTTCTTTGCCGAGTGCCGAGTGTCAAAAAAAAAAAACACTCGGTAAAGAAGCTTCTTTGCCGAGTGTGAAAAAAAACACTCGGCAAAGGCGTCTTTGCCAAGTGCCCGAAAAACAACACTCGGTAAACCACTTGGCACTCGGCAAAGAGCCGGTCTCCGGTAGTGCATATTGCACTTGGGGAGACACAATGAAAGTAATATCTCGGGTGTAATCGTCCATTCAGTTTTGGTTTATATAGGCACGATATCAACATATATAGAAATTCAAGAAAACAAAGAAATATACATCTACTCATTTTACTCTGTGTAAAACTAATTCACTAGAGTTGAAACTCATCATTCTATGTTAAGAATAAAAATACTGTAAAATCATGAGAAGTTATAAAATAATAAAAAGGAAAAGGGAAAAGCGAAAAATTCATGTCCGGAACATCATTCAAATACTTCCTGTTTAAAAAGGAAACATTCGTTGTAAGATTGTGGACATGTGACACATGGAACACATCCAATAGCTACATATTATAATTCCCTTCTGTAGTCTGTCATGTTAATTTGATCCCCAAATTAATTAAAAAAATTCAGTTGCACAATTGCAAATACTCAACGTATGACTGAACTTTATTTGGCCAAATATTTTTTTTTTCAAAAAGCCATCGACAAGAGCACGCATGGCGTATATTGATAGAGAAGGTTATTTGGCCAAATATATATATGTGCAACCCCAACTATAATGTTTCGGAAAACCTGAATCCACCGGTCGGTTCAGTTTACCACACAAAGCTTGAAAGTAAAATCTTACAAAGCTATAAGGTATTCCCTCCGTTCGAAATTATAAGTCGCTTTGACTTCCTTAATTCATCCATTTTGCTATGTATTTGAATATATTATTATATCTAGATGTATAGCAAAATAGATGTACCAAAAAAAATCAAAGCGACTTATAATTTCGAACGTAGGGGGTAACAAATAAAACAGTGCAATCCATCCATTTGTTTTTGTTTTTACTTTCCAAGAGGTATACTAGTAAATTAACATACTCCCCGTAAAAGTTGGAACTAGGTACGAGGTATCAAAATTCTATGCCACTTGCATCTCTCTCTTCTGCCCTAATAACCGAAGTAAAAAACACTTCATCGGTGCTTGAGTATATAGGCTGTATGTTTCATATATGTAATAATAAGTACTTAGTCGTTAGTAGATCTAACAAATAGTCAGCAATTAAGCTAGCAAGGAGGAGCAATAATCAAACCTGGTGCTAGCGAAGTCATAGAGGCGACCGGTGCTGGAGAAGACGACGAGGCCGACCTCGGCATCGCAAAGGATGGCGAGCTCCTTGGCCTTCTTGAACAGCCCGCTCCGGCGCTTCGAGAACGTCACCTGCCGGCTCGTCGCGTTGTCGATCCTCTTGATCTCTATCTTCCCTCTCCCCATCTCCTTCTTCCCAACAGCACAGATCTAGAGAGAGAAAGAGAGAGCTGAGACCTAACTATCTACATAGGAGTACCTTGTTGCAGAAACCTTTGAACGGTGGTACTAGCTACTATGTCTCTTTCTTCTCTCTGATGGGAGAAGCCCTCTCTCTCTCTCTCTCTCTCTCTCTCTTCTCTTCTCTTCTCCCTCTGATAGTCTGGATGATCCTCCTGCAACTGCCCAATCCTCTTTTGAGATGCCTGTCCGTGCTTCCCCACGAAAGTATTCTAGGACCAGCTGGAAAGACGCATATATACAAGTACAAAGCGTTTAGAAGGCCCTTCCTCGTTTTTGCTTTCTCTAGCTGCTAGCTACCTAGTCCTAATTCACTAATTGTTGATTAGTACTGCATCATTGACAATAAACAAATCTGCACGGCTTACCACTTCTGTCGTGTCAGTGCCTGACACGTGCGCGTTCGTGTCGATGCTCCATCACGCTGCATATTTCTTAATCCAGGTGTCCTTCTCAGTACTCCGTCAGTTAAATGCAACAGCTTCTTTTTTTCCCATCAGATTGTTCTTTCCAGGTACTCGCTCCGTCTAAAAAATAGTCTATGGAAATCGTGCTGGTCAAACTTTTTTAACTTTGACTAGGTTTGTAGAAAATACGTGCAACATTTATATCTCCAAATAAATTATTATGAAAGTATATTCAACGATCTACCTAATAATACTAATTATGTACCATAAATATTAATATTTTGTAAAACATATTTAGTCAAAGTTAAAAGTGGTTGACTTTTTAGAAAGCGAAAATGCCTCTTTTTTTTTGATAGGGGGAGTAGCGATTATTTAAAGGCGCACTTGCACCCTAGAGCAAGTGTTAATAATTAAAGTGACATAAGTGGACTATATGAGTCGCCACATAAGATTTGACGCTGCTCCTTGGTTTTAGTTCTAGCAGTTTATATTATATACACATATGTAATTTGATCGATCATTACTACTTTTCATTTACTCCCTCCTCTCACCCTCACAAAAACAATGCAATTATATGTTTGGAACAAGCCAATTTTTCTTAGGTTTGACCAAGTTTATATAGAGAATAATATCGATATTTATGTCTTCAAATATATTTATTATAAAAATATATTCTATAATTGATCTAATGATACAGAATAATATCGCTATATAGATGTTAATATTTTTTCATCAATTTAGTTGATAATTGCATACTTATTCGTTATTTGGGACAGAGGGAGTCACTACTGGAATCTCACATTTTTCTGTGGGTGATAAATTTTTCTGTGCGTTTTTTTCGGTACGCACAGAAAAAGTACGTTTTTTCTGTCGGTTCCAAAATATCCCGACAGAAAAATACTAAAACCCACAGAAAAATCGTATAATTTTTCTGTGCGTGACAATACACACACGGAAAAAATCAGCACTCACAGAAAAATGCAATTTATTCTGTCGGTTCTTTCAAAACGCATGAAAAAATATGTACACGCACAGAAAAAAACCCTAACCCTAACTCGCCGGCCGCCGCGCCCCCAAACACCCTCTCACGCACTAGACCGCGCCCCCTCCCTCACTCTCTCCTTTCAGCGCGCCCCTCCCTCTGTGACTCAGCGCCGCGCCCCTCCCTCTGCGACTCAGTGCGGGGGCTCCTCCCCTCCCGAGCAGCGCCGCCACTCCCTCTCCTCCCTCTCCCTCTTCATCGACGCGGCCGGCGCGGCCCCTCTCCTTCACCCCCGGATCCGGCCAAATCCATGGCGGGCGCTCCCCCAGGCGGCTGGATCTGGCGTCACTGGTGGCGCGAGGACGAGGCAGGGCCGCATCTAGATCTGTCGCCGCCGCCGCCGACCGAGCAGATCCACACCCTCCCCCTTCTTCTCCCCCGCCGGCGCCCCTCCCCTCCCCCTTCTTCTTCCCCGGCAGGTGCCCCTCCCCTCCCCCTTCTTCACCCGGCCGAATCCGGCCCTCCCTCGCCCAGATCCAGGCGTGCCGTCCCTCTCCCAGGCGTGGCCCTCTCAGCGCACGGCCCCTCCTAGGCGTGGCTCTCTAGGTGCCTCCCCCCAGCGCACCGCCCCTCCCGGACACGGCCCTCCTAGGCGCGTCCCTCACGGTGTGCCGCCCCTCCCGAGCATAGCCCTCACGGCGTGTGGGCCCTCCCGAGCATGGTGGATCTAGAGCCCCTTCTCAGCCCGATGTCCAGATCTACAGCTCCAAGCGCAACCACATCAGGGCAGTTGTAGCTCCGAGTGCAACCTCCTTCTAGTGGCCGAGGTGAGCCCTTTGCCAACGACAAGCACCCACAACACAAGCCAGGTATGCATGTTCCTTCTCTTCCCTTTTGTGCAAATTTGAGAACGAACCCTAATTTAAGCTATTTGGTTATGTGTATTCAGAACAGATCTGATCTAATCCCATTTAAGGTACTAAGCTGTCTCCACTTTGCTAAAGCACAGTTGTTTCTAAGTTTATTGATGGATTAAATTTACTTTGACATTGCTAAAGCTGCTGGTTGTGGACTGAATTTTATTAAACGACTAGTCTTGATTTTTTGCACTACTGGTGCCTTGATGTTGTTTCAGGTAATCGACCATATATGACTGTTTTAGTGTTTTACACAACACTGCATATAGGCTTTAGTGTATTAGGAGTATGCTTCTTTCTATTTCCACCTTTTTTATATGGACTGTTTTAGTGTTTTACACAGCACTGCATATAGGCTTTAGTGTATTAGGAGTATGCTTCTTTCTAATTCCACCTTTTTTATTGTGTGCAACACTGCAAATCAAGACCCGAGTTACAAAACTGATTTTTATTGTACAATTATCTTAGTATGCACTATCATCATTCAAGTTATATCATGGTATGCAGAGATAGCACCTGCCTTGATGTCAGTCCTTATTTTTTTTGTATGCCATTGTTGATAAAAAAAACAGACATACCCTATTATGCTTAAGGAAGATGAAAGTGACATGTAAGATTACTCTGTGCACTTCATTTTTGCTCTTAGTTGATGTTCATGCTCTTTTGTCTTCTCTATTTTAAGTGCCTACTAGGTGCAATATTAAATTATTTTTGTAGTCAACAATCTATAGGCAACAGATAGAGCACACTATGTGATTGTAGTCAACTTGATACTGCATTAGACTCCATCTTATCTTTCTCACCCCAACTGGATACTGCATTAGACTCCATCTTATCTTTCTCACCCCAACTGGATACTGCATTAGACTTTCAGATGCTCATTAGACTCCATCTTATCTTTCTCACCCCAACTGGATACTGCATTCGACTCCATCTTATCTTTCTCACCCCAACTGGATCCTCCACTACTCCAGCCTCCCCAATCAGTGGAATTGTCCGACACCTTAGCATGCACTTCCCATGAATTATCTTGATCTGCTGGCTTTGCAGCAGCTCCAACTCCACTACCCCAGCCTCCCCAGTCACCAGAATCATTCGTAGCACTAGCATTTTGTTCCCAACTTGAGTTCATTGTTGTGCCATTTTTCCATGAGCTGCCTTTCTGAATATTTTGCTCTCCAACTTAAGTATTATACAACACCATGCATTAAAAGTTAATATTTCTATGTCATGTCTGGTTGTGTTAGAATTAAATTAAAAAGAGATTTAGTGAGATTGATATGTGGTTCGTAGTAGAATTGAAAATACAGTTGCGTATATGTTGCTTGTGTCTAAAAATTCAGACCATGCTCTTGAGTGGATGCTCTCCCCTTCCCTAACTATACCTTGTGACTTTTTTGTTTTGTACTACTCTTGAGTGGCTATGATGAATCAAGTTTCCATTAGAGAACTTCTGCAGTTTAGCACCTTATGAGCTGGTACTTGGGATATTTTGTTCTGTTTGCTGCTTAACTAGGATGGCTTGTATTAGTACAAGCAACCAGTTCTGTGGCCAGTTCAATTCCCATTAGAGAGGGAGAGAATTAAATTAAGCTCCAGGTGAAATTAAGTTGCAGTTGTCATGCTGATAATAGGTAAATCTGAGCCATTTCTCGAGTTCTTTTGCTCTTGATAATGGGTAAATTTCTGGAGATGGTCACTGTCTTCTTTTTGCCCCTGGCATTTCCCCACGTGTCCTGATCTACATTCAAACTCTGCCCATTCCAGTTGCTGGGATGCTCCCAATTGCCATGGCCATCATCAGACTTCTTCTCCCAGGCACCATCACCTCAATCTCCTTTTCTTTTGTCCCATGTATTTTCTGATTTGCCCCATGGGTCATTTTTATTCTGATTTGAATCCACGTGTGATGGAAGGTTTGGATGCCCTACTTGCGGTAATGCATTACTATGTCCTTACAGTTTTTCTTTATCGAATTTGTGCTTTATCTCAATGTCTTGTAGTAAATATGATGGCAACTGCTTTCAGAAATCTAAGCATTTGGTGAAGCGTGTTGATCCAGAAATGGATGGTAAGTAATGCACTCTTTAACAGGAAGTTCATGCTTGGGGGAAATCTATGATACAAACCCTTTTTTTATCCATGCAGGATACCCTCAGGAACAATCCCATTTAACAAACAAATGGTTCAGCTCAAAGTCATCAAAGACGGTAATACTCATGTAGTCATGTCATCTTCACAATTTTCTTCTGTATGCTCCTAGAATATCGCTCTTGTGAATATCTATTGCATATCAACATCAAAGGAACTTTTGAGGAAAATTCTGTTATATCCTCATTAGTGAGCATATGTTGATAGATCAGTTATCTGTCTTTTTACGTTAGCAAAAGGAAAAGGCAGCAAGTTTACTTGTTTAGCTTGTGTAAGCTTCTGTAGCTGGTTCACTATTTATTTTAATTGTATCTTGTCTGTTAACGAGCTTGGAAACAATATGATGCATGTAAGTTGTCTAAAAGGAAGCCCATAGTCCACCAAAATGTTTGTAAGACAACATAGCTCTTAGTACTTGTGTTTCTATTATGCATTATTAAGCAACAGAGATATTTTTGTGCCAATTTTAAGACCTTTCCCTATATAAAGAAATGCTGTTAGTTGACCCTAGTTTTGTCAATGGCACATTTATCATTATTGCTAATCTTTCCTTTTATGGTGTTATATGTAAACAGATACCTCTGACTATTGTTACTTCTGTCATTGATGGCTTGAAAAAACTTTATATCAAAAAGTTAAAGCCTTTGGAAGTTACATACAAGTTCAATGATTTCGTCTCCCCTTTGCTGGTACATACTGTATTCCCATTTTTTGGATACTTTAGGAAACAGAAATGACTACTTTCCTATGTAATCATTGTAGTATTCATGTTGACTGTTCTTATAGGTAGAGATGGAGTGCAAGGTGAAGCAGTTTACAATTGGTTGAACAAGAAAAAATAGTTTGATTTCTTTTTTGATATCCATATTTGTGAATTCATTGTAGTATTCATGTTGAACATGTAGATGACTAGATATCATATCTGTATATATGATATATGTTCAGATAGATCAGACTGATTCTATTTTTGACATAAGTGTTGACTCCATTCATGATTAACTACTGATTTGTGTATTATTTGAATGAAACCTTGTTGGTCATGCACAGAAAGTACTGTATAGAAAATATATATTTTAATATGTTGTTGCTACTGTTTTAAAATAAATTTTTTTTGTGTGTTTAACTCTTTTTTCCTGTGAGGTTGGCTACACAGAAATATATTTTTTAATCTGGGTGAAATGAATTTTTCTGTGAGTTCACCTAGACCGACAGAAAAAATATGTGTTTTTCTGTGTGTTTATTTCTTTTTTCTGTGTGGATTAACACTCAGAAAAATTAGTTTTAATCTGGGCGAAAACAATTTTTCTGTGCGTGTGAGACCCACAGAAAAATTGTTTGTGACGGTGAACCCACAGAAAAATTTGATTTTTCTATCATTATATTTCTGTGTGTATTTTTCTGAGGGTACACCGTCAGAAAAATATTTTTCTGACGGGATTCGCATTTTTCTGTGTGTTTTCGCACACACAGAAAAAAGCGAGATTCCAGTAGTGAGTGTTTTATACAGAACACATGAAACTTTGTACTGAGTATTGCTGCAAATGACATATATAACTAAACTTACGCACTAATTAAACATTTCGTTAGCATATATAGTTCATCTCCATTCTCACCCTTTATTATTATTAGTTTGTACTGATGAAAGGGTCATCTAGCTCTATGAATTTAATCTTTTGTCTAACAAAAAAACTTGTGCCGGATAATATAAATTGCAAGAGCTATGAACGACTTACAATTTGAAATAGAGGGAGTACTTCTCATCTAGCAAACGTGTTGGTCCCAGATCTGTGCTAACTTGAGTACTGCTTTGTCTCAGCTTGTGTCCAGTACAGTTCAGCAAATATGTGTAATGTCTACAGGTTCCATATTTTTGCCTTGTATTTTATGTTCACTTTTCTTCCGCTATTTTCTCAAAGAGCCCTCTCCAAAATTAAGTAACACAGTCACCATTTTATTTTCTATAATTAACTGGTGACATTTTGATAAGGATGATCAGTATATTTTGATTTTTGAAGATTTTTTTTAAAATGACCCATTTTTGCTAGCATCACATTATCACAAATTTAAAGTATGTAGCTAGCCTAGCAATGTCAACACAATCATTGAAGGTCTGTGTACTGTATTCCTTGGAGTGATATATATATGTATGTATGTATTGTGGAGGTATCAGAAGCGATCCATGCCATTTTCTTAGCCCATGTCAAAAGTCAACAAACACTAGTTGTTTTTTATTTTTGATTGGAACAACACTAGTTGCTAGAAGCTTAATGTTAAAAATAGGAAAAGAAACCCACGCATATGAAAGTTATCTAGATGACCCCCCTAAACTAAGTTTGTGTTTAACTTACCCCTCCGAATCTTCGAGTGGTCCATATATACCTCTTAATAAGTTTTTTTTTTCATTTTTGATTATCAATGTGTATATGTTAAGTTTCAAGTTCAAATTTTGTAGGGTGATAGCAAATCAATACGATAACTTATGTTAGAATTACATTATTGTTTTTTCATAATTGTTTGCCATATAAAGTTGTATCTATGGTCTGCCATCAATCCCTCTTAACACTTTAGCCCAAGTAGAAACTCTTCTGAAGGACACCTTGATGAGCACCCACTGTGGCAGAACCGTCTAATCTAATGCCTCTCAGGAGTACTTGTCTTCTATTAGACACTAAGTACTCAAGGAAGGGCACTAAATTACGCAGTTCCATCGAGCACACCCCAAGGGAGAATCCAAAAATCTATATTTTTCCACCAGGATCACAAATGAGAGAATAAAGCTTACAACATTTTAGTCATTTCTTAAATCACTTTCCAAGTAACATCAGAGTATAATATCTATTGTTTATAATAGTGGAATATGATCATATTATCAGAGTTATGAACAATTTAATTTAACAGTGAAATATAAACATTTGATCAGAGTTACAGCGGAAATAATTATCTATTCATGACATGATGAAGCATTGATATATAAACTACGACAACAGATTATAAAACTTCTATTTATAAAAACATTTAATGAGGGTTATAATAAAGACTATGATCGCAGTGTAAAGGAATCCTCTCTGAGCCCACCAGGAGGGATCCACACATAAGAGTCAGCTTTAACATCCGCCTGTCACCTGCAACAGGGAGAAATAAAACCCTAAGTACTTAATTATACTCAGCAAGACTTATCCGACTGAAGGAAAGAAAAGACTTCAAGGATATGCAAGGCTATCTGGCTTGTGGGTTTATTGCATCTACAGGAGCATTACTAAAAGTGTGTCCTTATATTCAATTTTATTAGCAGTCAACATTGGTTCATTAACTAACCATTCTATGTAAGCACCTGTGCTACTTTTAAGTAGGTGGTGAGCAATCAGAATTATTTTACCATATTTCATCTTCCAGTTCTTACTACGGTGCTAGATTGTAGACAAGTCGTACCGGATCGCCGGTGATTCGTGAATCAATGTGTCCAGCTGGGTACCCCTAAACACACGCCCCGCTTATACCCTAGGCATAAGCAGGACCAACCCACCACTCTCCTATCATGGGGTCTAGGTCCTCATCCAAACTTAGACTCCAAGCCCCCGCTCCCGAGTCCCGGACTCAGTACGGTGCTTAGACCTCCACCATCCCCGCTTCCAATCAGTTGGTCCAGAAAGAGCCAGAACCCACGGCAAGAGAGCAACAAGCCTTCCCTACGCCCATACACAAGTATGTGCTAGGGATAATAAGTCTGTGACTTGCTTAGAGTCCAATGCAATGGCCTGTCCTTAACCGACACAGGCGGAACAAATGCAATCCAAGCCTCGCTCGAATGCCAAACCAAGTCCAAATCCGAAGTACCATTCCGCCCGGTCTCTAATTACCATTCATATATATTCCAGGTGATAATAATATATTTCCTATCTCTCGTGAGTGATAGGCAATCACTCAACTTTGACCGGACTCCTATAGCATAGCAATTTACACGATCATGTCATACTAGTAAGACTCATAGGATATATATATATATATATATGCAAGTGAGTTTCATTCAACTCCTTAAAACTTAATGCACAAACATAATATAAAGTGTAGAAAAGTAGGGCTTATGCACTGGGGCTTGCCTGGGTAAAATATAACCAAAGTTAATATTCCATCTTTGTGTCCTGATCCCCGACACCATCTTTTCAACTACTCCGTTTGATACCATCGATCTACCGTCATTCCTATTATAATATGTATTGATACAAATGCAGAGATGGCGCAATCAATCAAAAGGCAACAACAATTTGTAAAATACGAGTGCATAACATAAGCTAACAAGCTAACTCCCATGACTAATATATTAGCTAAGTATTGACCTCACTAAACAGGCATCATTTTCATCAACAAGTACTAATTCTTACCAAATCAAGTGTCTTTTTGATTTATTAATGATTTAATATACTCGAAACTAGGGCACATTAACTACTCTAGTAAACTAATTATTATTGAGCTACAAAAATTATAGTGAGTAGCTAATAATATTAGTAATTTACAGTAAAATTTTTAGAGTCAACACTATCACCGATTTATCACGGAAATTCCTACAAGTTCACATTTTAACAATACTAAACATTTTAAAATAATTAGAGCAACCCTAAAAATATTTTAAAACTAGATGAACCAATTATGCTAATAGATAGATAATAATTTTAGGAGCCTAACAAAATTAGTTTGGTATTTTTGTGATTTTTCTATGATTTATTTTCAATTTTTGAAGAGCACTGAATTAACAAAACAAAGAAAACAACACAAAAAGAAAAAGCCTGAGCGGCCTGGCTCGGCCCGTAGGCGCACGCGCGACCTACTGGCCAGATGTGGCCCAGCGGCGGTGGTAATGGCGCAAGCAGCCTAGGCGGGCAGGCGACGGCTCAGCAGCCGGAAGCGGCCAGCCCAACGCAGACAAGCCCAGGCGCGATGGCAGTTTTGCAAAAACATCCCCATGCTTCTATCTATTGAGTATGCTACTGTTCATATGAGTCACATTTTTTCACACCTAGCCCCCCAGAAAAGCTTCTATTTACATGTTCTCACCTTCTCCCTCCTTCGGTGAAGCAAAGGAGCAGAGGACAGTGGTTCTGGCCGACCAAATCCTGGCCATCCTGCGCACCCGCTGGTGTTGGGGAGATGGCATGGGGCAGCGACAGACCTAGACGTGCATGGGTGTGGCCAAGGCTCTCCCTGCTGTGGCCCGCAGAGACGCAGCCACACGCAGTGGCGGGCACGACGGCTGGCGGTAGCGGCGATCACTGGCGACTTTGGGTCGGTCAAGTTGGTGACGTGCCGTGCATGGGCGAGCAGCAGCACGGGGCTAGATGTAGTATGGACGAAGGTGACCGGGCCATGTTGGCCATGCGTGCCACTAGCCGTGGCGGCAGCGGCTTCGCTGGTTCTAGGTAGTAGGCAGTGGTGGTGCTGCGGGGCACGGTGGCTGGCGAGGGTGGGCTCCTCGGCACCGAGCGGACATGGCGCACCCCCGGCTAGGCCCTGCTCGTGCCAGGGCAGGGCGCAGCGACCTAGCTACGTGCATGCAGTGCGGCAATGGCCTAAGTAAGGGCCACGGTGGCTACATGAGACGCGCGCTATGGCAAGCGCGCGTGGGGCACGGTGGAGAGCAATGCGGAGGTGGTGGTGGGGTAGCGAGCATGGCCGTGGCCTCGCTACGCTAGAGGTGGCGCACGGCGGCCCGACCCACGCGAGGCGGCGTCGACAGCGGAGGCGCTTGGGAGGGGCAGCGCTGTGGGAGCTGTAGGTCCAGCGCAGGGCCATGGGGGCTTGCACACACTCACGTGCTCTTGTAAGGGAGGGCCAGCAATGGGTGGGCGGGAGACACAACACGGCGACGTCGGCACGTAGCGGCGTTGTGGACTGTGGTAGAGAGAGGGATAGAGCAGAGAGCATGAGCGTTCGTAGCTCGTTCGCCATGGCTGCTCCAACGTCGGCTTTCAAGATCGGAGGAGTAGAGTTGTGCCAATGCTCTACTGAGTTTATAGCTCGCCATTAATGGTGGCGCTGTGCTCCTAGCGGTAGCTAGCGAGCATGGCAAGCGTCTTCTTGCAGCTGCTTGGCTCTACCATAGGACAGGGCGACAGGATGAGGTGAGCAGGCAGTGGTGCGGCGTGTAGCAGGGGTGGTGAAACTAGGAGCGATGGTGAGCTCGGCAGCGTTGCTTATGTGTGTGCTTGCTGCTACTTGCTCTGTTGGTGATGTGCCTAGTCATTCAGCTGTGCATCTAATGACTGCGTGCATGGTTAATGCACACACCATCGGTGCGCAATAGTGTACTATTGTGCTGGCAGCGCAACACGACCGCGATGTGGTCCCGGTGCCCAGTGCACTGTGTCCACGGTGGTCGCGAACACGACCCGAACGGCTGCTGTAAACGACATGCACTAATTTTAAAGCGACACAAAATCCACTAATCAACTCGACTCAGGTTCAACCGGTTTCACTAACCTAAAGTAGGTACTAACACCTAATTGGTGAAGCAACTCTTACGACCAGAGGATAATTGGAGAGGAAGTTAGAGCGACGTCAAGACAGGTTTGTCACGCTGAACGACGGTCCTCGAACAGAGCATCAATGGCATAGCTACAATGTGTTTCGACGAAATTTGGGCAAATTCTGTGACTCCATGATAACTCCAACCCAACCGTGGACTTCACCAAGCTAAAGTACTCACTTAGATGCAACCAACACTACGAAAACATAGACCTAGTTTTTAAGAATTTAATCAAAATTTCAATGCCAAAATGACATTGTCATTAGGTTTCTAGACTTAAAATCGTTTAGTTCTAGAAGCTGCAATTATATTCCACTTTCAATTCTTGAACTATCAAAAATACCATGGAACAACATCTATTCACCAAATCAACAGTTGCATTTTCATCTACTAAACTTGCACTTCAAATTTTATTTAAGTACCAATTACAAGTTATATTTTATTTTGATTTATAAAATTGTTTTTTGCGCAAAATGATTAAAACTACCTGTCTATTTCCTTGTTGGGATTTTCATTAACACCTTTTATGCGCATTTTAACTCAAACTCCCGAGAAACCTGCCTTCATAATTTCTCTTAGGCCTTAATCTAGGTGCTAAGAGAGCTCGTCATACCAGAGGTGTTACACCCACGCAAGCATCTCCGTACTTTCTCCATTGTGGATCTACTCGATGGTTACAGATGAATGGGCCAAGGCTCGGGAAGGGATGTGCTAACAGCAGATAGGAGCATTCACTTTGGTGAGGGGGCAGCGATGCTGGAGAAGGGCGGTAGCGCATGAGGAGTCGCGTGGAGAGGGTTAGTGTTGGAGGGGTCTATGTGGGGGAGAAGGGGCGATGCTAGAGAGATAGATAGAGCAAAGAGACTGGCAGATAGACCTTGGAGTGTAGGGAACACTTGCCGGATGGGGATTGGCGGGGTCTTAAGGTTCTTATTGTGACGTGTTGGGCTTATTTTCTAAGGCTAAAAATATCCCTTATTTTCAGAGATATCCCTGTTCATAGGCTTGTCTTTGTAAATTCTTAGAGGCAGGCTTTTCCTCTTTGACCTTTAATTATTTATTAGATGGTTTTGGCCTGTCTTTGTAAATTTTCAGAGACAAGCTTTGCCTAGCTAACCTTTATTTTGATGGTTTCTTACGGCAGTGGTCAATATACCCATATGTGAATTAAATCCTCAGTCTTCTAAAAGCCTTTTTATAGTAGTGGTGTGTGCATGTTTTCATAAATATCAGTGCGTACATGTATACGAGCGTCTTGCATTTGTACTATAATTTAAAAAAAATAATGAGCAAACATCTACTCTCACTACTACAATAAAACTTAACCGAACCGTTTGGCAAAGGGCCTCTGAGGTGGGCGGACATTTAAACCGCCTCGGTTAATGTCTAGGATTAACCGAGGCGGTCACAATCAACCGCCTCAAAAAATTGATTTATGGAGGCGGTTAAAAAATAACTGCCTTCTAAAATCTATTAACCGAGGCGAGCTCGCCTAAAAAAATGCCTTCATTTTTGGAGGCCGCCTCGGTTAATAGGTCGAGGCCCAAACAAGCCCAAATGAGGCCCGATGGACACGACAGTCGTGGGGTCAGAACCACGGCAAGGATTGTTGTTCGAGTCGGTGTCAGAGTATAGGTCTCCGGTGGCTCGGGTGGACTTAAGAACACAAGAATCACAGAGAGGATGCAACGGTTTATCCTAGTTCGGGCCAATTGGTGCCCTATGTCCAGCGGCTGATGATCCTTATACTCAAAAGCACCCAAAATCAGGGGGGGTTACAATAGGGTTGTAGAGAGATTTGGTAGGGGGTTAGCTTGGTGCTAATCCTAAGGTTGCCTCACCGCCGGTGGTGCCTTCCCCTCGTCGAAGAGGAGGAAGACGACGGGGTGCGGTGGAGGAGCTCTTGGTGCCCCTCCGTGGGTTGCCTTGGTCTCAGTGCTGAGCAGAGGCCAAGGAATGGAATGGAATGATTTGCCTTCTAATGATCATCCTGTTGTCCTCCCCCCTAGGTCTGCCTTATCCCTTATATAACAAGATATGTCAGGTACATGGCTGTTTGGGGTTACTAGTCTATAGTCTACATGTGCCAGAGTCCAGGAGGGCCTTGAAGCGATGCGCTGTGGACCGTGGTGGTGTTGTGGAGCCGAAGAAGCCTTAGGCATCATTCGGCTACTCTGTTATGACACTCTACGTGTTAGGCTATGTCGGCTTGGACCGGCCTCCCCTAGGTGGACATTCTGGAGTCTTCTTGGCGGTGAAGGAGGGTGGCTCCAGGCGCTGATGCGCGGGCCCGGGAGCCTCCGAGCCTCTAGAGTCCACTAGGAAGTTTTGTCTTCTTGTGTCACACCTCATGCGTGACCTTGTCAGGAAAGTGGCTGGTAATGCCGTGCCCAAGGGGTAGCGCCGGGGGAGCCCCTGAGCCTCAGTAGCTCAGGGCTTGTTTCTTATGCCCTGGCCATGGCTGGCATTGTTGGTGGGGCTAGAGCCAAGGGCTGGGTCGATGTGTTGTCGTAGATCGGGAGCCTTAGGGCTTAGGCAAGCCCTCGAGCCCCAAGTGGAAGTCGTGGTGGAGTCAAGCTCAGCCATGCTTTTTTTTCCAGAGGGTGCGCGCGAGCATACCTAATGGGTATAGCCCCCGAGCCCCTAGACAATTCTGGAGGGGTCAATCAGGGGGTCTTCTTCATTCTAGAATCATTGAACCTAAGGCTTAACATACCCATATGTTAGGATCTTGTCAGGAGCCCCCAAGCCTTTTGTGCCCTCACTTGGCGTGATGGCGACAAAGGGCTAAATTCAATCTTCTAGTGACCGAACCCTCCTTAGTGGGGATGGCTTCCGCTGACAAGGGTGTTGTGCCCTGGTTGGGGCCTTCTTCTCTAATATGATGGGTGCTACTCAGCTATTGAGGCTGAGCGATGATGGTGCTAATCCCTTTGTGAGCCTATGTCATGCAAGTCTTTGACTTGAGAGAGGGCTCGTCGAATTCATCTAGGAGTTGCCGACCTTAGGCCTAGGGTGCCCTCCTTTTTGATTAGAGCCTATTATGGGTCAAGTGATCGAGCGCATCTAGGCTCTGGCTCGGGGCCAACTGATCATCTAGAACACCACGCCCTTCCGAGGGCTATGGTAGCAAGTCTCGATCCTCTTGAGCCAGCCTTCTAGGGCTGACCTTTAGTGCTCATAGACTGGGGTGCGAGGAGCTCACCAAGCCTTGGACGGGGGCCCTCATTGGGCCTACTGCTCAGCGGCTCCTGCCCTAACTCCATGGAGTTGGTTGGTTTTGGGGATGCTCCATCTAAGTGCCCGTCGATCGGGGGGGTCGGGTTGCTCCATCTAGGGAGCTGGCGCAGCGCCCGAGGCTATTGTGGGGCCTCCCTACCAGTGGGAATGGTGGCTTCTAGGCACGTCCCTTCTGCTAATGTCTTATGTAGGCAGTTGATGGCGTCCGGGTCATTGTGCCTGATGGAGGAGTTAAGGCATGCACCCCTATGCCATCCCACTTCATCTAGGAGATGGGACGTCAGGGCCACATGGAGTAGATTTGGTAGAGGGGGAGCCACGACACTTGGTGCGCGTAGATCTAGGCCACCGATGGTAGCCGGTGGGCCCAAGGGGAGTCAAAACCCCTCAAGTCCTGTGAGGAGGCGTGCGTGGAGTGGGCTGCGTGCGTGGTGGAATCTAGAGCGGGGACTTGACTCGTTGTTAGTGGCTCCCTGACTCCGCCTTTACTACATGGCCGTCATTACGCAACCGCCTAGGAGCGTGCTACGGGGATTGAGAAGATGCCTGGCTAGTTCCCCAAGGCCACTTCAGGCCATTGATGGCTGATCGGAGGGCTCAGAGCCATTCATAGCGCATCATCTAGGCTATAAAGTGGAGCCCTAGGGACACGGCGTCTTCAATCCCTTCCTCCATCCCCTTCTCTTTTTCTTCTCAGATCTGTCTTCTTCTACGGTAATGGCGATGATGAAGTGCGACACTTCCCTCTGGGTGAGCCTATCTTGGTGTGCGGGGCGATTGCTTTTTCGAGGGTGGAAGGACCCCAGCGAGGGGAAGTTGATGGTGTAGCGTGGAGGGGGATGCAGAACCATAGTGCCAGGTGGGAGTCTAGTGCCTTCGATGCGACTGATGGCCTAGGCAACCGTAGATCCCCCTCACATGCCGCCAGCGTCGATGCTTTCCCTATGCCGAGGTCCATCGAGCCCCTGTCCTGCTATCCCTCCTTGGAGAGGGGAAGGATCCCAACAATTTGAGTCATCAGGGTCCTTTTGCTTTATCAATGGAAGGGCTAGTGGTTCAGGGGTTCGCTAGGCCTCTACGCTGGTGAAGCCTGGTTGGGTGCCAGCAGCTCTAGACGAAGACCGATGGCTGGGAAGATGTCTTCCTCCCCAGCAATTCCCGAGCACGGGTGAGACAGGGTCAGTCATGCCTTCACTATGCCTATTAGTGTGCAGCAGAAGCTTAGTCGGGAGCTCCGACCGAGGGACCTTGGATCTTGTCACTGTGGTAGTGGGTCGATAGCGGTTTTTGCCATCGTATATTATAATTGGGTCGTTCCCAATTAATAAAATAAAATTACTTTTGTTTGTAATCCCATTTGCTCTTGAGTCATGCTTAGAGGCTTTGTCCCTCATTGGGATGGGCTATTACATCGATGGCCTTGGTGGCTAAGATCACCGCACTCATGCTACTAGTGGGTAAGTCCGTGAGAACCCCAAGTTTACAGTCATTCCATGCCCTGATCATGTCCCTCAGAGGGGAGATCCTTGGCTTCCTGACCAAGCCACTCATATAGTTCTCGAGCCCATTTGTCAGTGATTGGGGGCTAGTAGCCTCCCTCATTAGGTCACCACAAGCAGCTCTAAGTCAGTATTTGGACATCATTTGTCCAAATGGTCGGGACGCTTCTAGGCGCCCTAGCTACAGCCGCATGGGCTCGTCTCCCGAATGTCCCTCACACTTTAGGTGCTTTGAGCAGCCTTGAAGCCTGGTGGGCCAAACTTAGAACCCTCAGCGATGCCCCTTCTAGGGGGCCCTAGACTATCATGTGGTGGGGTGGCCTGATCCAATGAAGGATCGGGAGACAGGTAGGTACCTGCAAAGAAAACGACATGGACATAAGAGAAAGGGAAAGATGACATAGCTGATAATATGGCGGTGGGAGCCATTCTATTAGCACCTTGCTGATCCATCACCCGGTCCCCTTACTCCATCTGTCCTGTCCTCACCTCACTTGGGAGCCTTCTACGGTAGTTCTCCTTGAGAGAGGTCAATAGGTGGTTAGCTCGATCGATCCTCTGGTGCAACCGAGCCATCACTAGAGTGGCTTGGGATAAAGGAGACAATTATAGAGACAAGCAGAGCAAGAGGGTCAAGAGGGTGAGGCTTATCTTGATTTTTGCTATTGGAGAGGTAAGCCGGTGAAGGAGGTCGGCAGGCGGGTTATGGCTCGAGAGACGGTGCTTTTGGGCGAATGGCTTGGCATTGGTCTTCCCTCATGGGGAAAGGTCATAACTCACCTCCATTAGGTCAACCCCTTCTAGGGAGCCAAGTGCCTAGATGGAGGGGATAGCCGAGCCACCACTGTCGCTTGTAACCATGTTCGTCTCGCAGATTCTCAGTCGATTGAGCGCCACTACTGCCTTGACTGCTTCCTCTACTCGCGCCCTTCTTGCATCATGGCCAGAGCCATTGAGATCATAGGGGCGATGAGTGCGGCTACTTGGCGGCATAGTCTTGCTCATAGTAGTAGGCTTGCTCAAAGCTACCCTCGACAGTGATGACCCCCTTTGGACCGGGCATCTTGAGCTTCAGGTAGGTGTAGTTAGGAATGGCCATGAACTTGGTGAAGCATAATCGACCGAGGAGGGCATGGTAGATGCCGGGGAAGTCAACCACCTCAAAGGTGAGTGGCTCCTTACGGAAGTTGTCTGGCTAGCTAAAGGTGACATTAAGCCAGATGTGCCTGAGGGTCACAGCTTCCTTCCTCGGCATGATCTCATAGAATGGTGCCTTGATGGGGTGCAGGTTGCTACAGGGGATGACCATCTTGTCGATGGTGCTGGCATAGAGTATGTTGAGGCCGCTACCCCCATCCATCAGCACCTTGGTGAGCCATGTGGTGCCCAGATGAGGGACACTATTAGGGTGGTCTTCCTAGTCGAAGGTGATGGCTGTCTGGGACCATCAGAGCCACATCGGAGCAGTGAGGGTGTGAACGTCATTCACCTCCTACTTGGGGATGCGACGCTGTCGACATGATTCATAGGCCTAGGATCCCTCAAAGATCATGAGGCAACGCTCGGCCTCTAGGAACTTGTTGTCTTCCTCCTGGGTGCCTCCCACCGGGTTGTCGGCCTTCAGGGCAGGCTTCTAGGCCTTGCCCTATTGGCTGAGGGTGCCACAAATGTAGCCCTTCATGGTAGCATAGTCCTTGAGGAGCTACTTTTCCTACCCCTCATGGAATGGGTAGGGGGTCTCAAGCGCCTTCTCAAAGTGTTCTAGGTGTGTGCCTCGCTTACAGGGTTGAGGTCCAGTGGCACGGTCGGCGTGGCCACCATCTCCTCCTCGTGATGCTTCCGGTCCTTGTTCCTCCTGTCGTAGCGTCGCTAGGATGAGATGGTGTCATTGCCTCAGCTGAGGAGACCGGTGGCTTTGGCTTTGCCGCTAAAGTTGGCCTGGACCACCTCATCGCTAGTGGTATACTAGATGACGATGTCTAGGAGCTCCTATGTCATGCACGGGGTCTCACGGCTGAGCACGTGGATGAGCGCTTCATAGGTCATGCCGCAGATGAAGGCATTGATGATATGAGCGTCAGTGATGTTGGGGAGCTCATTGTGCTTCTTGGAGAAACGCTAGATGTACTCCCAAAGGGTCTCGTTAGTCCTCTGCCTGTAGTTGTGAAGGTCCCAAGAGTTGCTAGGCCGAGGGTATGTACCTTGGAAGTGGTCGATGAAGACCAAACGGAGATCGCTCCAGCAGCAGATGCTGCCAGGCTCGAGCTGCTTGAGCCAAGCTTTGGTCAAACTTGATAGAAGTAGAGGAAGGTATTGAACAACAAAGTCATCGTCTGACCCCCTGGCCTTCATGGCAAGATGGTAATCCTCTAGCTCGTGCTCTGGGTTGGTCTCACCATCATACATGGAGATGTGCATCGGTGGCTGGAAATGCCTAGGGTAGGGAGCTGCTAGGATCGCTCCCCCCAAATGTCGGGGGGCCGAAGTGATCCGGGGTAGCGCCCTCACCCCGCCGCTTAAGGGTACGGGACTACACCTAAGTGTGGAGCGCTGGCCTTGATGGTGTCATGGATGTCATGGTCATCGCTGATCCGATGGTGCACGGGGAACACCGAGGAGAAGGGTCATGCCTTTGCTTTTACCGAGGCTTGGTGCCCTGAGTCCACGGCTGGTCAGAGCTGTTGCTAGAGGTGTCACTGCTGCTCCCTCTTGCTTATGAGGCGTGAGCATCAGAGTGGTCCCTGTTGGGAGTTGCCATCATATGGGATGATTGGGAGAGCACGGCATGGTGCTGGGATGCCGAGCTCTTAGCCTGCTGCTCGAGGGTGACGCAAAGGGGCCGCTTCACCTTATTCAGTAGCTCATTGGTCTTTGGGTCCGATGTGTCAGAGATGTCTTCTAGGTGGCAGGTGGTGGAAGCAGAGGCCACTAGGAGCCCCTATGCAAATGTCATCGTCGTTGCTGAGAGGGTGCATAGCTTGTTGCCATGCAAAGTCCTACCTTTGGCACTTGAGCTTTGCCTCGGTGGCCTCCATGTCCACCTACCAAGCTCGCAAGTGGTCTGCCTTCTCTTGAAGGAAGGTCGCATGGCTGCCAGGACTCTAGTCTGGCGGCCTAAGCCTAGGTGCCTCCTCAGGCAGAACCTCATCATCGATGTGGTAACACATGCATGGAGGGGCGTTGTAGTCAATGTCATCAGAGTCGTACTTCGAGTCGTTCCCTGAAAGGATCTTAAGGATGGCCCTTCATGGTGCCTCATGACTGATGTGGTGCTCTAGCTCCATCTAGAAGGACACCGCTATAACACCCTTGGTGTTACACCATAAATCATTTACTAAAATATGTCATGAGCATCATGTTTATGAGTTAATGCATGTGATAAAGTGTGTAGATCAATTTTTTAACTCAGAACAATCAACTAGAATGCGATACGAAAGTTGATTCGATAGTAATGTTATATCACCATCACATCTGCACTGCCGACGCTCCTCACATTACGATGCTGCCACTATCATCGCATCATCATCACGTCCACGCTGGTCCACTGCATCTCTATGCTATTGTTGGCCCTATGCGTCTCACCTCTCCCGCGCTCACGAGGGTAAGCCGCCATTGCCATGCCATTTATGGCACTACGTTGTGTAGGCCACGCCGATCGGATGCGTGCACACATTGTCCATAGCACTGGTGTGTGGGCCTCCTAAGCCCGCTGCTCGCATCCCACCATGGCATGGATGAGTCGAGCCCACCTACCGCGCCGTCTCTCTCTTTCCCTCTTTCTCCCTCTGTTTTCTGCCACCATCGCGTCATGTCACGGTGCAGCCAGAGAGCGAGCACCTCTCATCAATTCCTCATGCTCATGTCTCCACCTTCATGTCCCCTCTCTAGCTAACCCCACCCTACTTTGATTACGGCTCGACTAAGCTCCAATTTTGGAGCTTTGGCCGCCACTGTGCCATTAAGGCCCGTCATTGCCCGTGTCGTGGCTAGTCTCCACCACTTCACCCCGCGCCAATCCCTCTGCACCACTAGCTCATCTTGGCTCCCTCTTCATCATACACATGGTAGTTGTAGCTCTAGTGCCGCCTCCTCACAGCGCGCGTGTGGCCAGCCTCGCTCGGGTCATCTTTGGCCAAGCCAGCTTCTCGGTAAGGTCACTAGTGAGTTGTCGTTGCTCACCCGCTACCCCTACCGCCTTGTTGTTGCTGTGGCTCACTAGAACGCTATCGCCATTACCACAAGGTGCCCGCCATTATGGAGAGATCCTTCTATGGTGTCCCTGCTCATGCAACCACTACCCATCATGTCACGTCGAACCCTAGGTTAGCGTCGGCCTAGTAGATAGGTCAACGTGGGTCCCGTGTGGCCGGCGCAAGGGCCAGTGCCACCGCTCGCTGTGCGGGGATGGCCAAGGACCTTGCCATTGTAAAGAGGAGAAAGATTCGAGGGTTCCATTACAAAGTCGCTATCTATAAAAATAGTAAAGTGGACTGCAGGTTGTTTTGCTCATAGTCCAGGGGCGTTTTTGCAAGAGTGCCGACGCGTGTGGGGTTCCTCGCTGTGGGCTGCCTCCATGCATGGGCCGCGCCTCACCTGTGGGCCACCGCACGCTCGTGTGCACGCGCGTTGCATCGCGTGGGCCACATTGGGCCAAAATCAGTTTAGCTTTTTCATGGAGAATAGAAATAGCTTTTCAATTGTATTTCTGAGCTGATCTTTGGTAAATCATATAAAATCTTGTAGGTGTCCAAAAATTGTGAAACTAATTTTGTTAAGTTCCTAAAATTATGCTCTATCTGTTGGTGTATTTAGTTCATATATATATATTTGTTGATACCAAGAACTATTAAATCATTTGAGAGTGCTTAATATTATTAGGTTGAATATTGTAGGAATTTTTGTGGCAATATGGTGATAGCTATAGCTATGAAAATTTTACAGTAGCTTCATGGTATTATTATGTGCTCACTATAATTTTTGTAGATTTAGAATAGACTTAACATAAGGGTCGTTAAATGCTCTTTGTTTCAAATATACATTAAATCATTAGTAGAAATAAAGATATATCCTTCATTTGTAAAGCTAGGTGTTTGTTAGTTGAACCCAACACTTTACTTGATGAAGATGATAGTTAGCTTAGTATCTTAGTCATTAGAGCGAGCTTAGTAGTTTACCATGTGTATTCTTAATTTAGGAGCTGTTGTTGCTAAAATACTAAGTGTTGCATCATCATCACATGCATGTAGAGAATGAGTTGGTGGAGATCGTGACCATCAGAGACCATGAGCTCGAGGAGGTGATCGAGGAGTATGAGGAGGAGATCCTTGAGTAGGAGGAGGTCCTAGAACCACCACTGACTGACTAAACTGACACCGCGCCTGCCCAAGGCAAGCCCCGATGCATAACCTTTATTTTGAATAATCACTAGATATATATATATATATGATGTGCATTTATGTTACAAGCTTATGATTGAAACTACATGCATAGATAAACCTACCTATGAGTCCTACTAGCATAGGTCAAGTACCTCCTATGCTTAGTCTATCGGTAGCGTGACTAACCCGCCATTACTTGCAATAGGTGATTATTATTATCACTCTCATGATAAATGATGAAAAGGAAATGGAGACTAGCAGGGATATGGTATGGGTATTGGTGGGTGTAAGAGGTTGTGTCCCATGGCCAACGGGGCATACCTTGGTTACACTATTTTCCCTATCTGTGTCGGTTAAGGACCGTCCATTGCATTGGATTCTAGTCAGGTCATAGACTTATTATCTTGAGCACATACTTGTTTATGGGAGCAGGAAAGGCTCGTTGCTCTCTTGTCATGGGTTCTAACTCTTTCTGGATTGACTGATTGGAGGTAGGGATGGTGGAGGTCTAAGCACCACACTGAGTCTGGGACTCAGGTGTGGGGGCTTGGAGTCCAAGTTTGGACGGGGACCTGGACCCCGTGATAGAAGAGTGGTGGGTTGGTCCAGCTTGTGCCTGGGGTATGAGCGGGGCATGTGTTTTAGGGTACCCAGCTAGGCTACATTGGTTTGTGAATCGCTGTGTAATACGGTATGACTTGTCTATGATCTAGCACCGTAGTAAGAACTAGAAGATGAAAGGTGGTGAAATGGATATGATTGCTCAACTCTTGCTTGAAAGTAGAACAGGTGCTTACATAGAATGGTTAGCTAATGAACTAATCATGACTGCTAATAAAACACATACATAAGGATTCACTACTAGTGTTGCTTTTTGCAAAAAGGAAACCCATCAAACCATAAAAGCTATTCATATCCTTTGGAGTCTAGAAATTATTCCCACTAATCGGGTAAGTCTTGCGAGTACATTGTGTACTTAGGGTTATTTACCCCTATTGTAGGTGCAGCTTGAGAAGTAGCTATTGAGTGGAGAATTCTTCTGGTGGACACAGATGAATCCTTGTATCTTATCGCTAGATGTTTATTTCAATTCCACTGTTTAAATTCTACACTCTAAACTCGATATTGTAATAATATATTTCTGAGAACTCTTGTTGTATGAAATAGACTAAGTATTATAAACTCATTCTCATTATTGGATCCTAGAGGAAAACGTGGATTGTTCGAGTTCTCCCTTGGGGTGTGCTCGACGGAATCGTCCGAGGTAGCTTGCTTTTGGGGGGGTGCTTAGTGTCTCATGGAAGACAAGCGCCTCCAAAGGTGTGTTATTTCGGGCAGTTCTGCCATAGTCGCCCTGTTCTAGATCCCAAAAGGTAGATCTAGGAGGTAGTACCAGAAGTGGTTAGGTGGTGCGAGCATCTCACCAGTGGCGATCTGGTGGTGGACGTTGGCCAGCATGTAAAACATCTCACGACGGTCCAACATGGTGGGGTTTGGGCCCAAACTGCACCCGAACTGTTGGGCCAGGACCTCAAGATCTGCTCCCAAAAGTCCTAGTAGAGTGGGTGGCTTAAACGTCCTAATGGCTAGAGGGGATGAATAGCCTATTAAAAATTTCTACAACAACACTTAGCAAACCGGTTAGATAAATATGAGGCAAAGCGAGTGTTGCACTAGCCTACTAAAAATGCAAACCACCTACCACAATTCTAGTTTCTATAGTCTCTATCCACACAATGGCTATGTCACTACACTAAGTTAGTGTGCTCTCAAAGGTTAACTAAAGAGCCACACTAACCAACTAACAAGCTCTCACGACTAGCTACACTAAAGAGTTTGACAACTAGTTTGCGATAATGTAAAGAGAGAGAGCAAGATGGTTATACTAGTGAGTTGAGGAATGAACCAATCAATCACAAGAATAAATACCAATGAAGACCAATCATCTCGGAATCAAATGATGACACAATGATTTTTTACCGAGGTTTACTTGCTTGCTGGCAAGCTAGTCCTCGTTGTGGCAATTCACTCACTTGGAGGTTCATGCACTAATTGGCATCACACACCAAACCCTCAATAGGGTGCCGCACAACCAACACAAGATGAGGATCACACAAGCCATGAGCAATCCACTAGAGTACCTTTTGGCTCTCTGCTGGGGAAAGGTTAAGAACCCCTCACAATCACCACGATTGGAGCCGAAGACAATCACCAACCTCCGCTCGACGATCCTCGCTGTTCCAAGCCGTCTAGGTGGCGACAACCACCAAGAGTAACAAGCGAATCCCACAGTGAAACACGAACACCAAGTGCCTCTAGATGCAATCACTCAAGCAATGCACTTGGATTCTCTCCCAATCTCACAAAGATGAAGAATCAATGATAGAGATGAGTGGGAGGGCTTTGGCTAAGCTCACAAGGATGCTATGTCAATGCAAATGGCCAAGAGGGTGAGCTAGAGCCGGCCAAATGATATTTATATACACCCCCAAACAATATAGCCATTGGCTTAATTATTGGGCTGACTGTGGGTTGACTGGATGAGCAGGTCATGTGCCCTAGACACGTCCGCTCACTATGTCCAGTCATAGCTGACCACCATGTGTCCTAGCCATTTGAAACTATCTGTTGGCGTGCAATGACTCATTCACATGCACTCACTGACCATCGACCGGATGCTCCTGTTCAATTGACCGGACGCACCATGCGTCAGAGTCCAGTCGTTTCTAGAGAGCTCCTAGAGAGGTAAAATTATGACTGGACGAGGCCGATCATAAGTGATCGGACGCGGCTCATGGTTTGGTCCTCACTGGCTTATTCTAATGCTTGCATCAGCGTATGCCATAGCCTGACTGGATGCACCCCTAGTGTGTTTGGTCCTATTTCTTCTTAGCGTTTGGTCAAAGGACTGAGGGTGTCCTTCACTGTGCACCACTGACCGAACACAGGATCAGAGTCCGGTCACTGCCCAATGCAGAGTCTGGTCAATACGAAATAGCTCCTTTTGACCCCAAACTTCACCACCCTTGATTAAATGTGCCAACCACCAAGTGTATCACCTTATGCACGTGTGTTAGCATATTTTCACAAACATTTTCAAGGGTGTTAGCTTTCCACTAGATCCTAAATGCATATGCAATGAGTTAGAGCATTGGCACTTTGATAACCACATTTTGATATGAGTTTCACCCCTCTTAATAGTACAGCTATCGATCCTAAATGTGATCACACTCACTAAGTGTCTCGATCACCAAAACGAAAAAGCTCCTATCAAGTTTCACCTTTGCCTTGAGCTTTTTGTTTTTCTCTTTCTTCTTTTCCAAGTCCAAGCATTTGATCATCACCATGCCATCACCATCATCATGATCTTGACCATTGCTTCATCACTTGGAGTAGTGCTACCTATCTCATAATCACTTTGATAAACTAGGTTAGCACTTGGGGTTTCATCAATTCACCAAAACAAAACTAGAGCTTTTAGCGGCGTCGGGGGCTCGCTGCCCGCTAGCGTAGTCCCGTGGAGTGGACGAAGCTCACTGTAGCAATCGGTGACGTAGGCCAGGCTCCCAAAGTTGAGGACCTAGCCTAGAGCGAAGGCGCTGGCCATGATGGAGAATTCACCTATAAAGCGAACACCACCGTCTAGGGTGGTGCCGCTTGCTCCAGCGACGAGGCGGGTGGCTCTAGCCACCATAGAGCTAGAATCACACTTGATGCTATTCCATACCTAGTGTGCCAGCTGTCGTGGGGTCAAAACCATGGGAAGCATTGTTCTTTAAGTCATTGTTAGAGTACGGGTCTTTGGTGGACTCAAGAACACAAGAATCACAGAGAGGACACAACGGTTTATCTTGGTTTGGGCCAATCGATGCCCTACATCTAGCAGCTGATGATCCTTATACTCAAAAGCACAAAAAATGGGGGGTTACAATAGGGTTGTAGAGAGATTTGGTAGAAGGTTAGCTCGGTGCTAATCCTAAGGTTGCCTCACCGCTGGTGGTTCCTTCCCCTCATCGAAGAGGAGGAAGACGACAGGATGCGGTGGAGGAGCTCTCGGTGCCCCTCTATGGGTTGCCTTGCTCTTGGTGTTGAGCAGAGGCCAATGAATGGAATGGAATGATCTACCTTCCGATGATCGTCCTCTTGTCCTCCCCCCTAGGTCCAACGTTATCTCTTATATAACGAGATAGGTTAGGTACATGGTCATTTGGGGGAACTAGTCTATGGTCTACATGCGTCGGAGTCTAGGAGGGCCTTGCAGCAATGCACTGTTGAAAGGTCCTAATATGGCTAGAGGGGGGTAAATAGCCTTTTTAAAAATCTACAAATCAACTAGAGCAATTTGGTTAGTATGACAAAAAGCTAAATGCACACTTGCTCTAGCTCTATAAGGGTTGCAAGCCACCTATCCCACAATTCTAGTTGCAATGATAGCTACACACACAACTTGCTATGATACTACTCACTAAGAGCTCTCAATCTTTCTACTTTAAAGAGCTCCACTAAGCAAACTTAAATAGCAAAGCAAGCTCTCAAATCTAATTACACTAAAGAGCTTGCTACAACTAGTTTGCAAGAATATAAATGAGTGAGTAGGATGGTTATACCGCCGTGTAGAGGAATGAATCAATCGCAAGATGAATATGAAACCAATCACTGGGAGAATATCAAATGGCAAGAGACAACCAATTTTTCTCCCGAGGTTCACGTGCTTGCCAACACGCTAGTCCCCATTGTGTCGACCAACACTTGGTGGTTCGGCGGCTAAGAGGTGTTTCACAAACCTCATCCACATGATTGGATACCACAAGAACCTACCCACAAGTGAGGTAACTCAATGACACGAGCAATTTACTAGAGTTACCTTTCGGCACTCCGCTGGGAAAGGTACAACTCCCCTCATAATCACCGAAGATGGCCACGAACAATCACCAACTCATGCCGATCCTCCACCGCTACACCAAGCCATCTAGGTGGTGGCAACCACCAAGAGTAACAAGCGAAATCCACAGCGCAACACAAATACCAAGTGCCTCTAGATGCAATCACTCAAGCAATGCACTTGGATTCTCTCCCAATCTCACAAAGATGATAGATCAATGATGGAGATGAGTGGGAGAGCTTTGGCTAAGCTCACAAGGTTGCTATGTTCATGAAAATATGCAAGAGAGTGAGATTTAGCCAGCCATGGGGCTTAAATAGAAGCCCCCACGAAATAGAGCCGTTGGGCTCCTCACTGCACTAAACATGGGCTGACCGGACACTCCGGTCATATTGACCGGACGCTAGACCTCAACGTCCGGTCATGCGATGTGCGCCATGTGTCATCAGCTTCAAACACCGATCGCTCGATCTCAACGGTCAGGTGATGACCGGACGCGTTAGTTAGAAAGTGACCGGATGCTGGACCTCAGCGTCCGGTCATTTCTAGTAAGCTCCTAGAGACGCATTTCTTCGACTGGACATGTCCGGTCGCACTTGACCAGACACAGCCAGTGTTCGGTCAATTACCCTGACTTCTATGTAGCTACGTCAGCTCTGACCGGATGCTGCCTTCCAGCGTCTGGTCAGTCAGAGGCCCAGCATCCAGTCGCATGACTGACGCTAGTTTATCACTACCATGCCTGACTGGACGCACCGGTCCCCCTGAGACCAGTGTCCGGTCAGTTGTAAAACAGTGAGACTGACCCTCTTTCATCTCTATCTCCTTCACCCTTGCTCAAATGTGCCAACCACCAAGTGTATCACCTTGTGCACATGTGTTAGCATATTTTCACAAATATTTTCAAGGGTGTTAGCACTCCACTAGATCCTAAATGCATGTGCAATGAATTAGAGCGTCTAGTGGCACTTTGATAACCGCATTTTGATACGAGTTTCACTCCTCTTAGTAGTACGACTATCTATCCTAAATGTGATCACACTCACTAAGTGTCTTGATCACTAAAACAAAATGGCTCCTGCATTTTATACCTTTGCCTTGAACCTTTTGTTTTTCTCTTTCTTCTTTTCCAAGTTCAAGCCTTTGATCATAACCATGCCATCACCATTGTCATGATCTTCGTCATTGCTTCATCATTTGGAGTAGTGCTACCTATCTCATGATCATTTTGATAAACTAGGTTAGCACTTATGGTTTCATCAATTAACCTAAACCAAACTAGAGCTTTCAATCTCCCCCTTTTTGGTAATTGATGACAACCCTTATACAAAGATATGAATAAAAGTTCATTTGGATCCATGTTGCTTGCCCAAGCATATTTACCATGTGTAAAGGATATGGACAAGTTTCATGAACTCCATATGGTAACAATTGCTCCCCCTACATATGTGCTAAGAGTTTGGATTATAGCTTTGCACATATGCTTAGATAGGAAATATAGGAGACAATTTCTACCAAATGATGCTAAGGTATAAGAGATGGACCTTTGAAGCGTGATACCAATCGGAGTGCACCATTACACCATCCTTAGCACCATTAGTAACTAGACATACATAAAAACTAGAATACCCCATGAGATCAATATTACAAGTAAGGGTCTAATTTCCATATGATGAACATAAGTCTAGTTGCTTTAGCTAGATACCACTTGATAGCTAGATACCACTTGTAAATACATGGGAATGAAATCATTAGATGACCTATGCATGCTAGATTTTCATTTCATCATTCAAATCTACAACTAGCATACACCACACAAACATGGATATTGAAATTAAGAACTTGTACCATGCAAGCAAATATATGAAATGCACATTCAAAAGCATCATACAAATTTATGAGCTTGCTCCCCCTACTTGTGTGCAATTTTGATTGATCCCCTTACAATGTCATTTCATTTGTTTGCTCCCCCTATCTATCTTACTATCTTTGTGCATTTCTCTCCCCCTTTGTCAACAATTAGCACAAAAAGAGGGCTCAAATTTTAGATAGGTTGGGGTGAAACCATGTGAAGTGAGGATCATTTTCACAAATTGGTTCAGTCTAGATTACTTGCACAAGTTATTTAACTCAGTTTGATCCAAGGACAAGTTTCTTCACACCTCCAAGTAAGGGTTATCTTGTACCATGTTGAGTTAAACACTTATAGCTTATTTTCTAGATCAAACACTAGGTTTATAAGCCCACAAACATGTCATATGCTACCACTAGGTCATTTCAAACATACAAGCGTCAAATTCATTTGATTTTCATGAATGAGCCTATTAAATGTGAAAGATGTCTGATGCACTAATCATGTCCTTAGCAAGGATGTTAGCCATGCCAACCAATTTATACCTTGAATTGCTCGAATGAGAGGCATGTCATATAATGGGGGTGCATCAACACATATTTGAGAAGTCAAGTATGTTCAATTCATTCCTTAGCTTGCAAAACCTCTTCTCATCAAGTGGCTTGGTGAAGATATCGGCAAATTGATCTTCGGTGCCCACACTCTCAATGCAAATGTCCCCTTTTTGTTGGTGATCTCTTATGAAGTGATGACAGACATCTATATGCTTTATTCTTGAGTGTTGAACCGAGTTGTTGGTGAGTTTGACGGCACTCTCATTGTCACATAGCAATGGCACTTGCTTGATCCTAATTCCAAAATCACTCAAAGTAGCCTTCATCCAAAGTAATTGAGCACAACAACTACCGGCCGAAATGTACTCCACTTCGGCGGTTGAAAGTGCTACACTATTTTGTTTCTTTGATGACCAAGATACAAGTGATCTTCCTAATAGTTGACATGTGCCTGATGTGCGCTTTCTCTCAACTTTGCATCCCGCATAATCGGAGTCCGAATATCCAATCAAGTCAAATCATGCTCCTTTGGGATACCACAATCCAACATTTTGTGTATGCTTCAAGTACCTCAATATCCTTTTTGTTGCTTTCAAGTGACTTTCTCTTGGTGAGGCTTGAAATCTAGCACACATGCATACACTAAACATCACATCCGGTCTTGATGTGGTCACATAGAGTAGGCTTCCAATCATAAACCGATACATCTTTTGACCCACCATGTTGCCACTAGCATTACTATCCAAGCTTCCACTTGTCCCCATTGGTGTACTAATAGCTTTAGCATCATCCATTCCAAACTTCTTGAGTATGTCCTTGATGTACTTGCCTTGACTCACAAATGTGTTATTCTTCATTTGCTTGATTTGAAGACCAAGGAAGTAACTAAGCTCTCCAATCATGGATATCTCAAACTCACTTGCCATCATCTTGCCAAACTCCTCATAAAAATCTTAATTTGTTGACCCAAATATGAAATCATCAACATAGATTTGCATTACAAACAAGTTATTTCCAAGCTTCTTGGTGAAGAGAGTGGTGTCAACCTTTCCCATCTTGAATCCTTTAGAGAGTAGGAAATCCCTCAATCTCTCATACCATGCTCTTGGTGCTTGTTTCAATCCATACAAAGCCTTTCTCAACTTGTAAACATGGTTGGGTTTCTTTCCATCTTCAAAACTGGGAGGTTGCTCAACATACACAAGCTCATTGATGTAACCATTGAGAAATGCACTCTTCACATCCATTTGATACAACTTGATGTTGTGGGCACAAGCATAGGCTAGCAAGATCCTAATTGCTTCCAATCTTGCAACTGGGGCATATGTTTCTCCAAAGTCAAGACCTTCAACTTAAGTGTAACCTTGAGCCACTAATCTTGTTTTGTTCCTTATTACTATCCCATCTTGATCTTGCTTGTTCCGAAAGACCCACTTGGTTCCAATCACATTATGACCCTTAGGCCTCTCAACTAACTCCCATACTTGGTTTCTTGTGAAGTTGTTTAGCTCTTCATGCATAGCATTGACCCAATCAACATCCTTCAAAGCTTCATCTATCTTTTTAGGTTCAATGGATGACACAAATGAGAAATGCTCACAAATGAAGCCAATCTTGATCTAGTTTGCACTCCTCTTGAAATATCACCAATGATAGTGTCTAATGGATGATCTCTTGCAATATTAGTTGGTTGAAGCACTTGCACTTGATTGTTTGCATTTGATTGATCACTTAGTTGAGATGATGAACTAGCCACTTGTTGATCTTGCACATTGCCATCACTAGTGCTTGCTTGGATTTGATCATGAGAACCACTAGCTTGCATATTTGAGTTAGAGAGCACTTGATTCTTGTCATCTTCAACATCAATCACCACTCTAGGCCGTAACTCACCAATGTCCATGTTTCTCATTGCCTTGACCAATTGAGTGCCTTTCACATCATCTAGATTCTCATCTTCCTCTTGGGAACCATTTGTTTCATCAAACTCCACATCATGAACCTCCTCAAGAGTACCACTACCCAAATTCCAAACTCTATAAGCCTTGCTAGTAGTGGAGTAACCAAGTAAGAAACCTTCATCACATTTCTTTTCAAACTTGCTCAATCTAGTGCCTTTCTTCAATATATAGCATTTACAACCAAATACCCGAAAGTATGCTATGTTGGGCTTTCTTCCATTCAATAGCTCATAAGGTGTCTTCTCCATCATGGGGTGACAATAGAGTCGGTTGCTATAGTAGCAAGCCATGTTGATTGCTTCAGACCAAAATGAATGACTCACATTGTACTCACTCAACATTGATCTTGCCATATCAATTAAGGTTCTATTCTTTCTTTCAACTAGCCCATTTGATCGAGGAGTATACTTGGCCGAGAATTGATGTCTAATTCTAAATTCATCACATAACTCATCAATTCTAGTGTTCTTGAACTCACTTCCATTGTCACTTCTAACTTTCTTGATTGTTGTTTCAAACTCATTGTGAATACCCTTGACAAAATATTTAAATGTTGCAAACACATCACTCTTGTCACCAAGAAAGAAGACCCATATATATCTAGTGAACTCATCCACAATCACAAATCCATATTTGTTTTCTCCAATGTTAGTGTATGTGGTTGGTCTAAATAAGTCCATATGCATTAACTCAAATGCCTTAGATGTGTTCATCATACTCTTCTTAGGATGTGTGTTACCAACTTGCTTTCCGGCTTGACATGCACTACATAGCTTATCTTTCTCAAAAGTGACATCTTTCAAGCCTCTAACTAAGTCATGCTTGATTAACTTGTTTAATTGTTTTATTCCAACATGACCAAGCCTTCTATGCCATAACCAACCCATGCTAGATTTAGTGATCAAACATGTTGTCAATTGAGCTTCTCTAGCATTGAAATCAACCAAGTATAGATTCTCATATCTAAATCCTTTGAATATCAAGTTAGAGCCATCTACACTTATGATCTCTACATCATCCACACCAAATATGTACTTGAAACTAAGATCACATAATTGAGCTACCAACAATAGGTTGAAGTTCAAGCTCTCTACTAGTAGCACATTAGAAATGCTCAAGTCATTAGATATTGTAATCTTACCAAGCCCTTTGACCTTGCCTTTTCCATTGTCACCAAATGTGATACTATCAATCCCATTGCTCTTGTTTTCATTGATTGAATTGAACATTCTTGGATCACTGGTCATGTGTTGAGTGCACCCACTATCAAGCACCCAATGCCTTCCTCCGGCTTTATAATTGACCTACAAAAGAAGATAAATTCTTTTTAGGTACCCAAACTTGCTTGGGTCCTTGAAGGTTAGTTACCAAGGTCTTTGGTACCCAAATGGCCTTCTTCTTTGGGCCCACAGTTGGTGTACCAATGAACTTAGCCTTCACACCATTGGCACCCTTAAAAAGCATGTAACAAGAATCAAATTTGATTGATGATACATTAGGTAGCTTGTTCTTGTTAATTTTGCAATATTGCTCTATATGCCCAACTTGCTTGCATCTATTGCAAAACCGACCATTGCCCTTCACAAAGCTAGCTTTGGGAGTGACAAAGGCCGCCTTGCCTTTCTTGGGGGTATAGCCTAATCCCTCTTTGTTTAGAGAAAACCTTTGGCTACCCAAGCACTTTAGCAAGCAGGCTTCTCCACCATAGGCATTGCCTAAGGCACGAGTGAGCTCATTCACCTCCTTGAGGGTCTCATTTTCCACTTTTAGTGAGGCATCACAAGTGATTCCATCACTCAAAGGTGAAGTAGAAGTGGTAGTGCTACAAGAGGGTTAGTGGGAGCAACTAAAATGGACTCATGAAAAGATTCATTAATAAGATCACATGTTAGTCCCACATCACATGATACGATCACTTGCTTCTTCTCGGTTTCCTTCACTTTGACTTGCTCAATGAGAGATGAGTGAGCCTTTTCAAGCTTAGAGTGAGCTTTGCCAAGCTTCTCATGGGCTTTCATTAGCCTCTTATGAGTAGCATTGAGCTCATCAAAGGATTGCTCAAGAAATTTTACTTTCTTGCGCAATTCTTTGTACTCCTTTCTCTTCATCTCATTGCAAGCGTGCACTTGCTCACACATGTCCAAGAGCTCCTCCTTGGTGTACTCCTCCTCATCATCATCATTATCATTCCTACAAGAGTTACTTTCATATTCATCATCATCACTCTCATCATATTTTACCTTGGTAGGCTTTGCCATGAGACATGTCGATGGAGTGTCGAAGATGGAGGGCTTGTTGTTGATGGCGATGCTTGCTAGTGCTTTCTTGATAGATTTCTTGCCATCATCACTAGAGTCATCACTATTCGATGAGCCATCACTATCCCAAGTGACTACATAGCCTCCATCCTTCTTCTTCTTTTGGAAGGTCATTCTCTTCTCCTTCTTCTCCTTCTTTTCATTTTTATCTTTCTTGTGCTTCTTCTTCTCATCTTCATCATTATCACTATTGTAGGGACAATTTGCTACAACATAATTGGGGCTCTGGCAATTGTAGCATCTTCTCACATATTCTTTGCTTTTGGTGTGATCTCTTCTCTTTCTTGCACCACAACCCTTCTTCTTCATGAATTTTCCCATCTTGCGGACAAAGAGGGCCATAGCTTCATCATCAATATCACTAAGATCATCATCATCACTTGATTCTTTCTTGGACTTGCCCTTGTTCTTGGATGATGATAAGCTATCCTTGAATGCTATACTCTTCTTCTTCTTCTTGTCTTCTTCTTCCTTCTTGTCATCCTTGTCATCCCCCTTCCTTTCCACATGATATGTCTCTTGGGTCATGACATCACCTAGTACTTGGTTGGGGGTAATCTCCTTCAATCCTCCTCTTATGATGAGCAATATCAACATCTCAAATCTTGGAGGTAGGCACATCAAGAACCGATGAGAGACATCATCATCCTTGATCTTCTCTCCCAATGCCTTCAAATCATTGATAATTACTTGCAAATGATGGAACATCTCCGGAATGCTCTCATCTTCCTTCATCTTGAAGCTTGTCAATTTATCCTTGAGGATATATAACTTGGCACTCTTCACCGCCGGTGTGCCCTCATATGTTTTCTCCAATCTCTTCCACACCTCATTTGCTCTTTCACAATCCTTGATTTGCTCAAACACCTTGGAATCAATGGCATTGTATATGGTGTTGAGAGCCATTGTATTGCATTACTTATTGATCTTATCTTGGTTAGTGGAATCATCGGGATCAATGATAGCATAGTCATTCTTGGTCACTTACCATACTTGATCATTGATTGAACCAAGATATATCCTCATCTTTATCTTCCAATAATCATAGCATGTGCCATCAAAGAACGGTGGTTTGCCCCCCACATGGTTGAACACAACTTGAGCCATAATTTGACACCGAGGTTGTTAAGCCTTTAATCAAACGGTGACCACGGCTCTGATACCACTTGAAAGGTCCTAATATGGCTAGAGGGGGGTAAATAGCCTATTTAAAAATCTACAAATCAACTAGAGCAATTTGATTAGTATGACAAAAAGCTAAATGCAAACTTGCTCTAGCTCTACAAGGGTTGCAAGCCACCTATCCCACAATTCTAGTTGCAATGATAGCTAGACACATAACTTGCTATGATACTACTCACTAAGAGCTCTCAATCTTTCTACTCTAAAGAGCTCCACTAAGCAAACTTAAATAGCAAAGCAAGCTCTCAAATCTAATTACACTAAAGAGCTTGCTACAACTAGTTTGTAAGAATATAAACGAGTAAGTAGGATGGTTATACTACCGTGTAGAGGAATGAATCAATCACAAGATGAATATGAAACCAATCACCGGGAGAATATCAAATGGCAAGAGACAACCGATTTTTCTCTTGAGGTTCACGTGCTTGCCAACACGCTAGTCCCTGTTGTGTCGACCAACACTTGGTGGTTCGGCGGCTAAGAGGTGTTTCACAAATCTCATCCACATGATTGGACACCGTAAGAACCTACCCACAAGTGAGGTAACTCAATGACACGAGCAATTTACTAGAGTTACCTTTTGGCACTCCGTCGGAGAAGGTACAACTCCCCTCACAATCACCGGAGACGGCCACGAACAATCACCAACTCGTGCCGATCCTCCACCGCTGCACCAAGCCATCTAGGTGGTGGCAACCACCAAGAGTAACAAGCGAAATCCGCAGCGCAACACGAATACCAAGTGCCTCTAGATGCAATCACTCAAGCAATGCAGTTAGATTCTCTCCCAATCTCACAAAGATGATAGATCAATGATGGAGATGAGTGAGAGAGCTTTGGCTATGCACACAAGGTTGCTATGTCAATGAAAATGTGCAAGAGAGTGAGCTTGAGCCGGCCATGAGGCTTAAATAGAAGCCCCCACAAAATAGAGTCATTGGGCTCCTCACTACACTAAACACGGGCTGACCAGACACTCAGGTCATATTGACCAGACGCTAGACCTCAGCGTCTGGTCGTGCGATGTGCGCCATGTGTCATCGGCTTCAAACGCCGATCACCCGATCTCAACGGTCAAGTGATGACCAGACGCGTCAGTTAGAAAGTGATCGGACGCTGGACCTCAGCGTCCGGTCATTTCCAATAAGCTCCTAGAGACGCATTTCTTCGACCGGACATGTCTGGTCGCACTTGATCAGACATAGCCAGTGTTTGGTCAATTACCCTGACTTCTGTGTAGCTACGTCAGCTCTGACCAGAAGCTGCCTTCCAGCGTTCGGTCAGTCAGAGGCCCAGTGTCCGGTCGCATGACCGATGCTAGTTTATCACTGCCATGCCTGACCAGACACGCCAGTCCCCCTAAGACCAGCGTCTGGTCAGTTGTAAAACAGCGAGACTGATCCTCTTTCATCTCTATCTCCTTCACCCTTGCTCAAATGTGCCAACCACCAAGTGTATCACCTTGTGCACATGTGTTAGCATATTTTCACAAATATTTTCAAGGGTGTTAGCACTCCACTAGATCCTAAATGCATGTGCAATGAATTAGAGCGTCTAGTGGCACTTTGATAACCGTAGCATGGCTATCTATCCTAAATGTGATCACACTCACTAAGTGTCTTGATCACTAAAACAAAATGCCTCCTATATTTTTATACCTTTGCCTTGAGCTTTTTGTTTTTCTCTTTCTTCTTTTCCAAGTTCAAGCCTTTGATCATAACCATGCCATCACCATTGTCATGATCTTCATCATTGCTTCATCACTTGGAGTAGCGCTACCTATCTCATGATCATTTTGATAAACTAGGTTAGCACTTAGAGTTTCATCAATTAACCAAAACCAAACTAGAGCTTTCAACTGTGGACTATGGTGGTGTCGTGGAACCAAAGAAGCCTTGGACATCGCCGGCTGCTCTGTTCTAACACACTGCGTGTCAGGCTATGTTGGCTTGGACCAGCCTCCCCCAGGTGGACCATCTAGAGTCTTCTTGGCGGTGAAGGAGGTCAGCTCTAGGGGCTGATGCGTGGGCCTAGGAGCCTCCGAGCCTTGTGAGGCCACTGGGAAGTTTTGTCTTTTTTGTGTCATGCCTCGTGCATGACCTTGTTGGGAAAGTGGCCGGCAATACCATGCCCAAGGTGCAGTGCTAGGGGAGCCCCCGAGCCTTGGTAGCTCGGGGCTGGTCTTCTTGTGCCTGGGCCTTGGCTAACGCCGTCGGCGGGGCAGGAGCCAATGGCCGAGCCGATGCGTTGTCTAGGGCTCGAGTAAGCCCCCGAGCCCCAAGCATAAGTCGTGGTGGAGTTAGGCTTTGTCGGGCTTCTTCTTCAGAGGGTGCATGTGAGCGTATCTGATGGGTATAGCCCCCGAGCCCTCGGACGATCCTAGAGGGGTCGGTCAGGGGGTCTTCTTCGTTCGGGAACTATTGGACCCGAGAAGTATCATACCCATATGTTAGGATCTCGTCAGTGACTATCGACGAAATATGGTCAGCAGTCTACCTAGGGGTATGCCCAAGGTAGTAGATTGTCGGCAGACAGATGCGTAAGCCACAAACAAGACGGTGTTGCAAGATAGACATGAGGTTTTATCCAGGTTCGGCCGCCAAGAAGGCGTAATACCTACGTCATGCGTCTGATTTGTATTGCTATATGCCAATAAGAGATGTTTTTTAGAGGGGTCCCCTGCCCACCTTATATAGTCCGGGGGGCAGGGTTATAGATCTGGAAACTAATCCTAGCCAGTTACAATTGCCATATGTGGCCGGATAAGGATTCCTATTCTAACCGACTAGGATCTTGCTTGATCACCAAATCTGCCTTGACTCCTTGTGTGGGACTCCGATCAGGCTGGCCAGGCCATGCATCGTCTTTTGGTGGACCGGACCCACTGATCCGGGCCAGCCCAAGCCTAGCCGTAAGGGTATAGGGGTTAATACCCCCACAGCTAGTCCCCGAGCATTATGTATTATGCTGTAACACGCCACTTTAACCTTCTCCAAATAGTGAGGCTTGAGTCTTGACATCCCTGACCACCGTTGTCGCTGGAGAAGTAGGTTGTTCGAATAATGTATGGTGCTCTTGAGAAAAAAGAAAAAGATTTCCGTCCTGTGAAGTGTGCCCACTTGTATTTCTTGAAAGAAATGTAAGGGAATCTTGAAACATAGCATCCTTGATCAGCAGAGGCATAGGGGTCAGAAAACAAACACATTCACCATACGGTGAAGTGTGCCCACTTAGTCCCTGAGCCTGGTAGTAGGTGACGTAGGCACATGGTGCCAGGGTCTAAAAAGAATTCCCAGTTAAGTTGAGAACCCGATTGTCGTACAGGCAATACGAGATGCACCGGCAGGTGCATCGTACCGATGTAGTCCCCGAGCTTGCTGGAAGGCGAAGTATGAGCCTTGTAGCAAGGTCTAAATAAAAGTCTCTCAACTATATGTGAGTACAAATCACATGTAGCCGAGGAGAACGATCTCCGAGCAGTGGTCGGGACAGTCCCCGAGCACGATAGCAATCCTTACATTCAGTCAAAGCATAGGGGTCGATTAAATAAACACATTCACCGCACGATGAAGTGTGCCCACTTAGTCCCTAAGCCTAGTAGTAGGTGACGCAGGCACATGGTGCTAGGGTCTAAAAAAGAATTTACACTGAAGTTAAGAATCCAATCGTCGTGGAGGCGATACGAGATGCACCGGTAGGTGCATCGTACCGATATAGTCCCCGAGCTTGCTGGAAGGCGAAGTATGAGCCTTGTAGCAAGGTCTAAATAAAAGTCTCTCAACTGTATGTGAGTACAAATCACATGTAGCCGAGGAGAACGATCTCTAAGCAGTGGTCGGGACAGTCCCTGATTACAATAGTAGTCGGAGTAGTTCCCGAACACGACAGTGGTCGGAGCAGTCCCCGAGCACGATAGTGGTCTGGGCAATCCCCGAGCACAGCAGTGGTCTAGGCAGTCCCCGAGCACGGTAGTGGTCTGGGCAGTCCCCAAGCATGGCAGTGGTCTGGGCAGTCTCTGAGCACGGCAGTGGTCTGGGCAGTCCCCGAGCACGGCAGTGGTCTGGTCCATCCTTGAGCACAAGATATGCAGCGAAAAAACGAACGCCGCTTGTATTATTATTTGGTGTATTTATTTTATCCCCTTACTCTGTCAAGTCCAATCTGACATGTCTGGTCAAAAAAGCAGATGAGTATAGCGCGTCACTCTATCTTCTTACTCCTTCTGGCAAACAGTTGCTTGGCACCTGTATGGAGGTGCGTCAGTGTGGGCCCTCTCACACTATCAACGAAGAGGCGCATACACTAGTAACAAAGGGGCACATTTATTGGCGTAGATCTCGAGGTTGTGAAAACAACCATCTACGGCGCGTGCGCACGTCTCCCAAGAATCTCGGGCGGATGAAATGATAGAGCTCTTGGTTATTTATAATATAGAAATGGTAGGTTACTTTTTACCGATCCCCATTGTCATTCGTTGCCGCAACCTTCTTCTTCCTCTTGCCGAACCCTATTCCTCCGAAAATCATCACTAGTCCCCCCTCCACCACATCCACCCCATTAGCAAGGACAGATTAATGGCGAAGAGAGATGCCCAGAAGAAAGGGGGAGTCATGGCGAAGGAGTGGTGGAAGTCAAGGAGCAATGAGCAGACCATCGAAGACCTCGTCACCATGGGAGTGCTCCACAACAAGGCACTCACGGGATGGCGTGCGCCGAAAGGAGAAAGCTTCCCCGATCCACAACTAGGTGAGATTGTGGTTTTCGAGGATTTCTTCAAGCGGGGTTTTGGGTTCTAGTTCACCCTTTCCTTTAGGGGCTCTGCTTGTATTACGAGATTGGGATTTGCAATCTGCATCCCAACTCGATTCTTCTTGTCTCCACCTTCATCCATCTTTGAGAAGCCTATGGTGGCTTCTAGCCCCATTTCAACCTCTTTCGCCATCTGTTCTGTCTGCGGAAGAAAGGGAGCGGCGGCTCGAAGATAGCCAGAGGCGTATACCTCAATCTACGTGATGGTATGAAGGCCCAGTACTTGCACTGCCCCTAGAACACCTCACTAGACGAATGGTACAAGAAGTGGTTCTACATCCGCGAAGAGCCAAACACGATCACCCTGTGCGACGTGGGGTTGATTCTGGAGAAGAAGAACAGCTGGTCGGAGAAGCCTGAGAACTTGGAGCAGATCGTAGAACTGCTCGGGATGATCCCATGGGGAAAGCTGGACGGTCCAAGCGTGGTCGGAAACTTCATCAGCCAAAGGATCCAGCCCTGCCAGAAGAGGGTGCATCTTGGATATGAATACCAGGGGAGCGCAGATCCAACGAGGACCAGGAAAGAGGTGCTTGACAAGATTGAAGTCAAGGCTAGGATTGGGGAGCTATTCAACTTAGCTGATCCCAATTATGTCAGGTTAAGCAACATCGAGCACGCCTTCAAGTTGGCCCAACCTCCCCCAAAGGTAAATGATACTTCCTTGTACCTGCAGAGTTATGTTGTAACAAAATTTGACTGTGTTGTCGCCTTTATGTTTCCCAAAGCAATGGTTGTGACCGGGCAGCAGTGTACATGTCTCCACCCCCTGGTGTGGATTGGCCGCAAGTTGCCGGCCCAACCGCCCAGACCAGTGCCAAGACCGAAGACGTCGACTGGGCGGTACTCGGGGTTGGGGAAGAGGCAACAGCCAGGGCTACTGGCAAGCGGCCGGCGGCCAACAAACACTATCAGGCCATCTTCCCCCTTTCAGACGATGAAACAGAGGATGCGGACATCTTCCGACTCGTCTCTCGAAAGAGGAGACAAATGGAGGCGACAGAGTAGGGTGGCTCCTCTGTGCCAACAGTGATCGCATCACCGACCACTGCAACACAAAGGACAAGCGGAGGAAGTGTCGAGGAGCAAACCCCGATGCCAGTACTGATCATGGAAAAAGACCCGGTGGAACCCACCGAGCACGTGGAGCAGGTGCGGTCAAAGAGACGCTCCTTTGCCACGTCATTCTGTGCTTCCAAGCTGTAAGTATCTGTAACCTTGATGTAAGATTATAATTTGTATTGAATAATACTGTCTTCTAAACTTTTCTCTGATATATTAGGTCGGCGTCCACCGAAAATCCCGACCAGCTAGCCAGGTGCGGCACGACTTTGCCAGCAATGGCGGAAAAAACTGCCCAGTAGCCAGCCATAGAGGAACCTGTGGAAGAAAATCCACCAGCACCTCAGCAGACGAGCGGCCAGACGACAGTCCCTGAGCAACTGGTCGAGGAGAGAGCCGAGCCAAGTACAAGTGCTCCGAGCACTAACCCTACTAAGGGGGACACTTTGGCACCAAGGGGACCAAACCAAGCCGAGGAGCAGCAGCTGGAGGTGGCACAGAGCACGCTTGCCGATGCTATGGCTCGTGAGAAGGCCATAGTGGTCGCAGAGACTACAGACTCTAGACCAGTGCCACCTCCTGAACAAGAGGCCAAAGAGGACAAAGTAGAAGAGGTCCTGGGCCGTCCCCAAGATAGGCGACAACATGTATATGTGTCGCGCTGGCAGAACGATGAGTGGGTCATGCATGAGGAAATCCTAGAGGTCGAAGAGACCCTAAAAGTTGATCGAGCGGCAAAACGTCTAGTGATAGAAGTCTAGGTATGTTTGGCTTGACCACTTGACTCTACTTTATAATCGAACTGTCTGACTTAGCTTGTTTATATGCAGGACTTGATGAAGACCGCAAAGTACCAAAAGAGGTGCTTCGACCAGATTGAGGGAATTACGGCCAACAATAGAGAATTGATGGCCGAGGTGGAACGCTTGCGCCACCAACTTGAAGCCGCCAACTAGGAGAGGACAGAGCAAGAGGCACAGAACCAGAACCTGGTCGGCCAGCTCAGTAACAAAGAGCAGGAAAAAACAAGTAAGTTTTCATTTTATCATAGCAGTTGCACGACACGTGTTATTGCATTGTTGGTAGTGATAGTTGTAGTGCAGGTTTAGAAGCCGAAGTAACCCACCTCCAAGAGGAGAATAGCTGTGTGACCGCCGAGTGTGGTCAGCTGAAGGAGGACAACAAAAAACTAGCGCGCAACCAGTCTCAACTTCAAGACCGCACATCCAAGATGAAGGAGGAACTAAAAAGTGAGTATTCCAGACCACCTTTCTCATTCTGTTGCCCACCTTACCTTGTCATGCCATTACATTTTGATGTCTTGTATGGTTTGCAGTTTTAAAAGTCAATGCCAAGAAACATCTAGAAGCCATGATGAAAGAGCATGACAGCTAGAAGGCACGATGCCTAGAGACCACCGAGGATCAGGACACATGGAAGAACCGGTGCTAGGAAGTGGCAACTGGCATTTTGCCCATCCTCGACCTTATTGACCCGACGCTCATAGAGGAAGAGCCAAGGACGCCCCAGCTCAGGCTGGTCGAGAGATGTAGAAAAGCATGGGGATGGTTCCAAGAGTTCATGAAGGAGGCAAGTGAGTACACGGGTGCACATGTGCTAAGCATGGTGCATGCCCGCTACCCCCTGATCGATCTCAAGCACCTAGAGGGTGGATACCCGAAGGAGGTAGACCCAGACAAGGCTGAGGAACTTCGGATGGCTTAGCTGGACCTGTCATCAAAGATAATTAGCGACATTAACCTGTGCGGAGGCAGGACAGCACCTGTACAGGGTACGCCATCGACAAGTCAGCTGGGAACGCCATCAGTTGCAAGCCAACCGATGAAGCTTGCAGTCTCAACCAGCCAGGCATCGGCGGGGCCATCCCCTTCAGCTCGACCAGCACAAGAGTCCCCGAGACTCGAGTAGGATATTGGAAGCAGTGAGCAATAGGTGCCGCGCGCCTCGACCAGCCAATGTAATAGGCTTAGAGCTATAGAAGGAGGACATAGTTGTGTTATTGTAAACTTGGACCTCTTTAGGCAAGCTTGTAACAACATAACTGTATATCATCATAAGCTTGTTTGCTTTGTATAAAACATATTTAAGCTTGAAACTCATGTTGGTGTAACTAAGTGAGAACATGTTAATCGTTCTATTTAGTTGTACCATTTTGCTCGACACATCATCCCGAAAAGTTTGTGCGGCCCTAGTTTACCATGTGGTCGGAGTGTGAGGTGCGTGACTTGTGCACACATAGATGCGGACAAGTCAAACCAAGGGGGGCCTGCCGATCATCCATAACGTAGAGAGCAGATCCCATGCACATGTTGGAAGGAACCGGAGACAGGGCCTGCTCCGAAAACCATAGAAGGAGTAGTGGTCGGCTTTTACTGGCTAAGTTAGAATAACCATAAAATTTGAAGTGACATATTAGAGTTGTTGGAGGAATCATAATAGCTTTATTGAAGTAAATCAAAAGTACAAGAGGAGTACATATCTCAGTAGTTAAGCATAGAAACGTCTAAGCTTGTCGATGTGCCACGAGTTTGGTACGTCCGTACCGTCTAGGTGAGCTAACCTATAAGACGTTGGTCGTGTGACTTCCTTGATCATGAAGGGCCCCTCCCATGGGGTTGCAAGTTTATGGACGCCAGCCTAGTTTGTCTTCCACTTCAGGACCAGGTCCCCGACCATAAAGAACTGCTCTTTAACGTTCTTGTTGTAGTACCTGCGCAAAACAGCAAGGTATTTGGCCGTACGTACACAAGAATCGGGCCGCTTCTCTTCTGCGCTATTCACTTCTAGCTCCCATACTTCATTGACCTTGCCTTTGTCAAAATTCTCTACCCGTGCTGATCTAAAAGCTATATCTACCGGGAGGACTGCCTCAGTGCCATAAACCATAAAGTATGGTGAGACGCCGGTGTTACGACTGGGCTGAGTTCTGAGGCCCTAGACCACGGCTGGTAACTCTTTGAGCCATCTTCCAGGAGCTTTGTCATTTTCTCGATACATCCTCTTCTTCAATGCATCCAAGATCATGCCATTTGCCCACTCGACTTGTCCATTAGCTCTAGGGTGCGCCACTGAGACGTATTTTACTACTATGCTCCTTTCATCGCAGAAGTCTCAAAAAGTGTTCCCGGTGAACTGAGTACCCAGATCAGTGATGATGCTGTTGGGTATGCCGAAATGGTGGATGACCTGGTCGAGGAATGTGATAGCCTTTTCTAAGGATGCCTGTACCAAAGGCATGTATTCTATCCACTTAGAAAATTTGTCGATCAGCACAAAGACGCATGTAAATTTCCCTGGAGCTGGTTTGAAGGGCCCAATCATATCCAGTCCCCAGCATGCGAAGGGCTAGGAGGCTGGTATTGTCTAGATCTCATGTGCTAGTACGTGGATTCTCTTGGCGAAGAACTGACAACCCTCACAGTGGCGGACTAGCTTCTCTGCGTCGGCTACTGCTGACGGCCAATAGAACCCTGCTCGGAAAGCCTTACCGACCAGCGTTCTTGAGGCCGCATGGTTGCCGTAGGAGCCAGAGTGGATTTGGTCTAGGAGATGTTCACCATCCTCCTAGGTTATACATTTCATCAAGATTTCCTCCTTTGCGTTCTTGCGCCATAGCTTGCCATCGACGAGCAAGTATTGCTTACTGTGACGCATCAGGCGCTTGTTTTCTGTCCGATCAGTGTAACCGCTGCCATCTGTTAGGTATTTGATGAAAGGTATTCTCTAGTCGGGCTCATGAGTGGTCGGAGGCGGCTCGGTGATGCTCGACGCCGGAACCGTAGCCACCAATTGCTGGTCTGGATGCTTGTCTGCCATGGAATCTTCCTCTTCGATGGGAGGCGTGAGCAGGTCTTGGACGAATATGCCATGTGGGATTTTGGCTCGGGATGATCCTAACTTGGATAGCGCATCCGCTGCTTGATTCTTGTCCCGGACCACGTGTATGTACTCGATGCCATAGAACCTGCCTTCTAGCTTTCTAATAGACTTGCAATATGCATCCATCTTTTCGCTGGTCGTGTCCCAGTCCTTATTAAGTTGGTTGATAACCAGAGCCAAGTCTCCGTAGACATAGAGATGTTTAACGCCAAGCTCAACCGCAATGCGCAGACCATGTAGGCATGCTTCGTACTCGGCGGCATTATTAGATGCTGGGAAATAAATCCTGAGAATATACCGGAGCTGCTCCTTGGATGGTGAAATGAAAAGGACTCCTGCTCCTGCACCGTTAATGTTGAGAGAGCCATCGAAGTACATCGTCTAATACTCGTTGGATCCCGGAGAGGCAGGCGTGCTTAAGTCTGTCCACTCGATGATGAAGTCGACGAGTGCCTAAGACTTGATTGTAGTACGGCTTGCAAATTCCAAGGAGAAGGGGCATAGCTCCATTGCCCATTTAACGATGCGCCCATTCGCATCCTTGTTGCTAATGATGTCTCACAGCGGGTACTCAGTCATGACCACCACACGATATCCGTCGAAGTAATGTTTCAACTTTTGGGATGTTATCAGTATGGCATAGATCAACTTCTGAATCTGTGGGTACTTGGTCTTGGACTCATTGAGTACCTCACTGATGAAATAGATTGGCCGTTGTACTTTGTAGACATGGCTGGGCTTGTTGCGCTCGACCACCATGGCCGTGGAGACCACTCGATTAGTAGCCGCAATGTAAAGCAGGAGTGTTTTGTCTTCTCTTGGAGCAGTGAGGACCAGAGGTGATGTAAGGTATTGTTTCAGCTGTGTGAAGGCAGCGTCTGCTTCCTCCGACCACTCAAACTTTTCAGATGCTTTGAGTAGTTTAAAGAACGGTAATCCTTTTTCGCCTAATCTTGATATGAAACGGCTGAGGATGGCCATGCATCCGGTAAGCTTCTGAACATCCTTCACCTTTTTGGCGGCTTCATGTCCAAGACAGCTTTGACTTTCTCCGGGTTAGGGCGTATGCCGTCGTGACTGACGATGTTGCCAAGTAGTATGCTAGAAGGAACACCAAAGATGCACTTCTTTGGGTTTAACTTCCACTAGAATGAGTTAAGGGCTACAAAGGTGCGTTCTAGGTTGTCAACAAGGGTATGTGCTTCCTTGGTTTTGACAACTATATCATCAACATAAGCCTCGACGAGGTCATCTTTTATCTCATCTTTGAGGCAAGCTTGTATAGCGCGTTGGTAGGTAGCCCCAGCGTTCTTGAGCTTGAACGACATGGTCGTGTAGCAGTAGGCGCCGAAGGGCGTGATAAAAGATGTCTTGATCTGGTCATCCTTTTTGAGAGCGATCTGGTGATAACCAGAGTAGCAATCGAGAAAGGAAAGTAGCTCACAATTGGCGGTTGAGTCTACGACCTCGTCTATGCGAGGTAAGCCGAAGGGGTCCTTAGGGCAGTGTTTGTTGAGATTAGTATAATCAACACACATTCTCCATTCATTATTCTTTTTATGTACAAGAACCGGGTTGGCTAACCACTCCGGATGATACACTTCTTTGATAAATCCAGCTGCCAAAAGCCGTGTAACTTCTACCCTAATCACCTCCTTTTTGTCACGAGTGAACCATCGTAGCTTCTACTTGATAGGTTTGGCCTTGCCGTTGACATTCAAGGAGTGCTTGATCAAGTTCCGAGGTACACCGGGCATGTTAGCAGGTTTCCATGCGAACACATCCATGTTGCTCCTCAAGAACCTGATGAGCGCATCTTCCAATTTGGGATCTAGGTTGGCCCCGATAAGAGCCGTTTTGCTGGGATCACCGTCGACCAGCTGGATCACCTTGTGCTCCTTGGACTTGATGTTCTTGCGTGGAGCCTCGAGCTCCGGGATCTCCAGGTGGTCGGTCGAGGTCTTCTTGGCGTCGAGCATGGTCTTGGCCATGCGAATAGAGAGGTCGTGAGCCTCTGCTATTTTGAAACTATCGTCTTCGTAGGTATAAGCTGTGTACACATTGCCTCGGAGGGTTAGGACTCCTTTCTTGGTAGGCATCTTGAGCACTAGATACCTGTAATAAGGTATAGCCATGAACTTGGTGAGCGACGGTCGACCAAGAATAGCATGGTAGGTGCCGTCGAAGTTAGCAACCACGAAGTTGACGTAGTTAGTGCGGAAGTGGTCCGAGGTCCCAAACTGCATAGGTAGCATGATCTGCCCGAGAGGTGTAGAGCTCTGTCCGAGGAGAACACCCTAGAACTGTGCCTTGTATGGCTTGAGGTCTGCCTGAGCTATCTTCAGGGCGGGCAGACTGTTCTTGAACAGTATATCGATGGATCTACTACCGTCGATCAGTACTCTATCGAACTGAACCTTGTTGATACAAGGATCGAGGACTAGGGGAAAACGTCCTGGCTCAGGTATTGCGGCCCATTGGTCCTTTCTAATGAAGGAGATTTTGCGGTGAGACCACGGAGGGAGCCAGGGATCGGCGAGGAGGTTGTCGGTGTTGGCCATGTTCAAGCAAGCGCGGGCGAGCAGCTTGCATTCTCGTTTGGTCTCGATGGACACTTTGCCTCCAATGATGGTGTGTACGCGATCGGTTGGCTTGACGTACTTGTGATGAGGGTCTGCATCGTCGTCGTCGTTATCCTCGTTGCGCTGTTCCCCTACGTCGTTAGGCTTGTCGGATGTATTCGGAGCCTATTGGCGCGTGTAGATAGACTTGAGAATGTGGCAATTCTCCATGGTATGGTTTGACTTAGGATGGAGCTGGCAGGGCCCTTTCAATGCTTTGGCATAGTCATCTTCGTAGTTATGACGCCCGCCACCCTTTTTAACGGTGTTGACCTCGCCGTCGTCTTCCTGAGCATGCTTGCTCCTGTAATCGTCATGGCAGTTACGCCGCTAATTACGTTGGTCGCAGTGGTCGCGGGAGTCGTTGCGTTGGTTGTGGCGGTCAAAATTGTTGTTCCGACCACGGTTACCGTGGTAGTCGTCGTGGTGTGGGGGTGGTCGGAGCGTGGAACCCTTGCTGCTTCTTCAATAATTATCTTTTTAGCATCGTCGGTGTCCGCATATTTCTTAGCGGTGGCCAGGAGCGCTGTGACCGATTCAGGTCTCTTGTGGAGGAGCTTATCCCTTAGGGCGTCGTGGAAGCAGAGGCCAGTGATGAAAGCCTCGATTGCCTCATTGTCGGAGATTGATGGGACCTTGATGCGCATCTCCGAGAAACGCCAGACGTACTCACACAGTGGCTCATCTTTTCGATCTCGAATCCATTGCAGATCGTATTTGTTGCCTGGTTGTTCACAAGTAGCAATGAAGTTGTCGATGAAGGCTTGCTTGAACTCCTGCCAAAAGTCAAAGTAGTTTGCCGGCAAGCTGACCAGCCATTGGTGACCTGCATGGCCAACGGCGACTGGGAAATAGTTAGACATGACGTGCTCGTCAGCCATGGCTGATCTGCACGCAGTTTCATAGAGCATGACCCATAATTCGGGGTTTTCCTTGCCGTCGTACTTCTGAAGTTTCTCGAGCTTGAAATTCTTGGGCCATATGACTTGGCGAAGGTGTGGAGTAAACTGCTTCAAACCTAGTGGGCCGTGGGCAGTGTCGTATTCCATACAACAATAACTTTCGTGGGATGCTCGATCATTGGCTCTCTGGTTGATGCGAGCACGCAGATCGCATCCACCGAGGTAATGGCAGAGATTGTTATTGCCATCGCGATGATCTCGATTGCCATCTGGATTAGCCCTGCGACCATGGTTATCACGGCGATTGTCACGGTTGTCTCGGCGATTGTCGTCCTGACGGCGGTTGTCATCCTGGCCACCATCATGGCCACCGTTTCCGCCTTGATGGTTGTCTGATGGGTCGTTGTTGCGCGAGCCACGTTGGTTGAGTGGCTGTGAGCGACTTGGGTGCTGGCGGCTGTGGCTTGACTTGACTGAGACAGATGGAGCTCGGGCTTGGTTTACAATCTCTGCGGTCTAGGCCATAGCAGCCGTCAGATAGGCTTGTATTTCATCACGAACTGCTTGGGTTTCCAGGGTGTTGGGTAGCCGTTGCATTGTCGCCATGGCGATGGCTACATTAGCGCTTGGAGTCCTGAAGACCTGTTTGTCCCCCACCCTATCAAAAGCATCATTGAGGTCACATGGCTGGACCCTTATGCGTCGTGCCTCCTGGTATGCTTCGGCTTTGATTTGTCGGCGATTAAACCGGTCAATATTGCGTGCTTCGCGTGCAGTCCTTTCTTGTTCTGTTTCGCCAACTGCTGGTGGCTCATCATTGCTGACAACATGGATCAAATCCCCTCATCTTGGCGGGAAAGACAGGAATTGTGAGAACCCCGGGGCATGGTCTGGGATATCCACATCGTATTTGATGCCTTCATCTTCGTGATGCTGAAGCTCGGTGTGGATAGATGCATTAGATGCGATGCCAGACAAGGAGCTGGAGTCGCCCTCTTGGACTGTGTGGACAGATCCTTCTTGATAATCTTCAATTCAGATCATGTTGACGAAGTTGCATGGCTTCGGCCGAGGTCGGTGCATAAAACACAGATCCAAGCGGCGTTGTAGGTTAAACGCGTAGCTGGAGGCAGTGTTTCGCAGGCCGTAGGGCTAGACATGGTGGTTCTCCATCGAGGCTTCATACTCAGAGAGCCGAAGACCCGTCGTGAAGGCTGGTCGACGACGAGCGGAGCGCCCTTCAGGAGTAGATATGACCACAAGATCTGTACCAAGTCGTGCAGGATGACTGGTCCAAGCTGGTCGGATAGATCTGTTGTGGGGAGCGGTTACCTGCTCATTAGGTTGACTTTGAGTCATACTTACCAGAGCTAGGGTTTCTGCGAGTTTGGTGCTGACCCGATCGATGGAGTCGAGCAAGTCGGTGTTGTCGATCTGCCTCCCTTTGTAGCGGGGAAGTGGATGACGAGTTGTCGGCGTGGTTGAAGATGATGCAGGCATGGTCGGAGCCAGATGCACCGTGGTCGGAGCCGTATCCACCGTGGTCGGAGCCGTAGCCGATGCAGGTGAAGCAGTGGTCGGCGCAGACTGAATCCACGCCTCCTCCGGGGTCATGGCGATGAAGTCATCGGAGCTGGTGGTCCAGGTGATCTGGCCAACGATGAACGTGAGGCCGTTCAGCGCAGCCATGAAGCCGGAGATGATGACCATCTTGTTTGCTTGGAGAGCAGTACGCACACCCCCTACCTGGCGTGCCACTGTCGACGAAATATGGTCGGCAGTCTACCTAGGGGTATGCCCAAGGTAGTAGATTGTCGGCAGACAGATGCGCAAGCCACAAACAAGACGGTGACGCAAGACAGACACAAGGTTTTATCCAGGTTTGGCCACCAAGAAGGCATAATACCTACGTCCTGCGTCTGATTTGTATTGCTGTATGCCAATGAGAGATGTTTTTTAGAGGGGTTCCCTGTCCGCCTTATATAGTCCGGGGGCAGGGTTACAGATTTGGAAACTAATCCTAGCCAGTTACAATTGCCATATGTGGCCGGATAGGGATTCCTATTCTAACCGACCAGGATCTTGCTTGATCGCCAAATCTGCCTTGACTCCTTGCGTGGGACTCCGATCAGGCTGGTCGAGCCGTGCATCGTCTTTTGGTGGACCGGACCCACTGATCCGGGCCGGCCCAAGCCTAGCCATAAGGGTATAGGGGTTAATACCCCCACAGCGACCATGTATAAAAAGACAACTTAGGGTTTCCTCTCCCCACTCTCTCATCTCCCACTCCTCTCCCATCTCCCTTCCCGTAAGGATGCGGCGCCGGTCTCCAAAGCCCGACGCATGCTACTTCCCATCCCGTCGCCCACTCCCCTCTCCTCCCTCAGAGCGTGCCCCTCCCTTCCCCCCGGCAGTGCCCCTTCCCTCCCGGCGGCGCCCCCTCCCATCTCCTCCCAGCGCCTGAGCGCTCTCCCTCCCTCCCCTCCCCTCCCCTCCCTGAGCACCTCCCGATGGCCTCCAGGCCGAATCCAGCGTCATGGCGGTGAGAAAGGCCGGATCCGATGGCGAGGGAGGCCAGATCCGACGTCATGGGCGTCAACTCCGGCGTCACGACGGTGGGGGATGCCGGATCCGGCGTCCTGGGCATCAACTCCGGCGGCGAGGGAGGCCGAATCTGGCGGCCCTCCTCCCCTCCCCTACTTTGCTCGCATATCCGGTGGCTGGAGGCCGGATCTCAACGGCGGACGGCCGCGGCCGGATCCCGGTTGTTCGACGAGGATGCTATCATCGACGAGCAGCTGCGGCGGCAGCGACCCGTGGATGGGCTCGGCGAGCCCATGGGTGGGCTCGCTGGTCTTGTCCATGGGTTTTCATTTTTTTTATTTGATTAACCGAGACGAGCGACCAACCGCCTCCGTTAAGGCCAGATTAACCGTGACCTTTTTGCGGAGGCGGATGGGATGTTCGCCTTGGTTAATCGTTTTTGCCCACCTCGGTTAAGTTTTCTGTAGTAGTGGTCTTAGTTCGAAATTATAGTTCACGTCGGCTTTAATTTGTCCTATAGAAACATGTATTGACATGGACAAGTTCAAATAAGTTCTTTATCAAATTATATTGCATGAAAAATTTAATGAAACAAATTTGATGTTCTAGTGTATTTTTTTAAATGACCAAAGTTAAAGAAGTTTTAGGATAAAAGGCCAAATGAATTACAATTTGGAAAGGAGAGAGCATTTCTTTTTTTTTTCTTTTGGACTATATTGTATTCTTGAATTATATATTAAGATGCAATGTTTTATTTGACGGTTGAAATGGAACCTCCGCCCATGCATGACTCAAGCCAATGCACTGCATACACATGCACAGCTCCCATCTTGTATTATTCTTGTTTGATTTGACTAGCTTTGAGTCATATTAGGAAAAGAGCTAGGAAAGCCAGACAACCATGCATGTGCTAAGATTCTGGTGATCTCTTGGCGTGCACCCAGCGGCCTGCAGCACGTGAAATCTTGGAAAACTATGCGAGGACCATGTGGTTCGCTGCGCGAGACCGCAACCACATCCAGCGTGCTGATCGAAATCCCATGGGCAGTGATCCTGCCCCTGCCAATCAGCATCCAAGGCAGATCTATCAGTACTAGTTTGTAGGAGTAACAAAAACCCCCTGTAAGTACGTACCTGCTGCGACCATTCGTTAAAAGCTAGTAGTAGTAAATTAATTATTAAACGAAAGTGCTACGGCGCTACATGTTTAATCATCGACTATTCAAATTTTGCTATCCCATTTGCCGATTACAAACATGGCAATTCCCCTACATTTAGAGGTGGTTTGGTTCCAGCCGTGGCTCACCACGCCACACTCATGGCTGCCATGGTACTTTGTTTGCTGTTTGGTTTGCACCTACATCAAGACAGCCACATGATTTTTGTGCGTTGCTTTTCGCCAAGGTGTGATGGCTAACTTCCTCGCCACAGGACGCCACAACTTCGGTGGCCGCGCCACACCTCCCGTGGCGTGCAGTGGCCGGACACCAAACAGGCTCTCAGAGACAAGTTGCAAAGCAGTAAAAGGTGCAGATAAGTTCTATACATTTACAGAGGTTTGAAAAAGGCTAAAACGACATACGACGTGTTCAAACAAGAGGGAGCACTGTAGTATTTACTTAGTACTACAGTAGTACGGAGATGAGATGGGAAGTTTGTAGACAAAACAAAATAAAAAAATACTCCCTCCGTCCGTAAAAGAATGCAATTCTAGAACAGTGTTATGGTTTAGTACTTTAAGTTTGACCAATTATAATTAAAAAAATATAAATATTTATAATATCAAATAAATATCATTAGATTAATTACGAAATATATTTTTATAATAAATTAATTTCTAGTTATAAATGTGAATACTATTTATTAGAAACATGGTTAAACGTGAAGTATTTTAACTAACACGTATACCATAGTTGCTTCGTTTCACGGACAGAGCTAGTAACGACTATCCTGTTACAGCACTTGTACTCACTCCTGTCTCTTTTTATCTAGAGTTTTTTTTATTTGTACCATTATAATTTTCGAACATCGAGAAACATCATTATTATTTATCTATTTTAAAATATATCATTACAATTCTTCTCTTCCTATAAGAATGTCATAGAATACGTATAGAAACAGCTTGGACTCAACTACAGACATATACGAATACATATACTTCATTACAGCTCCTCTTCCTGTCACCGACGCGCGGGCCTCACATGTCATCTTCTTCCTCCTCTTCCCATCTCTCCTCGGTGAGCAGCATCGGTCACCGTCCATGGCGAGCAGCAGCAGCTAGCACGCGGCCGAGCAGCAGCAGCACGCCGGCTGGGAGCCATGAGCTCGCCATCGACAGGGCCATGAGCAGCAGCAGGTCGCCATTGACGGGGCCACGAGCTCCACGCCGGCTGGGAGCGCCTGGGCCGCTTGCTCCGCGCGCCACCCAATCCGCGAGCTCCGCGCGCCGCCTAGGCCGCGAGCAGTAGCAGCACGCCCCGAGCTAGCACGCGGGCGAGCGGCCGGCTGTGGGGCGCACGCGGACGGTGCGGAGCTCGCCATGGACGGCGAGCGGAGCTCGCGGCCCGGACGGCACGCGGAGAACGCGGCCGGCGCGGAGCTCGCGGCTTGGGCGGCGCGCCGAGCTCGCGACCCAGGCACTCCCAGCCGCCGTGGAGCTCGTGGCCTCGTCAATGGCGAGCTGCTGCTACTCCGGCGTGCTGCTGCTGCTGCTCGTGGCCCTGTCGATGGCGAGCTCGTGGCTCCCAGTCGGCGTGCTGCTGCTCGGCCGCGTGCTAGCTACTGCTGCTCGCCATGGACAGCGACCGACGCTGCTTACTAAGGAGAGATGAGAAGAGTAGGAAGAAGATGACACGTTGGGCCCGCATGTTGGTGACATAGGAGTGGGGCTGCAACGAAGTATACATATTCGTATACGCCTATAGCTAGACCTAAACTGTCTCTCTACGTATTCTGTGGCATTCTTATGGAAAATGAAAAATTATAATGGTACATTTCAAAATAGATGAATAGTAATGATGTTTCTCTAAAGTTCTAAAATTGTAATGGTACGAATAAAAAAGAACCCCTTTTATCTATCGTTCTCATCTTCCAAGAAGTTAAACGTACTCAATTTTAACTAAATATTAATAAAATAATAATAATATTTATGACATATAATTAGTATCTTTGAGAGATCTTTGAATCTATTTTTAAATTAATTAATTTAGAGATATAAATATTGTTAATATTTTCTATAAATCTAGTTAAATTTAAAAATGACAGCACTTGTTTAGGGACTGAGGAAGTGTCTGAAATATTCAATCGACCGCATAACATGATTCGGCTTGAAGTTGCCGAGTCAGCTGAGGATGATGTCGTCACCCATTCTATTCACCCTTGATTTTGTCCTTCCCTTGGGTATATGCGCCCCACCTCGGGTTGGATAACGAGTCAGCTCGGCTCAGCTCGTTCTAGCTCGTTAAGATAACAAGCTAGCTCGGCTCGGCTTGTTATCTTAACGAGTTAGAAAGTCAGTCAGATATAAAAAAATACATAAAATATAATATTTGTGTTTGTCTAAAGCTTGAGAATAGCAATAATGCAAAAGTAAGACATCCAACAGCCTTAAATAAAACAAAATATTACATCATACATCTATGGTACATAGGCCCTGTTCGCTGGTCTAAAACTTGGCTGAAACTGGCTGGTTCTGTGAGAGAGAAATACTGTTTGGCTGGTTTGGTGAACAGTTTAATGTGAGGGGGAGCAGCCGGCTGGCTGGTCTTTCCAGACCAGCGAACGACCCTATACTCCATAACATACATAATGTGTCCATGATTATCCATAAATCCATTAAAACAAAATAATAAAGTCATAATAATCCAAGTTTATAGAGTATAGAGCAGTCATCAACAAATTATAAAATGCAAGACATAAAGTAATATAAAACTAATATAAGTTATGACGACGTTTTTCCTAGAAGTGTGGCTCATTTGGTTCGTGAGCAGCTCACGAGTTAGCTCGTTATAGCTAACGAGCTAAAATTTTGGCTCGGTTCGGCTCGGCTCGTTATGATAACGAGAAGCCAGCTATGAGCCGAGCGAGCTAACGAGCGAGTTTTTCGTTCAGCCTTAGCCCCGCCTCGATCTGTATATTAGTGAAATGGCAACGCATATTACATATGTGTGTTTCTTTCCGAATTCTCACTGGCCATCTTGATTCTAGGTTTATAGGTCCCTCACATGATACCTGCAAACACAGACATTATATTATTATTAATCGATGAGGCAAGCTTAAGGGCAGTCTGTGCGACAGCCAGGTTCCTATAAAACCCGTTCCAGATCGCGGAGTGTCAAACTATTTGAACACCTCCTTCCTAAGTTCCTGTGCCCCAATTGAAGACTATGGTCATGTTCGCTTGTTTTATAATTTGTACTTTTCAGTTTGTTTTTTTAGTCGGAGCAGTATTTTTCTCTCACATCAAATCAGTCGGAACAATATTTCAGTTCGCTTTTTCAACGAAACGAACAGGGCCTATAGCAATATAATATACAACATCTAAAGAAAATACAATCAATAGTGGCAGCCTCTCAGCTGGTAAACAGTGACGGTTTTCTTTTCAACCTCTCTTTATCATTAAGACTTGAGTCGCGTTTAATAAAATGCAAATGGATCCATGGATATAACTACGAGTGTACAGTACTAGTGGCGGATCCAAGATTTTACCTAAAGGTAGGTATGGCGTCCTTCTTTTCTCCTGTGTTCGTCTTCCATGAGTAAGGATGGCAATGGGTAAATCCCCATCGGGTATGGCCATCCCAGATCCATTTCCGTCATAAAAATTTGGTACCGGCAGAATACCTATACCCGTCATGGGTGGGGAATTTTTCCCAGACCCATACCCGGCCGGGTAAATCATACCCGGCGGGTCACCCGTACCCGCCAATAATTTATTCACGCACTTGAAAATCAACAATTCAACAGCAACCACTACTAACCAGAGCACATAAAATTAGACAAATAATAGCATATAATAATATCTTCTGCAAGCAACAGTCACATTACACCATCACACAAAGTCATTCTGTCATAAACCATTATATTCATAGCCAAAAGGGGTAGTTTTTTTTCGACGGCGGCGACGTATTTTTTTGGCGAGTGGTGATTGCGGTGCCAGGCTGCCTGCGCCGAGACGAGGTAACGACGCGCTTTACTCATGCGCCTATTTTTTTCGGCGGCGGGAGGCCAGGCGTCGAGCCTCCCTCGAGCGGTCGAGGGCTCCAGCGGCCAAGTCGTTAGGCGGGACCGGCGTGTGAACCTAGGGTTTTACATGGGCTGTGTGCTTATTTAGTTTTGGGACTGATATTTTTCACCCATGGGTAAACGGGTACGGGGATTGCTAGAACATACCCATACCCGCGTACCCGATGGGTGAAGGGTTTAGTCCATTTACGTATCCGTGGGTAGTATGTTTAGTTCATATTTAAACTCTAATGAAGTAAATACCCATCGGATATCGGGTCGCGGGTCTCCGTTGCCATCTTTATCCATGAGGAGTCCCGAGATCGCCTTGTTTGGATTGCAGCATCGGCTCGCGAACCAAGTCGCAAACGAGTGCCTGCCGGTTGTCTTTTCTTGGCAAGTTGGCATGCATGGCTAGTTGCATGGCATATAGTACTATAATTTAGGCCATGTTTAGTTCCCCTCCAAAACATTAAATTTTTCAAGATTCTCTATCATATCGAATCTTTGAACGCATGCATGAAGCATTAAATATAAATAAAAAATAAAACTAATTACACAGTTTAGACGAAATCCACGAGATGAATCTTTTAAGCCTAATTAAACTATGATTGGACACTAATTGCCAAATAACAACAAAACGCTACAGTAACATTTTACCAAATTTTTCTCGAACCAAACTGGCCCTTATTAAGTTTATTATCTTTTTTTTCAAATTATATAGTACATATGCAGATACTTATCCTATCTCTATGAACAGTGTGGACCCATGATCTATTGAAGACTAGGGCCTCTTACTAGCTATGAAAACCATCCACTGTAATATGGTAATATATACCGGTATATACCACATATAGAACTAGCTAAAATAAAGAAAAAAATATCTAATTCACGAGAAAAGTGTATGCTAAAGCATTGGTTCTCTTCATTGTCATCAATCTAGAATTTGAAAAGTAGATGCACTCCCATGCGGATGTGGAGTGCGGGTCGAGAAGACCTTTGTGCAATGGCTAGGGTGCCTTTGTTTTGTTTTTGGTCCTATTTTTTCGACTAGGCCTGAACCATAGAGGCTCTAGGCACATATCTATCAGCCTGTTCGGCTGGGCTTATACGATCGTATACGATTGTGGATTATAAGTTGGAACCGTATTTTTCTCTCACACCAACCAGCCAAACCAGCCAGCAGTAAATAATACACGATCGTTTACGACAAAACGAACAAGCTGTATGAACACACAAATAAAAAATCCAACCAACTACGCTATTTTGTTTATTAGTTAAGTTCGATTTATTCCCTCCAAATGAATACTAGCTAGTTTTCTTCGAATGATTGATATGTGATTTATAGGTCTGGATTCAATGATTGAAATAAATAGTATGTTTCCGCGGCCTTTGTGACCTGATTTTTCTTGCACGTGTTTGGATAATAAAATAATAAAATAAACTACGTACTTTCAACTAGAAAACTAGTCACACCCAAAGGTCATACCAGATATTTGCAACCGTGGTTTTCAGGTTACGCTTACGCACACAGTCAGTGGCGAAGCTACAGGCAAATGACCCCTCGTACACTGCTTAAGTAACTTACACAACTTTATTGTAACATATGGTGAAAATAAGGCGTTGAATGGCAAAAAAAAAAAAAACCTGGTGCCTGTGCACCAGGTAACTTCAACGTGGCTTTGCCCGTGCACACAGTGCATAATACACACTCCCCTATTTATTTGGACGCCGACTCTGTGCCATCCCCAAAATGGAAGCCCCACCCGGGCCGTCGATGCCGGATACAAAGCAAGGCCGACAGCCCACGAAAGCTCTCTTGCCCACCTCGCCGCTGAGCATACGAGTGTCGAGTGGGCGGGCCGCCGGCCCCTTGCTCTTGCTATCTGCCGATGCCTCCTTCGTCGTGCCCCCCCTCGCAATGGGCCATAGGAGCTGCGGCGTCTCGGTTCTCTAAAAGAGAGAGGGGACTCGCGCGTCCTGCTTTTTACCGCAGAACCTGCCCTCACCATGATCGTATGATGCCTTGCCACGTAGACTTTTTCTGATATGATAGCAGCAAGCCAGCAAGCCAGCAAGGTAAGCAAAAAGGCAGTGGTGGACACGTTGCTTACTGCTTAGCTTGCATATAAGCATATCATATGAAAATGTATCTAATGATACCAAATTTGGTTAAACTTTAAAAAATTACCTTAACACAGCTCTGGAAATTGATTATTCAGGGATATAGTATACTATGAATATGACAATTACTGTCGGTTCACAAACTGGCGTCACTGTCAGGTTTGGAGTCGGCGGTGGATAAGCGGCAGTGATGCCTTGCCAATTTCCATTGTCGGTCTTCCACCGGGCAGTGATACCAGTTCCAAAAAATAAAAAAAAAATCCCACCCACGCAGCCGCAGCCGCCACGAGTCCTGCACAGCAGCGGCCGACGTGAGACCCGGGTAGATCGAGAATCACAGAAGATGAACAAAATCATAGATCGATTTGTCACTTCACAGATCGAGTCATTGAGGACAAACAAATCATAGATCAAATTAGAAATCGAATCATTGTGTGTGTGTGTGAGAGAGAGAGAGAGAGAGATTGACATGCTGCCCTGCCACCGTCGCCTGCGCCTCGTGCTGGTGCCTCGAGCTGGGTATGGTACCGCCACAATAGTTGTGAGCTGGGGCAGTGTCACTGTCGCCGCGACACACCAGGGGGCGGAGACCACCACCAGGGCCTGCGTGTCGGGGCTGCCGCCTCCATGTGCCGGGGAGCAGCGGCACCAAGGCCGACGCTAGGGCTCGTGTGGGGAGGAGAGGAGAGTGTGTGTTAGAAGGGATAAAGTGGATCTACCGGAGGAGAAGAGAAGGGAGAAACCGATGCAAGGGGAAATGTGGCGGACATGGACCTGCACTTAAACAAATTGAAATAAAATTTCAGGTTCAAGTATTAGCAAGTCACGATCTGCAATTGCAAGAAGTGAGGGATCGGCTGGCACAAAGCTATTTCGGGTAAAGAGCTAGTTTGGGAAATTCTGAAACTGAAGGAAAACGTGGAGCAACAGGTAACCACTCTCATGTACATTTGGTGGTCGGAACGGTGCAGGATTTGCGAGGGGGATGCACCAAGAGGGCTGGGACAGATTGCACAGTTAGTAAACTGCTATGCTGAAGAATGGGCCTCTCTATAGAACCTGTCCAAAGCCGAAGGAAGCCGGTATGGTCTAAGCCACCCACTGATTTTATCAAGATTAATTGTGATGGGGCTTTTAGCCATGAGGACCTATCTGGCGGTTGGGGATATGTCATGAGAGGAGCCGATGGCACTGTTGTTTATATTAGGTAATCTACTGCTTTCTTGTATGAACACACAACAAGGGAATACAACGCCGAAAAGACCCACTGTAGCCGCTGTAGAGGTAGGCGTTGAACGACTCACCTGCTACACTATAGCCACATGCAGGGACAGGCGCAGAAGTCAGTCCTGCTGTGTTATCTAGTTAGTGTTGCAGCATGTGGGCTGTACTAGGACTAGATGGATAGAGTTGCATATATAGTTTGCCACTGCAACTCAACAAAGAGAGTTCAGATTTGCCATCTCCTACACATGGCTCCGGCCAATGCTGGTGCTTGTACTGTGTGTGTATGCTCTGTTCTCCCTCTTCTTCAACCTGTAGCCATAGTGTGTGTGGACGGATAACACTAGCGGGTGCTCGGCAAGACTGGTGAGTGGTCAACTCGTCTGGGCCGGTGATCCTGTGGGCGAACAGTTTGTTCAGGATACGGCAAGCTGGGGAAGGTTCTGGAGGCTGCTCATACCGAAGGTGGTCCTGAAGACCGACGCACCGATGGTTGCCCAAGCGGCAAATGCGCCCGTTCTTGACCGAAGCTCGGCTAGCGGATTGCTATGGGAGCTGAAGGAGTGCTTACATATCAATTTTTGTAGTTTTGTCGTAGCACATAAATCCCGTTTTTGTAATCTTGTTGCTCGTAGTCTAGCTGCCCCTTGGGACAAAGTTATGTCCGGGTAGTAATCCGATTATGGATAGTATTCCACCTTGTATAAATGTTCTGGTGGCCAATGATTTGGCAGCAGGTTCTGAGTAATGGAATTTCTTCCATGTTCAAAAAAAAGTCTCTATTGTTGGTTGATGTTAAAATCCCATAATGATACTGAAAGCCCACCTTTTACTTTCGGTTGTACTATCATTGTTGGTTAAGGCTACGAATCCGGCAGACATCAGTGATATATTATCACCGTTGGTTTCAAAGCAAACTGCATGAATGGACCAACAATGATGGTATATTCTGTAGTAGTGTTAAGCCAGTGTTTTTTCAGCAATAGAAAGCTTAACGACTGGAGCCAATTCTCTTCGGTGCCCCGAGCAAGTTGGTCATCAGCACGGCCATACCCTGATACCCATCAAAGGCGGCCGGTCTTTCACGGCCAGCCAGACAGCCTGCATTGCAGATTTGCAATTCGGGATAGTAATCCTGGCTGGTTACCGGAGTCAGCATTCGTGGCCATAACCACACACAAAAATGCGCGCGTGCTCTTTCTTCTCCCTCTCCTTTTCCTTTCCGCTTTCCCAGACATGACATGCATGCATGCTGCCATGCCGTTGCGTCGTCGTCCTCCCTACTACCACAATTCGTACATGGACGATCACTCACTCTACTAGCGAGGGGACCCGTGCATGATACAGTACATATATACGCATGTGTTCCGCATGGCGGAAGGACGAGACGACGTAGCGAGACCGACCATCATCATGATCCGTGCCATATGGTGGTTGCGCATCGTCTCTGCTCTGCTGCTGCACCTGCACCTGCACCCACTCACTCACTCACTCACTCGCAGCTGCGGCCGCCCTCCTGTCACATTTGTACGTACTCATCACTCCATCACCATCCTGCATTCCTGCTCGATCGGTTTTCCTGAGCGCGACGGTGACGCGACGCAGCCGGCCAGGCCCCGCCGGCCGGCCAATAGCTTTTCCTCGGAGACCGATGGTTCCAGACCAAAGGCTTGCTACCTACTAGCTCTTGCTTTTGCGTTCTGCCTTTTGGAACGCGCTCAAGTTCCAGAACTCCGGATCAATCTGGTGGAGCTCCGGCGAAGCATTATTGGTCCGCGATCGACACACCTGGACACGGCTTGTCGACTGCGACGCAAGCAAAAATTTTGACAGACGCAAAAGCTAGCATTTGGAAATTGGAATCTGATCCTTCACTTACGTTGTGCCAAATGCAAAATCATAAGCGAAGCCGTGTCTTCGTATGGAGCTCTACCAAGGCCATACATTCCGTCGACCGAAACGCGGGCACGAAAGAATCGATTCTTGCTGTCTCTCGATCCCATCATGCATGGCGGGCAAACTAATAAAGCTTCCCAGACCAAAGGCTTGCTACCTACTAGCTCTTGCTTTTGCGTTTTGCCTTTTGGAACGCGCTTGTTAGCAACCCGAACATCCCGGTACTGGATTGCAGAGAATAGGAGGGAATCAGAGGAGGAAGCAGTAGAATCTTAGGATATTGAGAGGAAGAAGAGGAACAGTAAAAGGGAAGAGTTCTAGGAAGGGAGATAACCTGTTGGTTAATTGGTTCTGCAATGTTTGATGTCCTTCTCGCTGCTGATCCTTGACATACGTAATCTCCCATCCAATGTTTGGACTGGGCTCGAGGCCCATGGCCCATATGACTGTCCCAACCATGGCTAATTCCTAACATTCCCCTGTCCTTAGGATTCGGCTTGCTCCCAAGCCGATAGAGAAGGATGGAACCACCGGGATCCCAAGGAAACTGGATGATCTTGTGTTTCTTCAGTTCCTTTATGGAAAGATGTCGGCCAGCATTTTTGTGTAGGGCAGGTGGAGCTGCAACATTCTTCACAGTTGGTTTAGACTTTGCAGACTTGGAGGATAGGATATCAAGAATGAGATCATCAAGACTCTCATTCATATGATAGAATCCTTTCATCATCTGACTAAAGCCTACTAAACATTGTTCAGATGCTTCCTTCAAATGTATGACAATAAGAGCTGTAGCAGCTGGACTCTCCATTCCAAGAGTAAGAGCTCGCTTCACCACTTCATGAAGAAAAAGGGGCACTGCCCATTCTCTGATGCACCTACAAGCCTCAGTTGTATCACCATTTCTGATGTATTGCTGTAGTAGATTAGCAATCCTCTTCTTCACCTCTTCTATTGTGATGTGAGTTGAACTACCCAATTGTCGCTCAATTAACTCTGTGTGGTGGGGTGCTGAAAGATAGCTGTGCTCTGCAATTTGTACAAGACTGACCAGCTGACGATGCCCGGAAGTTGTGCTCCAAAATTGATGCAGACCCCACAATGCTTCATGTGAACCCAACATGTGTTGTAGACCAATGAAACTACACTTGACTGAAGCAACCTCAGACTGGATACGGCTGAAATAGAAGCAAACTGAATAGGAGACAACAGCTCATAAGATGACCACAGTAGTTGTGTCTTCCCATGAACAACACCCTGCAGTTCTGTTGTCTCTAGTAGTAGTTATGGATAAGTCTTGGCCTTCATAGCAGTTCTGTTGGACGTGCTGTAGTAATAGATATCCTTGGACTTGTTCTGTTGCATTGCTTTTGGATTGATTACACAGCTGAGAAATAAAAGCTTCACTTGTTGACCCATTGGTGTCCCAGACCAAAGCTTAACCCAAAGACACCACAAAGCTATATCATAGAATTCACACTGCCCAACAGATAACAACCAAGAATGGATGGTTACACATATCTCACCATATAAGCAACATTGTATTGAGCCTGTACCATCCACAGCAGCAAAGAAATCAACCTCAGTGATGCATAGCTGACCCAAGAAGATCACCTCTCCAATTACTTTTCCACAGTTCTTCAGGACAGCATGAGAATATCTGAAAGAAGGCCATGGAAGCTCTAGGTGCATAGCTGAACAGCGGCATGTGCACCAGTTGCTAGCAGCCTAGAAGACTTAGTACGGAGAACGAGACACCACTCCAAGTGAACAACGAACAAACTCCAGGAATAATGGATCTGCTCTATACCTCTTGTATCCCAATCCTGTAGAGATAACGATCTAGGTGGAGGCCATGGTGGCCACAGGTCCACAACCTTTTCTAAGCCATGCTTGAGTATGTATCGCTGATGAATCTGAGGTAGCCACATGATCACCGAACTTGACTCAGTCATTTGCTAAAATTCCAGATGTACCTCACGCACAGCGGCTTTGCAATCCAACAATAAAACACCCAGCACAGGAGTAGAGGCAAACATGGTAATACACCTGCTGAATGGCCCACAAAGCAGCTCAGACAGGCTTGCAGGAGCCATCATTGCAACCGACACCGGGGTAACCAGCTTGGAAGTGACATCCATGGCAAGTTTGAGGACGTTGCACGGTGGCCATGATTCCCTGTCAATAGCATGAGCATGGAGCACCACGGCAGACATCAAAGCAGCATACTGAGAGAACACTGGCGCTTGCTCGCTTGCTGTCGTAGTTCGTCGACGGTGCAACATTTCATCGAATACCCCTTGGGCACGAATGGAGATGGTGGCAGGCTTACTCAAGGCTACGACCCAGACCCTTGGCGGCTCATAGCCATGGTTGGGAGGCGCCGTGGACGACGAACTCGGGCGTCGGGGAAAAGGTTACAGACTGCGTCCACCGGCTTGTCGAACAGCCAGTAGAGCCGATGCCGCTCCTCAACAGGCATGGAGGCTATGTCCACGCAGATGCGGCCGCTGACCGCACCATGTGAGACGCCAGAGCAGATGCCTCCGCCGCTCGTTCGTCGCGTGCCGAGCATGCATGCGTGGTTGAGGCAGACGCGGAGGAGCAGGCCATAGTCCTCGAAGCCGAGGCGGGCGCGGAGGAGCACGCCGTGGTCCGTGAAACCAAGGTAGGTGCGGAGGAAGGTGTCGGCAGGGACCGGTGTGTTCGCGCGCGAAGTCGGACTCCGGGTACGGGATGGGGCAGTTGCAGAGGAGGTCGGGGTCGTCGGGCGCGAAGCCGAACTCCTGGTCGTCGTTGGGCGCGAAGCTGGCTCTGGGACGACGTAGCCGCCAAACAAGATGGTGCGGAGCGCGTACTCGACGGGGCCAAGGCGGGAAGCAGGCGAGCACCGGGCCGAAGCCGATGGAGAGCTGGAAGAGGTGGATGCCCCAGGACGCCGCGGTGAGGAAGTAGCCCGATGCGTGGACAAGCACGTTGGTGTGCAGGCTAGAGGCCGCGGAGGCGATGGACTCGACGCTCGCGAGGTCTGGCAAAGCGGTTGTGGCATGCAGCACCATACGGCCTGCCAAGGGTGGAAGAGTGTGGTGTGCGCGCGCGCAACGTAGGCGGAGGCGGAAGGTGCGGGCGGCGGGGCGTGACGCAGGCGGCAGTGGGAGGTGCGGGCGCGAGCATGACCGAGGCAGCGGCGGAAGGTGCGGGCGTGGTCGAGACCGAAGCGGCGTGGTCGGTGAATCGCCGATCCAACCACGCGTTCTGCTCGGCGAAGAGCTTACGGAGCTCGTTCTGCTCGGCGGAGAGCTTACGAAGCTCGTCGAGCAAGAGCTTGGTGGAAGGATTCATGGTGGACTACCAAAAACGATGGCTCTGGTGCCAGATGTTAACAACCCGGTACTAGATTGCAGAGAATAGGAGGGAATCAGAGGAGGAAGCAGTAGAATCTTAGGCTATTGAGAGGAAGAAGGGGAACAGTAGGAGGGGAGAGTTCTAGGAAGGGAGATAATCTGTTAGTTAATTGGTTCTGTAATGTTTGATGCCCTTCTTGCTGCTGACCCTTGACATATGTAGGGCCTCTTTGGCACGGCTTATGCCGACTTCGGCTTCATCTATTTTACGCAAATCGAGGCATTGTAGCGTGAAGCCGTTTTGTAAGCCGGGGTTAAAATAAACTAGAAGCCGGGAAAAGCCAGTTTTTATGGCTTCACCGGCTTTGGCTTCACCGGTGAAGCCGTTTTGGATGAGCCGTGCCAAAGGAGGCTGTAATCTCCCATCCACTGTCTGGGCTCGAGGCCCATGTCCCATATGATTGTCCCAACCATGGCTAGTTCCTAACAGCGCTCAAGTTCCATAACTCCGGATCAATCTGGTGGAGCTCTGGCCGAAGCATTATTGGTCCGCGATCGACACACCTGGACACCTTGTCGACTGCGACGCAAGCATAATTTTTGACAGACGCAGAAGCTAGCATTTGGAAATTGGAATCCGATCCATCAGTTACGTTGTGCCAAATGCAAAATCATAAGCGAAGCCGTGTCTTGGCATGGAGCTCTACCAAACAGGTCCAATTCTTGCTGTCTCTCGATCCCATCATGCATGGCGGGCAAACTAATAAAGCTTCCCGGCCGGCCGGCTAAGCTGCTTGGCCGCCCGCCGCCGCTATTGCCTCTCGGCTCCCCGTCGTGGTCGCACTCGCACAGGTAGAGCCGAGCGCGCGGATCGATAGAGGACCTCTCGGCGTCACTGGCTCGTGAGCAGCAAGCTAGGCCGGCCGCTTCCGCGCGCGCATCAGCACTCAGCAGCTCGCCATCAGCATCGGGCCACGCGCGTCCATGCATGGCAATCAAGTTAAGTGCGCGGCGCGGCCCGCGCCGGTGTCCAGCCAGTGAACATGCATGCATTTCCACGGCACACCTGGGTCTGCCCGTCCGGGTGCATGTGTGCGTGGTGTGGCGAGACAGTAGCTAAGGTTTGTAGGAGCCGTTTGGTACAGAGATTCTCTACCGGCTCCCGGAATCCTGGAAAGCGCATCTGTATGCATGCATGCGTTGTGGTCGTGTGCACAGGCCGGGCAGCAAACTAGGTTTTAGGCTCAGCCAAAACAGTGCCATAGTGCACGCAAGCTAGAGTGCAACTAGAGTAGTGGGCCATGCCTGTATGGCTGTATACTTGCGTACGTCAGATGCTACCGATCATTGGCGCATATTTAGCGAGTAAGAAGAAACAACCCAGAGACAACAACGACGTACGGCCGGTATGAATGGCTCACAAACGGGAAAGGCCAAACTAAGGAAAGAAACATTCTGCTCCTCCGTTTAAATTATAAATCGTTCGAGCTTTTTTAGGTACATATCTTTTACTATGTAATAAAATAGCTAGAAGTACTATAATTAGGTACATATCTTTTACTATGTATCTATAAAATACCTAGAACTACTTATAATTTAGAACAGAGGAGATACTACACAACATGGCCAGACGTGTGGCACAATGAAAGGAGATCGATAGGTATAAACCATAAACTCAGGAGTTGCAAACATAATAGTGAGATAGAACGAGGCAGTTTGCATCGGCGATTTAGAGAAGAAAAACTGTAAATTTGTCGGTAATCTTGGCAAACGGATGGATGATATTTGAAAACAGTTTGCAACAAGCAGCTAGGGAGAGAAACAAAGAAATCGATATGATATGACACC